>NC_084821.1:67268813-67631746 GCF_958449725.1 Rosa rugosa | reverse complement strand
ATTTGTTAATTTGACTATAGAATCTGTTGGCCTACTGGATTCATCTCTAATTTTAGAGCGGAAACAAGTTATATCGAAGAAAATAATTAAACTGATCATGAACTTGTAAAAAAGGTTTCTCTTTTAATGTAAATATAAATATAATATAATTGTAAAAAAAAATTTATATGCACCGGTGGTGCAAGTGAACTAGATCTCAACCGTTGATATTATATATTTGATATTATCCAACGGTTCATTTCTGTTAGTACAAGTGCACGTTAGTACACTAATAAATACTCTTTCACTGTAAAAAATTCTTATAATCGTATATCTAAACATGAAATATAGAGTGCAAAATTATAATCAGAGCAAATGCGGGGACTGAAAATAAATCCCCCTTTGGATAAACAATCTTAAAAGTTAGCTACATACTAGATTCTAGACAAACGTTGAGCATATTCACTAGAAAGTAGGTTGTTTATTAAACCACACCCCACGGACGAGTGCTCCGCGAAAACAAGAGACAGAAACTAGGGTTTGGGAAACACAGGGGATTTTTCAGCGCCGGCGAACCGACTCCCCCGCGTCGACCATGGCTTCTGGCCTCATCGACGAATGGCGGGTGTTGCCGGACTGGTTTGTGGAGTCTCGAGGCTTCAGGTTTTGCTTTTTCTTCATTGGTCTGGGCTCTGTATGATGCGTCTCTCCTCTCAGGCGGTAGCGCAGGTGTGGTTGATGGGCGATTGGCGATCGGCGACGGCGCAAACATGGAGTAGGTGGCCAGAAACCAGATCGTGGCGGCGGCATGCCATGGATTGTATGGTGCTGGATGCTGATCTACGTTGCGTCGATAGTCGGAGCCTTCGATGGTGGAGCTTTCAATGGTGGTTTCAGGCTCTCAAGCCGGTGGAAGCAAACAGACAGCAGGGTATGGTAAATTCCTTACCGGTTTTTGGTTTGGGTCTGTGGTTTTGGCTTGGATCCCACCGAAAACAGGCAGGGGGTTTGGTGTGGTTTGTTGCGTGGGTTGCAGTTCTTCGGCGAGGCGAGCTCGAAGGGATTGATTTATGGTGGTGGTTTGCCGGCGGAGCACCTGGAGAAAGAGAAGAGGATTGCAGCGGCTGGTTTGTGCTTTTGTTTAAGGTAGTTTTTTTTGTTAGGAATTTGGTTAGGTTTTCCTGGTCTTTAGCATGTCCCTACTCATTTGAGTTAGGATTAGGTCAAATTGAGGTGTCTTTCCTGGGGACGAATTGGTTTATTGTTGGTTTTATCTTATGGTCAATGTGCTGACGAGCGATCCTTGCACGTGGTCTGGTACCTTTGGGACAGAGTGTGGAAGAGGGCGTTGGTTTTTCTGGCGGTTGTCTATGAGGTAGTATTGATATTATCGGGATTCTTTGTAGCCCGAAAGGTTGGGCGATATAGGTGGTTAGGGGTTGGGCCCTTTCGGCTCATGGAGGTCATTCTTGACTGACCCGTAACTGGTTTAGGTTTCAGGGAGGAAAGTTGGGAATTCTTGTCCACCACCGGTCTTTCACGTTTTATATAATCTGGTTTATTTTAATAAAAGTTTCTTATTCTAAAAAAAAAAAAAAAAAAAAAAAAGACAAAAGTTGAGCATTGTGACAATTAATTATATTAACTCACTTATTACGTCTCCCTAGTATGAGTAGTATCTAATTAGTTTGGACGGCAGAACACCAAAATAGTACAATATATTAGTAATTGTCTCGTTAATCTTGCATTATCTTTTCAAACATCCAATCAGGTATAAAGATTCAGACACTAGTGTTTCAGGTAGAGTCTATAATTAATTATCACCTTCCCTCCCTCTTGCAGCCCTCAGCAGACCTAGAAAAAACCCCTAATATCAATTCCAAGGACAACCTTACTTGAATATGTTCCGAGTTCCGACTGCAACTAATAATATGCCCTAGAGGAAGAAAAGAAAAAAGGCTATAGTTCATATAGATGGCTACAAAAGAAGAAACAAAAATAGGCCCCAATATAGTCTATATAGATGATAGCTTTCGGGGGTCACGTAGGTTAGCTTTTTTCAAATGGTCCAAAATAATTATTGTGTGATTTGGGACTTTACGTATTTGTTGTGCCGACTATTACGACATGCAAACATGTACATGTAGGAGGGCGGCGAAAAAAAAGAAAAAAAAGACAGACATATTACTATTAAAGAGGTCCAGTAAACTAGTTATGTTGTCTCAAATTAAAGACACGTGATAATCTAAATTACTGAATAAATTTTTGCCTAAAATAAATTATTTTGATGAAATTGTGACCGAGTAAAATTGCTGCTCCAATAAATGAAATATAAATTTCCGATAGAGAGATTAGTTCAACATACATATATACATATACACGTCTGGTGGACTGGGATGAGGTCTTTGGGCCTTATCTTGGGCCTCATGAGGAATGGGTCAGCCTTCTAGGGCTGAGTCTCATTTAGGTTTTATTTACCTAGCCTATTTACTTGTCTTTGTAACATAGTTTATAGGCTTTCTTGAATAAGTGAGCATGGGTACCGTCAAATGATCGGACCTAATCTATGTATCGCTGTGGTTTTACCACAAACTCTTTATCTACCCAGAGATGGTAGAGGGAGGATATGTAATGGTCCTTTCTGGCCTGAGTAATATTAATATATCGACATGATATTTTTCAAAAAAAAAAAAAAATACACGTCTGGTGGATTAATTGGAAATATGCAATCTTCTTTTACGGTTTTAACACCCATGACAATTGCGTACACGATAGTTAACCAGACAAGCATTGTCGCTTTTATTAACTTTATGGATGCAGTAACATCTTGATGAGCCGGGGTGAGCGTCGAGATTGAATTCCTCCTTCCACTACACCCTCCTCTATCTTCCCTCTGTTTGAGACATGGAGGCCATTTTAGGTCAATCTGAAACCGTAAGTGGGTATACAAAAGCAAAAGCTCTAACTGAGTGCGACTGAGAGAGTACCTCTACCTCTCCAGCACAAACTTTCCTTCCTTGTACTTCTGGAATTCGTCGTGAGCAATTACCTAATACAATTCAACATCATTTTAACTCACTGCTTTGTATTGTTATATCCTTGTTTCTATTTGACTCCAAAAAAAAAAAACATAAGTACTGGTTCAAAGGTTGCAGCAAAAACAAAATAAAAGTAACCATCCAAGTTGATTACATTCATCAATTAAGGATCATTGACCTCAGAAAAGATATGAAATAAAGGAAGTTGTTTATATTTGTTTGGTTACGTACGAAAATATTATCTCCTTCCAGCCCCACATTTTCTGGTTGCAAATTCTCCTACCCATTTTTACGACTAAACGCAGAAAACACCAAGGCAGAGAGATGAAGAAACATACATATTTATAACCTAAATTCTGTCCACAATACATGCTGGTCATCGTTCAGGACCAAGCGTTACATTCCACACCCTGGGTTACATTTTCGAAGGTCACTTTTGAGAATAAGCATTCGCAACCACTGTATTGCCAACTAGAAAGTGACTACATTATCCAATACTAGCAAAGAACTTACACATTGCTAAAAAAATATGCCTTCCCTTGACGGTACAAGAAATCCTAAACAAATTGTAACAGAACAGGGTCACATTATTGAACACTCAGGTGTTTTAGATATGCTCTCTATATGTGTGAATGAAATAGCAACTAGCAAGGGGATGAAAGAGTGAAAAATAAAGTGCATAAACATAACTTCCAAGTCAAATACATATTGAGAATCAGCAACATGATATGTAATCAAACTGAAAGGAATCCAAGATGATCTGCAAACTTGGAACTATTGAACACATGTTACTTGAGAAGAAGATTAGTTTTTTCTCTATCCAAAATTCCCACAAATACCTATGCGTGTAACTGTGATCATGCTCATATTATTCAAGCTTTCATTAGCGAAACGAGTAGAGATTGAAACTGTATAAAGAAAGAGAGTACCCGATCGATGACATCGTCGGCAAGGGCAAGAGTGGTATCACAGCCTATGCATCTATAAGTTCTGCCTTCCATTTCTCACACAAAAAAAAAAAAAAAAAAGGTTCTGCCTTCCCTCGTCGCCAGACGGACCGGAGCGAAAGTCTCTTTCCCGCCCAGCTATTTCATAGTTAGATAATCCAAGACTAAAAACTGAGTAGCGAGTGACACCTTTGTTTTTTGGTTCTTTGTTCTATGATATGCAAGTGATTACAGAATTTTTTTATCTTTTACCGCAAACCGAAACTTTACGTTAATAGAAGGAAAATTTACAATATACACAATACAAGCCTAAAGCCACACTAGACCAAACAACCACGCCCTCTAGCATGGAATTGACCAATAGAAGCCTATGCATTAAGGCCCCTGCATTGTATATTATAAAGCATTTTGGTGAATCTGCGACCGAGTAAACACATGGCAGCTCCACGTAACTAGATAATATAAACTTCCGATAGAGAGATTGGTCCAACATATATATATACACCGCAGAAATTTTTATATAGATTGGACATGTGCAATCTTCTTTTACTACTCATGAAATTGCATACATGATATTTACACCAGATAAGCTCTGTTGCTTTTATTAATTTTATGAATGCAGTTGCTCAAGGAATTTCATCACTTGAACCTGGGCGAGTATCCAGATTGAATTCCTCTGCTACATCCTCCTCTATCCTCCATCTGTTTGACAAACAGAACACATTTCAGTTCGATCTGAAACTGTAGATAGATACAATAGTAAAAGCTCTAACAGAGTGAGAGTGTGTACCTCTCTAGCACAAACTTTCCTTCCTTGTACTTTTGGTTTTTGTCATGTGCAATTACCTAATACAATTCAACAACCTTAGAAGTTCTAGGTCATAACTCATTGTGTTGTGCTTAAGGTAGCCTTGAGTGTAGTCTTTTATTTAGCAATCAAGAATAAACAAACTTTTCTGCAAGCAATAATTTCTCTACTGCAGAGCAGAGTGGCTGAGATCTAATATTATAGACAGTGAGTAAATGGTCATGCATTTGGAGTTGATTGAGACAAATATTCCTTTTAAACACTAACATGTCGTAATCATTATCTTGTTCAACTGGTAGGATCCTTTAAGAAATAACTCCTTTATAGTAGTTTATAAAAGACACCTTTTTTCTTTGGGACAATTGTAGAAAACAGTTTCATTGATGGCTTTGAAGCTCTGCCATAAAAAAACTGAGAAAAATTCTATAGGACCGCATATGATAATTGGTCTTTTATTTAACTACGTGATTGTTACATCTTCCTTTGTTCTGTTTGACTCGACGGAAGATGGCTATCCCTAAAGGTTGCTAGTAAATTATAGAATAACAAAATTAATGCCGGTATTCATTACATTCCTCAATGGATCATGTGACCTCACAAAAAATATGATATAAAGGCATTTGTTTGCTTTTGTTAAATTTATCTCCTTCTGTCCATATTATTATTATTTATATAAAATAAATTTTCTGGGAGGCTGTAAATAATGAAAACATGTCCATTTCTGTATGTCGGCCTGTGTGTTTTTGTTTACTAGGAATAATCTCTATCCTGCTGTAACCCATCTTCACAACAACTAAAGCAGGAAAAATGAGGCAGAGAGATGAAGAAAGCATACATATTTCCAGCCAAGAATCTGTCCGCAGCAGACACAAAAAATATCTTCTACAGTATGCAAACCAGAAAGCATTAGCCTCTCTTCCTCAGGACCAAGCGTTATATTCACCCTGGATTACATTTTGTATAGGTCAGTAATGAGAAGAATAAGCCAACCAGGAAAGTATAAAAACAATTCAGCCTATGGTCCATGGAATATACTTTAAGACTACAAGATCCTTGAGTTCTAGACATGAAGAAGAACTGCAATTGCCTTAAATTTCCATAGTATTGAGATCATCAGGACTAAGACGTAATTACAATACAGGTTACACCTAAATGCAAAACAGAAATCCATTTCGAAAGAGAGTGGCAGAGGATCATTTTTGAGAATGAAGTATTTTTACGGTTAGACGAGGAACTAGCAATACTCTTTTCACTACATTGACTATCAAATATGGCTATTTAAGAGTTGTTTTACTGTGTGTACTGATCCTATGAAACAAGCAAAGACAGAACTTAATAAGTCTGGCAATGGAGCGTTTATGGCCAAAAAACAAAAACCAAATATTAACAACTGCCATGTGTAAGCCAGAAAATGGCATTAGAAGATATATTAATAGCAAAGAACTTACACATTGCTGAACAGATATGCCCTCCCTCGACGGCAGTTGAAAGACTAAACACATTGCAACCATTTAAAGTCAAATCATTGAACACTAGAGTGATTTAGACATACTCTCTGGATGCGTAAATGAAGTAACAAAGATGAAAGGGTAAAAAATATGAGAGTGCATATAGACGTCACTTCCAAGTCAAAATATTAAAAGTTAGCAGCATGATAGAGGATTACACTAAACTAAAGCTAAGATGATTTGCAAACTTTAAACATTTGAGTGACAAAGTTCAGAAAGATTCCTTTACTGCTTAATGGACACAAATTCAACAACATAAGTACTCTTTACATCAACAAAATTTCCCTCTGAACTCATCAGGGGGAAATGGCATCATATACTATTGTCAAATCTATGTATGGGCAGCTTTTAAGATTGAGCATTGTATATCTATGCAATAGTAGAGTTAGGTTTCCCCGTAATAGTCCAATTGTATCCATGACATTAAGTTGTTTTGTCCTCCCAATAGACCAACCGACCTATTCACCCCCCAAGCCTTATTTATTCTTGGTTGCTGCCATGCATGTTATACAAGAGCCATTCGATTTGTCCTATACTTGCACATCCAATGTAGTCCCTCTACTTGTATCTAGTTTCCATAGCCTACCACCGTCTTCCGCAAGAGATACCCCTATTCTCTAATATCAACAATGCTATCAACCCAATAAAGCCTCAATCCAAATCCCCAACTCAGGACAACAATGCCCTATAAAACATATCCATACCCAAAAACCCTCCACACTATCCCTCACCATAACAACAAGCAAAGCAAAAAAAAGGGTTTCACCCTAAATTGCTTCACTTATGCTCAATTTTTTCATTCAATAAAAAACATCCAATTTCTCAAAAACCATTTCTGAACCAAACCCTCAATTCCCACACACAAAAAAAAGAACCAAAGTTTCAATCTTTCCTTCATATAATCGAACAACCATGCATGTATTTCCAATCAAACTCATACAATTCAAGCTTCTGTAAGCAAAAACCAATAAAGATTGAAACTTTATAAAGAAGGAGAGTACCCGAGAGAGGACATCGTCGGCCAGAGCAAGAGGGCTGTCACAGAATTGGCATCTGTAAGTTCTGCCTTCCAATTCAACCAGGAAAATCCTCCCCATTTTAATTAACCCAACAACACTCTGCTCTTCTCCCTCACAGAAATCACTGTCATCCCCAATTGTGAACTCTCTCTCTCTCTCTCTCTCTCTGTTTTGCTCTTGCAGCAATCCCAGACTGCGATACTAGACCATTCCAGCTTCAACCGCCCACCGGCAAATCCCGGTTTCGGAACACACGTGGGGGTGTGATCGTTAGTCGTTACATTACTCGTGCACTTATGCGACGTGTCGTTTGTAATTTTAGTCGCAATTTTTTTTTAGGGTTATTATCACAAATGGTACCTGAACTTATCCTCTATCTTATCGATGGTACCTGAACTTCAATTTTAATCACAACCAGTACCTGAACTTTTCAACTTCATTTCAAGTGGTACCTATCACTAACTTCCGTTAATGTTCCGTTAAAAACTAACATGTGCAAAACACATGACCTATATTCAAGAGTAGTTTGACTAAAATACCCATTAAAATAATTTTGTTTACTAGATATTTTGATCAATTAATATGTTAATAAAAATATAAGTTCAATTAAAAATGTATCTCTACCCTCATATGAAAATAAAATTTAAAAACAAGATCTCAACAAAAAAAAATTAATTGTTTTATAGATATAGACAAAACATTTCAAATAAAATTATAAAACTTTTTTTTTTTACAAACTATAAAATATTTAAAACCAAAAGCTTATCAAAACTTTCGTAATTTTTTTTTTCCTATCATTCATATATATTTTTAATTGAAGTTGAAAGTTTTTCTTTCTGATAGTCTCATTTTTTATAGCCATATTGCCACAATATAAGTGAAAATAAGTGATATTACAAAAAAAAAAAGGGGTAATTTTACAAATTTATCCTTGAAAAATGAGTCACATGTTTGGCACATGTAAGTTTTTAACGGAACATTAACGGAAGTTAGTGATAGGTACCATTTGAAATAAAATCGAAAAGTTCAGGTACTGGTTGTGATCAAAATTGAAGTTCAGGTACCATCGATAAGATAGATGATAAGTTCAGGTACCATTTGTGATAATTACCCTTTTTTTTATATAGAGTTGGAACAATCTATAATTCGACATAATCGAAAAACGAACGATAACACTTGAAAACTTCGAAAGCAATGCAACGATAGCCCGAGCTTGGTTACTGAGTAGGAAAATACTACTGTCTACAAATGGTGGTGTGTTACTCAGCGTTTTGAAAATCCCTTTAAGCGACCGCCTAAGCGCTAGAAAGTGATCAGCCGCCTTAACTAATCTAACCGTCTATATTTTCAATCAATTATTGATAACTAATTTTTTCTTCTTTAATTATACGTTTTTTTATATGTTATATAATCATTAAAATTCCTCCTAAACACCTCCTTAAGCAATTAGACACTAGATCTCTCCTCACCACTCACCTAATGCTTAACGGCTTTTAGAACATTGATGTTACTACAAATGTTCTTCGCTTTCTTGCATCGATGTGCCAATACTTTTATCTCCTATACCTTTTCTATCCCATTTTTGGTTACTTGGGATTCAAATACCACTAGATATGGATGACCTAACCAGTACTCCTCTATGTAGTGGATTGTGGACGACCAAGTTTCATGGGCATCTTTCTTCGTAGTAGTAGTCATATCTTTTACCGTTTTACGTATGAAGCTGATTAATCAACAAAGTTCGATCGAGTTGGTGATAAACCTAAATGGTGGAGGCTAGCTAGCTAGTATTATATGTTGCTCATCAGCAACAACACATATATACACAGTCGCCCCAATGCGCTGACTTCACCATTGCTGATCGTGTTTGATGCTTTCTAGCTAACGCACCAACCTAACACTATTGGCCAAGTAGTGATTGTATCTATTAGTTCAGGTCAAATCATGTCTCCTCCACCTGACTTGATCTCATTTTTGATCACAGGATCGAATTGGCCGTATTATCTAGCAGATCTCATCATCAAAGGATATAAAAGATGTGTTATCCGGAATGAGATAAAGCAATTTGGATGCCGCAAAGAATATAGAGATTTGATTCTATATATTAATCTAATGGAACGTTGTAAAATATACGAAATTAATGTTGTCACAATTCACTATTAGCGAGAATTTTAAAAATCGAGACAAAACTATAGATATAAAGCCTCTTATATTATTCTCATGCGAATTTTATTTATGATTTATACACAATAAAATATGTAAAGTGAAATATTTTTCATTTCTAAATTTACAATATACAAAAATTAAAGAAATATATTATTTTTAACGATTTATTTATATCATTTGCTCTTTCATTTTTAAGTAAATCAACATTCTACGTAAGTTTCCGACATACGAAACCATAAAATTCGCGAGATGTAACAATTCAAGCACTCAGAGATGGGTCCTCATTTCACTCTCGTAAGAAGCATAATTAGCAAGCAAAGTTCATGATCCATCTCCGTAGTTGGAGCACTGTTTCTCTATAGAAGAGAGTAGGGCAATGTGTGTGATAAAAGTAGTGAACCCGAAAGCTCAAGCTCAAAGGCCTAAAAGGAAAATGGAAAGGACAATGACTTCATGTCACAGGGCTTGAAATGACAATAGAAGAAGGCACGAGGCCTACTACATTTTCCTTCTTTTGGGAAAAGGGGTAACCCTCCAAATTTAGTGTCCCAATTCCCAAAAGGACACGTAACACCACCGTGGGGTACGTGTCGTGTTGATTCTATCTCGTGCGCACCAAGACAACTCGCATGTGCAGTAAGAAGGCTCACGTGTGACGCCAACCTTTCCACCGTCACCGTCTGCTTTAACAAACACCAAACGACGTCGTACCCTCCTTATCCTAAAAAAACCATCTAGAAAATCCGCGGCTGCTAAATTACGCCGAAATGAGAGAGAGAGAGAGGGAGGTGTCACCTCAGGAGGCACCAAAGTCCACTATACACAAAAGAAGACAGCAGCCGCCCACAGACCCATTTTTATTTATTTATTTATTATTATTTAAATACAATATGACGGTTTAGCTTTTTCATTTATTTTATTTATCCTCTCTCCGCTCTTTTTTTTTTTTTTTTTTAGTATTGTTTTGTCTACACGAAACGTGGCGCTATCAGACGCACACCGGAGATGGGTCCCACGCACCAACAGCAATTAACAAGAAACATAGCCGACCAGCCGGCGTAACTGTCTGTCTCTTCCCGACACGTCACCCTTTCTTACGGCTTCACTGCGCCGATATTATTTTTCATTACTATTAAAGAAATAATAATTGTTGTGCAAATCTTGTTCCTTATTCCACCGGAAGTAAATAAGTAATAATTACCAAGTTTGAATTCACGCGAATTACTATATCATTGGCATGCAGCCATGCATGCACCTTATCAAATATTTAATTCATTTGAGTTGAACTGTTGAACACGCTTGAAGAAAAAGCTCTGCACATTCCTCCAAGTCCATGCCATGCCATGCCACGCCACACCCCTATCCTACTCCCCCACCTAAACTTGCTTTACTCCATTATATTTCGTCATTATTATAATCAGATACCCATCAACATAAATATATAAAAAGTTTCATTTCTTATTTAAAAATAAATCACATCTATAAGATAAACAATATATAAAAATAATTATCTAGAATCATTCGTTATGATAAGATCGGTCGAGCAATCTAATATCCGGCGCTTGAGTCTTAACTCTCATTATTTTATGACCAGCAAGTTTAAGAAGAATTCAAATTTGTGCTCTTGTGACGAAGAAAAAGTTTGGTTTTTGCTGGAATATACGAGTGTAGCTCGATTCAAATACTGATTGAATTTGTGTGTGCTATCTCACCTCAATCAAAAAATAATAATAATTATTTGGAAATTTTATAGATCGGAAAGACAACAAAAATATTCTTGTAGCAGTGGGCCAACCAAAAGCGGCAGCCGCGCTTCACCTAGCGCCCGCCTCCACGTGGGTCCCGCCACTGTCTGGTTCCCACCTTTTTCGCGTTGCTAAGCAAAGAGACGGGTTTTTCTATTTTCTTTTAATTACAAAGAAGAAAATAAGTAAATATCGGACGGCCGTATATCACGTGCAAATCCCAGCTCGAATCTCGAGGAGCTGCCCAGTCAACAAGAAATTAAAACACTTTCGGTCTTAAACCTACAAAACCGCTCTTTCTCCGCCTACGCGCCTAAATGTCCCCACACATGCTTTCACTTACTTTCTAACCAAATAAAACAACATACAAAATTACAAACTCGGGACTCGTTTTTGACTCGCCGCCGACGAGTTTGGTCACTGTCCGTACATACATAAAAATCCACGTATGGGCTGTGTGATTTGTGACCATATTCTCCACCGGAATTTAATTTTCCGATTCCGACCAAGATTTGCCGAGATTACAAGACATGGGAAAAAGCTTCAAGATAAAAATAAAAGTGAATGCTGAGAGATTAGATTATCAGTCTACTTCCGTGAACGGAAAAAATTATTTCCGAAATGAGAGATTACAACTGAAACGAAAACTCGATAACGAAAAAAGAGGTATTTAAATTTAGAACAGCAAACATTAAATCTGCTGCAAAAAAAAAAAGGTTCAGAAACTTCACGCTACGTATTCACATGGGAGCTTTGTTTCTTTTAGTTAGGGCAGCTCTCAACGTATTTTTGTTTTTCTATTTTCGGAATTGGAAAATAAAAAACAGGAAAGCAAAAAAAAAAAAAAAAAAAGGTTTCCTAATATTATCTTCCTCAGGCGACCGCCGCTGCTTTTATCCTAAAACCAAAATCAGGCGAGTTCCGCCGGAGGCGGCAGGTTGAGGTCGAGGTCGAATCCTCCTCCGCGAGGTAGATCGTGGTGGTTCAGATCAACGACGGTGGACGAATCCGAGTCACTCTGCGACCCACCGGTGAAGCCACCGCCGGAGAGAAAATCACGGTGGATGAGATTCCGGTCGAATCTCAGCTGTTGCTGGTACTGCTGGTGATTCTTCACCATCCCAGCCCGGAACACCGAGTCGAAGTAGAGCACGTGATTCGCGGCCGAAGTCGGAACGCCGATGACGGCTCCGATCGCCGGAATCTGGTGGTGCTGGAAGGGAAACCTCATCGGAGCTCCGAATCCGGCGTGGCCGCTACTGACGCCGTGAGCGAGGTTCAGATCCAACGGCGAGGAGGACTCCACCATCATAGCCGGCTCCCGGCTGGACGACTCCACCGTGCTGCTCTGGCTAGGGCTGTGGCTGTTGCTATTTCCGCCTCCGTTGTTATTGTTATTGTTATTTATATTATTACTCCCAACATTTTTCTTGAAGAGGCTGAGATTCACATTCTCCGACGGCAGCGGGAAGTTCGTCTTGGCCTTGGCGCCGCGGAACTCCCGCGCCGCCGTATCGTATGCTCTGGCCGCCTCCACCGCCGTGTCGAAGGTCCCGAGCCAGACCCGGCTCTTCTTCCCCGGGTCCCGAATCTCCGCCGCGTACCTCCCCCACGGCCTCTTCCTCACTCCCCTAAAATGCACCTCCTTCACGTTGCCGTTAGGTTTGGCCGTGGTGGCGGTTTTCTCGGTTCTCGGTGCCATGAAACGGCTGCGTTTTGATGGTTTGCGAAAAGTAGCAAGAAGACTCTGTTTGTGTTGTTCAGAGAAAAAGAGAAAGGTGTGATGGTTTGAGCGTAATGGAGGACTGGGGGGAGGATGGGGCGTGGTTATATAGAACAAAATGAGAGGAGGAGAGAGAAAATTAAAAAAATTTAGAGGAATTAGGGGAGGGCACAGTCAACGAGGAATTTGACTGAGAGAGAGAGAGAGAGAGAGAGAGAGAGAAGGAGGTTAGGGGCGGCTAAGTGAGTGGGGCAATTTAGTAATGTTAGTTCCCGAATTACGTGGCATGTGGGTTGTCTGTCTCTCACCTCCATCATTACCACATCTAACGGCTGCAAAACGCCCTCTCTTGATTGCGTGCGGTGCTCTTTTGCCGCCTCCCCACGCTACCTCCCTCGCGCGTGGTGTCCACTCTCCATTTTTGGTTCGTCTACTATCTCGCCGCGTGACTTGGTTTTTTTTTTTTTTTTTTGCCCACGTTTTTTTTAATCCCCCTATTGAACCGCTCGCTTTGGACAAAACGGGAATTTCGTTATTCCCCCCACGCGCCAATGGATCAGCGACACGTGTGGTTTCTTACGCGGTGTAATGGTTTACGTGGGTGGAGTTTCTGACAGCAGTATGGTTAATCTCCGACAGGTCCCATGTACGGCTGCCGTTTTTACGTTTCGTGATTTGCACGCGCTGTGAAACTGCTGTTAATATTTTTACAGTTTAATCCGGAAAAAAAAGACACGGCCTTCCTGATTTACTGTTTTTTAACCCACGAGTTCGGCACTGGTCATAGATAAATTTAGCAAACCCGTAATGGCGTTTTTACTCCTTTTTTCGGTTTTTATTTTCTTATATACATGGAAAGCAAGTAAAGGTTTCTTCAATATTATTATTCACTTTTATTTTTACATTAACTCGTTTTATTATAAAAGATTATGCGTCAGTCTGGCAATTCAAGTCAAATATGACACAATACGTTAAACACTTGAAATAATAGTTTTAGTCTAAAAAAAATTTGGGTCAAGCAGTCAAACAACTGAATCAATTCAATCAATTACTAACCAAAATGTATAACGGATCTACCAAGTGCCACATGAATAATATTACCAACTACCAAGCTTCTAGCAAAGGGTGGGTTTGGGGTTAGTTGTGGTATTTCAAATGTACAAGATGAGAAATTTGTAATATCTAATTTTATTTCCCTGCTTACATGACATCTCATTATTACCCGACTCAACCAATTACGTTACTTTTTCTTATTAAGTAATTATATCTTACGTTACTCTTTCTTATTAAAATATCATATCAATTTAGTAGACCGACCACCTAAATCTCTTAATTTTATTTTTATGTACTTATTTATTGTATTTACCTTACAAAATGAATTAATTGTTGTATCACGTTATAGAATGTAAGAGAAGACTATTGGATGAATAATATATATATGCGGCCTTTAATAGCTCAATCAGAATGTGATACAAGTAACGCATCAAACAGCTCTCCATCAAAAAGTTATTTGGTGCATGTAGACCCCGATATTATATAAGGTACGTGACATGTACCAATCATAAACACCATATGCTACTGTATCAGATTATTACTCCTTTTAAATTGTAGTCATGCGTTAGTTTGAGGTAACCATGCATACAACTACTTGTCACATTTAGTTGCTTTCTGACCAAGTAAATCATGTAGATTTTGTTTAGATTGCACATTTATTGGGAAATAAAGTTAGAGATATGTTAGGAGGACGAGTGGCAATAGTAGTTATATGTAGACTTTCCATAAATAACAGACATGATAGCTTGTCGTTATAATATTCAAATTTTGTGTTTTGGAAGTTTTTATTCATACTATTCGATAAGATATTATGTTAAAATTCTTTAAAAATAAAATAAGAAATCTATTATTTTAATGACTTTATCACCTCTAACAATGATAGTCATTTTCAAGTAAATTTTGAACTATAAGTGTGAAATTTGGCTAAGGAATTAATAATTTAATTTTCTACCAACGTATTGAGGAAATAAATTGGCACATTAACAAAGAGAGAACGAGTAGAGATTAATTTTGGCTAGCGAGGCATTGCCTATAGCTGAATACCAATACACACTCACTGCAAAGTGAATTTTTATTTTATTTTAGTTAATCGGTTAGAGTTGAATTTCTCTTTATAGCTGTTGATAATTCTTAAAAATAAAATTCATGATGGCCTGTGTTGGGGTTGCTCAATACCAAAATATACAGGTGTCATTGTTGGACCAGTTAATTTGTCATTTCTTTTGGAAGTGCATTACAACAATGTTTTATCTTCAAACATCAACGATGGTGAAGATATTGTTGGCTCTATGAGCTAAGATTAAGCCAAAGTTTTTCTGTGGACCTAAAAAGCAACTGTATTAATTTTTAAACCAATTTGGGTAACTAACGTAACCTGAAAATGGATAGAAATTAAAACAAAACAAAAAATGTTGCCCATATTATTTAATTTAGTGACATAATTTTTTTTTTTATAAGTGTGAGGTTGTGAATCCAACTCACAAGATACTAATTTTTTTATTATTTGTTGTTCATCTAATAAAAATAATTAAAAGAAAAAAAAAGTTAGTAAGATTTGCATCACATGTGGAACATGTTCAGTTATCATTAAACTAGAATTTTCAGTTGTGAATTCTAACTAGAATGACCAACTACAAATAATTAGGACATGGCGTCCAGTTGTCTGGCAACCCAAATATTCAATGTTGGAGTTAATAATTGTATGATTATCACTAGTGCTGTGCTTTGCTTTTATCATATGATTTAGAACGATATTGGTACATATAGTACGTAGCCTAGTTTGAAAAATTATTGTTTAGGGAAGAATGAGATGCAGCCACCTTATCGTCCATATCTAGAAAAAAACACAATCACATAAGGACATAAATTATTTGCTTTTTATGTTTTCTAGAACAACAACCGGAACTGCACCAACCACTACTGAATTATGAAGAAGCATAATTTGTACAGCTGCTCATTGCCGCCAAATAAATCATAGATCTTCGGCCAAAGAAATACAATCCACCAAATCAGCGAAATTAAGAGCGTATTTTGTTATTCGTATGCACATTCTGAAAGTAACGGCAGACTAATTATTTAAAAAGATTGTCGGTTCATTCTCTTTATAAAAAGATAAGATTCTCTTTTAATAATTATTTTCGATTATTGAATTTATAAGTGACTATTATCTTTGTTTTACTTAAAAGTTAAAATAACACGCTGTGAAACTCTAATCTCAAACGTTATGTTTGATACGGTAACTAACTATTCATAATATTGATTCAAATATCAACTTCAAGATTTGATTACGTAATACTCCCAAACATCATTCAAAAAGTTCACACAAGAGCTAAACTTTAAACCCTAACCAACCTATATTAGACTACAACGTGAAGCCAAACCCTAATCAATGGCTTCCGCATTATTAATATATGACAGAAACTAATAAACCCTACATGTTTTAATTAAGCGGGTATTAGTGGATACTTGTTTATTCATGCGAAGCAGCGCTATCAGAAACAAGATACGATCTCCCATATATCTCCTGACACGTCCCATGAGAGGGAGAGACTAAATAAGAATAAATTAATAAAACGCAGCAGGCTTGTTACGCGCCACCTGCCAAGAGCCAAGGTACGGTGGTTAATTTCCAGAAGATGAGATAAGCTTGTAATGTTGCGTAGACTATTATGCGAATCTAATCTGCTATGGATTTATATGCATGAATCATGGAACACATGGTATAATACGTGTCTCCTCTAATTGGCTGACAGCAATACCTAGTCTGATACTACTACTCTTGATGATAAGTCGATCGGTGTGTAGCCACAATAGCAGCACAGCCACTGGTAATTATTAAGCGCGTTAATTATTTCGGTGGATGAGGTCGATCGGAGTTAGGGCAAAGAAGCAGTCAAAGTCAAGCGCCATCGGCATCAATCTATTTATTAACTTCTTTTGTTCAGTGCATTATTTATGACATGTGGTGCTTCCTAGAGCGAGGGTTAGGGCTACTATTTGGTTTTTGTTTTTGGAGGCAATATAGATGTGATAGATACTAATATACTGCCTACGTACATATTAATACGCATATATGTTGCATATTTGATTTAACTCGGATTACGATCGATGTTGAAGTTGTATGGCACGCTGGTTTAATCATCGTTGTTTTCGGTGGCGAGGTGTTTTTTGGGTGCGAGAGAATTTGAATGTTTAGCGAGAATGAGTAGTGAAGGTGAAAAATGAATGGAAGAAAATATGAAAGATGAATTCAGCATAAATTTATGATAATTAAGTCTAATCTTATTGAAAGGAAGAAAAAGACCCTATACAAGAAGAAATCTTTCCCTTCACGTATTTTGATAAAAAAGAATATACTTTTTGAGTGTAATTGAGACCCGACCTTCATCTCCCTCTAAATTCTATAAGTTTTTTCGTCTCAAACATTACTTATTCCACCAATCACCAATCTTTTCTTTTACGCTTACATTTATAAATCACAAACAATAATGTTATCTTAAATTTTTCGGTTACTTTTGTGGAGATGTCAAACATTACGTTTAAAATTCTCCATCCCTAAATATTGACAAATTAAGGAGTATGATTTATTTCTTGATTATTCACTTCGCAAACTAAACGATGCCTAGCTACTATAAGTGCAACATCTAGCTAGGTAAAAAAGCACAGTAAAAGTCGGGTCAAGAAAATTTTCTTATCCGGCGAATTATAAGGGCTAAACCCTAGCCATGCAGGCAAATAATCGAGGGTGTGAACTGTGACTATAGACTATGGAGTATGAAAGCGAGGGAGTAGTGTTTGGTGGAGCAGTCAAGTCTTGAGCATCAATTTCATGCACATAATATGTTGGTGGCTACTTAAATGAGGCCGTATTAATTAATTATTGCGTGTTGACTGTATTCCATCAATTTCTTCAATGTGTAAATTATGCTTTGGACTCCTTCTCGTTCTTGGTCAAAATTATATCTAGGGTTTTCATTGGTATTATCCAAAATCGTCAATAACTTTTTTACCAAGAAAATTAATTAATGGTACGAATAGCTAGCAGTTTTAAATCATCGATGGACTTGCATAGAGACAAGTGAGTGCTGCGGCCTTTAGTGAATTTTTCTTTCTTTCTTTTCTCCAGTAAAGCATGTTGAATAATAGAACGAGTTCTCTTTAGAATCTAATGTTTACCCTCCTATTTTCAGTCTTTATTTGACTTTTATAAGCATTCTACCCCCATATAGACAAAATTCTGAGTTCTCTGTGCATGGTTTTAATCATCATGAATGAGAGGTTGTTGGGGGAGAGTTGAGTTGGGAAAAGAAAAATAACTAACCTGAAAATGAGAGGTTTGGTATAAATTGCTCGACAAACGAGAGCAAAAGTATTGACTCTACCGATTCTTGCCTACCATACAAGTCTATTTTTGTCATTAACGTCAGCTGCACTGTGAGTCAACACCATGCAGGAAAGAATGAAAAAACGAAAAACACGGCCGAGGATGATATGTCGACTAGCATTTGAGCATGGAGGCTCGATCGAGATAGATATATGGAGTTGCCTTTTCCAGTTGGTTAATTACTCGCACCTGGAACTTCTGGTTCTTCTGAATCTACGTTTTTATCCGTTAGAAATTTAATAATTGATTATTAGATATTAAATGTTATTTGAATGGAAATTATAAAAAGATAAATTTACTGCAACTGTCATTAGGAAGTTACATAAAAGATATCTGTTGAATGAGTCATACTGAATTAGGACAATGTTCTATTATGAAACAATGCGTCTTTTGCTTCAAATCAACAGATACGTTCTTTCATGAAGAGTTGTCTCACTCCTAAGATCGAGATCATGGGTTCGACTCACCATAAGGGTAGGAGTGAAATCCTTTGATCCTCTTTATAAAAGTAAAAAAAGAGTTGTCTCACTCCCATAAAACAAGCATCAATTCCATCTTTCTGTAATCATTAATTCATTTTGGAAATCCTTTCCATCAAAAGTTTATTCTAAAATCATTCTAGCATACAAGAGAGTATCACACAATTTGTGTTCGTCCGTTTTCTAGATTGCAGTGCTTCTTCTAGAAAAAGTTTGATCGTTGAATTCCTGGGTGACGTTTGCCAATTCCAATTACCCTTCAAGCACAAACCAGGGAGGCAATTTCTTTTTAAGGAAATAGAATTAAATTCTAGCCTCGATTATTATCATAAAATTTTTGTCTTAACTTTCTGTTTGTTCCTCTACGTGATTTGATATATTAGATTATAATTACAGCAATATTTCTTTTGAATTTTTCCAACAATATTTAACCCTTTGAAGCATTTCATTGCTTATCATGCGCTTTCTGGGTGTTGAGAATGTATTTGCATTTGACGGAGGGCATGGGATACCAGTAAAAGAAGGTAACCCAAAATTTGGTTCGCTTGTGGCTGCCATTTTCATTCATTAATTATGAATGTATCAAATCAGGATCTGATTTGCTTGACTAGATCTGAAGTTATCTATTTTTTTTTGCAAGTGATCGATTAATTAGAGATACAACTAAGGTTCCAATGTCGTAGTCTATCTCACAGAACGATAAGGCGTTGGTGACTTGGGCCGACATATTTTCTATAGCGGGCAACCATCTAATCGACAGTTAAGTTTTGGGTTCTGTACTAACAAAAGTTGGAGGAATAATCTGGATGAATGAAAGGACTACAATGGGAAATTGGGGAAAAAGTTAAAGAACTCGAGTATAGCTATGAACTTAGGGGAATAAGCAAAAATCAATATATACAAAATGATATTGAGTTGCTCAATCCAAATTAGGGTTGTGTAAAATTCAGTCCCAACCAACAATAGTACCCTAAATCAGCCAAATTTTTTGAGTTGGTTCAACTTGTTGGATTAGTTGATTTATAATAATAATTCACATATTATAGTCCTTCGAATAGTATATAACAAAATAAAAGAACCGAAGCTATATGCTAGAAACATAGCTTCACTATCTCCTTTTCTACATTTCGTTTTCACATCCATCGTTAGAACTGGGCGGATCTAGGAATGAAAACCTGGTGGGGCTAGAACTTCTTAACCAAAAAAATAAGGGTCTTTCTAAATGTACCCAGCAAAATTCTAAGTGTACCCAGCTAATTATTTATATCCAATAATATCTAATTAAATGCAGATAAATTTTCCAAAATACCCTCATCTACACAAAACAAACCCAGCAACTTCTTATTCCCTTTCTCTTTTATTTTGGGTTTCAAGATTCATGTTCCGGTAGGAATTGCTTCAGTTTGAGACATATTTGATGAGTTTTTTGTTCAATTAATCATCTAAGCAAAATAAAAGAACAAATTATTATTAGAGGGAAGAGAAATTTTTTTCAAGAGTTGAGAAAGGTGCGAATCATCTTCAAACTGAATGACAAATCATCTCAATGGAATTGATTTGTTGTCTCTACCACCAAGATCAAGAAGTAATAATCATTGAATAATGGATTCCACAAGAAGAAACTAATTAACTTCTCTCCCTATAAATCAATCCTTAGACGTTGCTGCTGGGTATAGAAAGAAAAACCCAATATTTGCTGGGTGTTTGGCGATGGGGCAATGATGGAAAAATTAATTGAGTTTATTATATATTTTTAATTTAAAAATAATTGCTGGGTATACTTAGATTTTTGCTGGGTACATTTAGAAACACCCAAAAATAATAATAATAAAATAAATAAAATGTTGGCGATAGAAATTGATTAATTGATTAACACCATGCCTACAAAGAACTCTTGCAAGTCGCAGCAGACCACATACTTCATGTATAAGAGCCCAAGCATGAATAAGAGAAAAAACAAAACAGAAGCATGAGTTAGAAGGGAAACACGCCATTTCTTGATTATCATATAAACAAAAAGACTCAATTTTGTTCCTTTGATCTCAAGCAAGGGCCGCTACAAATGCATCAGAATATAATTTTATGCCAGAGTTGAAAGTATAATTGACTAGTGTTATACTTTTAACAAAGCCTCCTTTGCCAAGGAAAAAAAAAAATACTGTTAACAAATCTTCAAGCTTGGTTTTGATATTAGCGAAGAGCAAATTTCCTGCATACCATTAACTTTCAGAAATTGAAGAAATACAGAAAAACAAAACTGGGTCATAAACATGAATGCCAACAACCTAGAGCTTTAATTAAGAATTAAATCAAAGCTTGAGCGAATAGGGAAGAAAAAGCTTTAAAGACCGATCGAAGGAGAGTGGGTTCTTGGACAGTATGACGGAGAGTCAGAGAAAAGTGGAGTCGTGGAGAGATCGAATCTGCTGCATTCCTGCACCCACTAATAGATGATGAGAATGGAGTTGTGGAGAGTATGGCGGAGTAGCTGAAGGGAATAAAGACCGATCTCCATTTCTGGGCGGGGCTTCAACAATGAAACGAAGTAATTTTGTATATAGTATATGTAGGTAAATTTTTTTTTTCCCAAAAATCTTGAGCCCTACCCATCCTTGCTTGGATCTGCCCTTGGTTAGAACTCATAACACCATCTGGCCTCTGTGTAATATTTATTTTATGAGTGAAAGTTCTTGTTTGAAAAAATAAAAAATAAAAAAAAACTCATAACACCATTTCCCTATTTGTTTCACTTGCAAGTATATCTCCCTCAATTGGTTGTATTTACAACTCAATTACTATTTTTGTCTCACTAGAATTTTTCAGTTTCAATTTTTATTTATTCCATGGGCACAAAAATGTCCAACAACCAAAAACCCAAAACTACTTCTCCAAACTTGGAGCAACCGGCGTTATTAGTAGCAAATTTCATCACAAGGTGACAATAAAAGTAAGAAATTTTGGCCCAAACGTCGACAACAAACCTACGCCTTAAGAGCAAGTCCACCGGTTTGTTTTTGACCGGTCACCAGCTAGATTTGGTGAGGTGGTGACCAGCCAAACACCAAAACTTGCTTCCACCGGGCATTCCTTGACCAGCCAATATCTGGCCTTTCTTGACAGAGTCGAAGAAAAAGGGCAAAGCCCTGACTAAAATTATGACCAGTCGAAGGAAAAGCCAGCTCCGCCCAAAGCAGGACGTGGCCGACGTTAGCGATTGACAAGCAGAGAGAGACGCGGAGGAGAGGACGCGTGGAGGCGATGCACGAATGAGGTTTAGCCGCATTTGCTGACTGTACATACATGTACATTTGCAAGCATAATTAGCTATAATGGGCCACGCTCATTGTACCGATAAAGATGTTAATTCCAACCAAGGGAATGACATACGGATACTCCGCCAGGCGGGCTACAACCTCGGCGTCGGATCACCCCCAGATCACCGCCGACGCGCCGCCACGCGCCGCGCCAAAGCAGCATCAGAAGCTCCCAGAGCTGGGTACTGAAGCACATCAATCCCACATCGAAAACAAAGAGAAGACCAACCTCTTCCTCACCTATAAAAAGTTCTCTCCTCTCTCCTCATTCATTACGCATTTAATACTTACCTACTGTTACTTTGTCAACATAAATACATTGACTAACTTAGGCATCGGAGAGTTGAAGACCGCCCGGCGCGGTCTCCCTCTGACGCCCTTTGTATTTTACTTGACAGGTAGCGGAAGCCGAGAGCATCACGAGTAGCGGTCCGCCCACCGGACCCACGTTAAACGAAGGATTGGCTACCGCCAGACTTTGAACGTTAACATTGGCGCCGTCTGTGGGAATCCTTGAACAAAAGGTCATCCCACCACAATCACCATGACTATAGGTAGCGGAGGAAACGCTGGGGAGCAGGCGGACCATTCCACCATCCCCCAACCCTCCGGCCCAGCGGTAGGCGTTAACCGCTCACTATTCACAACCCCGGCCAACCCCGGCGGTGAGGCAAATCCTAGCGGTAGCCGCCCGCCGAGCCAAGATCTCATCACTATGTACGAGCTGGCGCTGGCGGATCTTCATAAGGCAAACAGAGAGCGTGAGGAGGAGCGCACGCAGAAGGCTGAGGCCCAAAGACAGTTGGCTACGCTGATGATACGTTTCAACAAACTGAAAAGGATGCTGGAAGCCACCGCCAATCCAGCACAGAGTGAGCAATCACGCAGCAGCAGGCGCAGTCGACCCGGCACCGGCACGTTGGTACCAGCGCCAGTCACGTAAATGCAGGTAACGCCGGACCCACCTGAACTATTGAGGATGGGACCACTGCCCATCCCCCAGCTAATGTTGGGGCAGGTGGCGGAATCACTACCGAACGCCAACCGCTCGGAAGCCAGAGCAGGGACTAAGGACAATCCGCATACTCCGGGGCGCGGGCAGGTACAACGGAGTACCCAAGCAGGCTCCGCCGGCGGTACAACCTCCCAGATACTGGAAAGGATGCAGCAACTGGAGCAAAGATTAATCCAGGCGGAGTCGGGCGCCCCGTCGCCAACTCAAAACCCACTTTTCGCTTCCAGACCTGGACCCTTCACCGCTGCGATCCAACAGGCTATCAGACCAGCGGACGCAAAAACCCCAAAGATGTCACATTACGACGGCATGTCTGACCCCTTCGTCCACATGGACACCTTCAAGATAGTTACCAACAACTACGGAATCCATAATTACTATCATTAATGGCGAGAAGACGGCCAGGCTTAGGAGACAAGCCTCCGCACGCTAACCCTCTACGGGTTGGACACGTGTCAACTACCACCAGACGAAGCGTCTCGTGGAAGTAACCACTTGCGATGACTTCCCCAACCGTCTGAAGTCTCCGCTGAGCGAAACCCCGCCAGCGGAACTTCTCCCTTGTCATCTTCCAAGAGACGAAGTCTCCGCTGAGCGAAACCCCGCCAGCGGAACTTCTCCCTTGTCATCTTCCAAGTGACGAAGTCTCCGCTGAGCGAATCCCCGCCAGCGGAACTTCTCCATTGTCATCTTCCAAGTGACGAAGTCTCCGCTGAGCGAATCCCCGCCAGCGGAACTTCTCCCTTGTCATCTTCCAAGAGACGAAGTCTCCGCTGAGCGAAACCCTGCCAGCGGAACTTCTCCCTTGTCATCTTCCAAGAGACGAAGTCTCCGCTGAGCGAAACCCCGCCAGCGGAACTTCTCCCTTGTCATCTTCCAAGAGACGAAGTCTCCGCTGAGCGAAACCCCGCCAGCGGAACTTCTCCCTTGTCATCTTCCAAGAGACGAAGTCTCCGCTGAGCGAAACCCCGCCAGCGGAACTTCTCCCTTGTCATCTTCCAAGTGACGAAGTCTCCGCTGAGCGAATCCCCGCCAGCGGAACTTCTCCCTTGTCACCTTCCAAGTGACGAAGTCTCCGCTGAGCGAATCCCTGCCAGCGGAACTTCTCCCTTGTCATCTTCCAAGTGACGAAGTCTCCGCTGAGCGAATCCCCGCCAGCGGAACTTCTCCCTTGTCATCTTCCAAGTGACGAAGTCTCCGCTGAGCGAAACCCCGCCAGCGGAACTTCTCCCTTGTCATCTTCCAAGTGACGAAGTCTCCGCTGAGCGAAACCCCGCCAGCGGAACTTCTCCCTTGTCATCTTCCAAGTGACGAAGTCTCCGCTGAGCGAAACCCCGCCAGCGGAACTTCTCCCTTGTCATCTTCCAAGAGACGAAGTCTCCGCTGAGCGAAACCCCGCCAGCGGAACTTCTCCCTTGTCATCTTCCAAGAGACGAAGTCTCCGCTGAGCGAATCCCCGCCAGCGGAACTTCTCTCTTGTCATCTTCCAAGTGACGAAGTCTCCGCTGAGCGAATCCCCGCCAGCGGAACTTCTCCCTTGTCACCTTCCAAGTGACGAAGTCTCCGCTGAGCGAATCCCCGCCAGCGGAACTTCTCCTTTGTCATCTTCCAAGTGACGAAGTCTCCGCTGAGCGAATCCCCGCCAGCGGAACTTCTCCCTTGTCATCTTCCAAGAGACGAAGTCTCCGCTGAGCGAAACCCCGCCAGCGGAACTTCTCCCTTGTCATCTTCCAAGTGACGAAGTCTCCGCTGAGCGAAACCCCGCCAGCGGAACTTCTCCCTTGTCATCTTCCAAGAGACGAAGTCTCCGCTGAGCGAAACCCCGCCAGCGGAACTTCTCCCTTGTCATCTTCCAAGAGACGAAGTCTCCGCTGAGCGAAACCCTGCCAGCGGAACTTCTCTCTTGTCATCTTCCAAGTGACGAAGTCTCCGCTGAGCGAATCCCCGCCAGCGGAACTTCTCCCTTGTCATCTTCCAAGTGACGAAGTCTCCGCTGAGCGAATCCCCGCCAGCGGAACTTCTCCCTTGTCATCTTCCAAGAGACGAAGTCTCCGCTGAGCGAAACCCCGCCAGCGGAACTTCTCCCTTGTCACCTTCCAAGAGACGAAGTCTCCGCTGAGCGAAACTCCGCCAGCAGAACTTCTCCCTTGGCATTCTGCAAGCGGGGCAACTTCCGCTACACACCTCTAGCGGAACCCCTTATCATTTTGCAAGCTGCGTACTTTGTTCAGCGCAATATCGCTCAATAAAATACCGCCAGGCAGGTCTTCTGGACGCTGCTTCCTGCTACAGTCAGCGGGGGGATATCCGCCAACGGCGGATCCCGAGGCCACGCCTCACTCTGACGACGACCGCCACGCGGCGTTACGGTCAGATGGTCCCTACGGGACACGGGGACTTGTGTCAACAGTCTACGACGGCCCTGATCAGGCACGTTGACCCCCGTCACTTGGGTGCTAAAGATTGGGCTCGCTACCCAACACCCTCTACTCCGCGCAGCACCCCCTCAACAAACAATTTGCAGACCATCCGGAGGTCTATCTTAGCCGGGGAGTGGGGGACTCCCTGGGGGGCCTAGCAGGGGCCCACCCGAAAGGGTATAAAGCGTTTGCTCAGTAAATCCCATGGTTGACAACGCACTGACGCTAATTATGCTCTTGCAAGTCTAGCGGAAGAAAACGCTTCAAACCGCCGAACAACTCCCCAACCAAGATTGCCCTCCTTGACTGGGGACTTGTACATACATGTACATTTGCAAGCATAATTAGCTATAATGGGCCACGCTCATTGTACCGATAAAGATGTTAATTCCAACCAAGGGAATGACATAAAGATGTTATTCTAAAAATTTCTCTATAAATACTTACCATTTTCTTTACATCTTAGTATTTTACACTCAAAAGTTAATGAACAGTAAAAATTGAACAGTCTTGACCAGTGACAGTAAACAGTTACTTACGCCTTGATTTTTCGACCTTGACATTTCTTGACTACGGATACATTTGCTCTAAACGACCTAAATCAACATAATCTGATTAGACCATTTCCCCGCGTAAACATGCACCGCCGAAAGGGTAAAACCGGCAAAACAACCAATAAAAAACCCCAACGCGGTGCCACGTGGCGCAACGAGGACGAAAGCCGTCAGCCGCCGCCAAAAAGGTCCATATGTTCCCACTACGCCCTTGTTTGAACTTTCCGGCCCTCCAAAACCAAAAAAGTCACTTTCCCAGCGAATACAATAAAAAGTTCAAACTGTTTATTCTGCCCCAAAAAAATATTAAAAAAAAAATGAAAAAAGACTCTACAACAACTTTGTTTCAGTCCAAGCTCAAATCGTTGAAACCCAAATGGGTCTTCGTTCCCTTCTTCTTCTTCTTCTTAATCCCTCAATTTCGCACACCCTTCTTCACTCTCGACCTCTCCGACCCGCAACTTGGTCCGATTAACCGGATCCGAAACCCGATCCATCATGGCCCTCAGCGTGTACCGGCGCGACCCGCAGTCGGCGGCCGAGAAGGCCGTCGCGGCAATCGGGTCGGGTTACGACTTCTGCAACGATCTCCGGTTGACTTCGTGCAAGTCCGTACTGATCGAGTTGGATCCGACCCGGACCCGGGACCTCGTCATCCCCGGCGGCCTCGTCGTGCCTGACGTGTCCACCTCTATCAAGTGCGATAAGGGCGAGCGCACCAAGTTCCGCTCCGACGTCGTTTCGTTCAATCAGGTAGTTTTTTTTTTGGCGGGAAGTGGTTTCTGGGTTTTGTTAAATGAATTGAAGAATTGGGAATGGAAATTAGTGATATTTGGTGAGGTGGGCTTTGTTTGTTTTTACTATTTCTGGGTTTTTTTTTTTCCTTCATGTGATTGTGCTCGAGTTAGTGGCATTCTTGTGATTTTGGTAGAAATTGAGCCCTTTTGATGATGGAATAGTTCAAGCTTGAATAATTTTACAAGGAAATAGAAATTTGAATTCTTTGCCTTTAGGACTATTTGATTGATCAGAAGTGTTTATTGCAATTAGAATGCTGGGGTTAATAGTGGTTATGAGGAGGCTTTATATTTAAGTTTTTTTCTGTTTTGTTGCATTGCAGATGTCAGAGCAGTACAATAAGGAACTTTCTTTATCGGGGAAAATTCCGTCCGGCTTGTTTAATGCTATGTTTAACTACACCGGCTGCTGGCAGAAGGATGCAGCGCCCACAAAATGTCTTGCCTTTGACGGTTGGTTGATAACTCTGTATAACATTGAGTTAGCGAGATCCCAATTGACACTATCGGAGCAAGTGAAACAAGACGTGCCTTCTGTTTGGGACCCTGCTGGCCTTGCCGCGTAAGTTTTCTTTAGTGGAAAGCTTCAGTTTTTGTCATTGTTGGCATGCCGGTCGAATGTAGAGCAAAGCCATTAGGGTCTTCGAGGCAATTTTGTTCTATGTTTTCCGTTGTCGAATGCACACCAAAGTTTTGCAGAGTTTGACAGTTGAAGTAGAACCAAATCTCACAAACAAGTATAAATACCTTATATAAATTGAAAGAAACTTGTCTAATGTGATTAAGATTTTATTGAAATAAGCACTCCAGGCACATGTATAGCTTCACATATATATGAGACATGAAAGTATAGGAGTAAATTCAGAATATATATAAAACCCTTGCTGAAGAGTTAATTTCGCTAGAATTTTCATATCTACGATATATATTTTGTGTCTATGTGCACAGATCAAAGAGTGGAAAATTGTCAAGTACTAGCAAAATGTATAACAGTTGAGGAATCTTCATCTGGTAGGAGTTGTGACCAGTGTACTTCATGATCTGATTTCTATGCTAATATATAACTGCTGTGTATGACAATGTAGTGGAGAGTGAGGTGAAATCTGATTTCTATGCTAATATATAACTGCTGTGTATGACAATGTAGTGGAGAGTGAGGTGAAAAATCATACTTAAATTGTCTCTACGCTTTCCCTTGTTCTCTAGTAATTTGTCAAAACCCTTTGTTGGTGATCATAACCTGCGATTGAATTCAAGTCTTTATGACCAGTTGCTGGATTTATGTATTTTTAATCATTCCCATTGTTCAATTTTTCCAGGTTCATTGAAAAGTATGGTACTCACATTGTTGTTGGGGTGAAGATGGGTGGAAAGGATATAGTTCACGTAAAGCAGTTACAAAACTCAAAACTTGAGCCCACTGAACTGCAGAAATTGTTAAAGCAATTAGCTGAAGAGAGATTTTCTGATAATGCAAATGAATCTTCTATATCAAATACTGCTGATCTATTAGGAAAAATGAGGGTAAGCAGTATTTTAAGATTGCAACGTCAATTTTACTATTGAGATTTCTATAATTGTTAAACACATGGATCGTAAGATTCATGACTTGGTGCTATTGAGAATGAAGGTAGAGATCACTACTAAATGACAGGAGGTTTTCTGATTAAGAAAAGTCCATAACAGCCTTTTGCATACATGTGTTTGTAAAATATTCACAGTTGGTCTATACCCTTAAAACTAGTTCAGGGTATAGCAGTTAAATAAATTTGGAATTTCTATTACCCTGCCTGATCCCTTTTAGTTTTTATACATTGATGAGTTAACATATTTTTACTTTAATATCTATGTCCATTGTTTCAGGATGACCATCCTGTTCACTGGGATATTCAGAGAACATTAGCATCCTCAGTAAGGCCACCACCCATCATCACTCACTCAAGGAATGATGTAAGCGGCCTTTTGGTTTCCCATATAACCCTTGTTACACACCAATTTGTATGGTTTGAAGTTTATCCTATATTTTCTCATGTAATGCAGGATATTGTTACCATTAGTGTTCGAAGGGGAGGTGTTGATGTTGGTCAAAGTCATAACCAATGGCTTTCGACTATATCACAGGCGCCTGATGTCATATCAATGTCCTTTGTGCCCATAACATCACTTTTGGGTGGTATTCAAGGCAATGGATTTCTTAGCCATGCAGTAAATCTGTATCTTAGATGTGAGTTTTCTTACTCTAAGCTTGCTCTCCTTGTGGCTGAATGTCCAAGTCATCTGCATTATTTATCTGTATAAAGTCAATAATATTTTATCTCGACGGTAAACCTTCCAGACAAACCACCAATAGAGGAGCTTCAACAATTCTTAGAATTTCAATTACCACGGCAATGGGCTCCAGTATACGCTGATCTGCCTCTTGGTCTAAGGCGGAGAAGACATGCATCCCCATCACTTCAGTTCAGTTTTATGGGCCCCAAGCTATACGTTAACACTATGAAGGTAACATCTTGTGCTGTAACATAATGGCATGCTAATTTCCGATCACCTTTTGGAGGTCCCTTGTCTTGGAAGACTTTCATTGTTTATGTTAAGTGAAGAAGTGGTGTGATTGTGTGAATAAGTTGATGGATGCAGTTATTACTTACCATTTCTCTGTAGTTCATTGTAATAATTTTCGTTGATCTGTATGCTCCAGCATATTGCTGCATGTACTAGTTTCTCATTACATTGTGGTTTCTAATTTCATAATTTTCAGGTTGATTCTGTAAATCGACCGGTTACAGGAATCCGTTTGTACCTTGAAGGTAAAAAAGGTGACCATATGGCAATCCATCTTCAGCATCTTACAAGTCTTCCCAGTTCCTTCCAAGTCTCAACTGATCACAATTATGAGCCCATTGACGAGCCAGAGGAACGAGGCTACTTTGAACCTGTCAAGTGGAGCATATTTTCACATGTATGCACTGCCCCAGTACAGTATAATGGTGCCTGCATCAATGACTCTGCTTCTATTGTGACAAAGGCCTGGTTTGAAGTCAAGGCTATTGGAATGAGGAAAGTTTTGTTCCTGAGGCTTGGATTTTCTACTGTGGCATCTGCAAGGATCCGAAGATCAGAATGGGAAGGCTCAAGCTCATCACGTAAGTCAGGATTCATCTCAACCTTGATCAGCACAAGGCTTAGTGCTGCGCTCAATCCACCGGTGGCAGCACCACCAAAAGTGGATTTGAATTCAGCAGTGTATCCTGGTGGCCCACCTTTACCTTCCAAGGCACCAAAAATGGCGACGTTTGTAGATACCAAGGAAATGTTGAGAGGTCCTGAGGACACCCCAGGATATTGGATGGTTACCGGAGCCAAGCTTTGTGTAGAGGGTGGTCGAATCTCAGTCAAAGTGAAGTATTCATTGCTGACAATTATGTCAGAAGACTCGATGATGTTTTAGTATAAGAAATCTCCAATGAACAAACACTTATTTTTTGCTGTAAATGTTACATGTACATTATCCATTCTTCAATAGGTTTAAACAGATTGATCAAGGCTTTCGCCATCTTAATTTGGCGATGTTGATTGTTCTGGGAATTATACGAAGTCATGGTTATGTCCACAATTGGATAGCCTGAAGGCATTGAATACTTTTGGATCAGTGAAAGCTTGTGTAGTCTTTATTTCTATAGATGTTAGGAACTTAGGAAACAAATACCTGTTTCTTTTCCAGAAGAAAAAACAACTTCATACATGAAAAGTAAACAGTTATACGGTACATCAAATGGGATGCAAAATTTTGGTTTGGGATAACAGGGAAAATGATAGATGCCTTTCTCCGGTACAAATTACCAGAGAAGAGGCATTTTTTTTTGAAATGAGCATGAGCCATTTTTTTTTTTTGAAAGGAGCATGAGCCATTTTTGAAATGATGAATCTATTGATGTCCCTCACGATTATCTCCCGCGAGACAATTTTACAGATGAACTTGAATACAGTATGGCAATCTACACACACTTGAATTCTTCTTCACACTAATGGGAGCTCCAGGCGGAGTGACAATCAATGCAAAAGCCACTGCAAGCTTCTCACATGTGGTATCGCCAAAGTCACTCGTTCTCGCTTTTTTCCACATCATGGAGGCCAATCTTCACCATTGGAACATAGCCCGGTTTATGCATACGGTCAAGCAGCTCATCAAGTTTTTCACATATCTCTCTACTTCTTGAATGACTTCTATCTCCTACAATAAAGGTGTGTACCTTGTCTTGGACCTCAATCCGACTCATCCCACGTTCCTTCTTTACCTGGTTATCTTTCATAAGTCTTCTCATTTTCGCTACCTTTGTCCTAAATGCCAGCTGCTGTGTAAATCAGTAAATGTTTGCAAGAAGTATATGGGTATAGAATTAGGAGAACTTCTAGAATCCATCAAGAAAAAAACTTAGCAAGTCAATATAAAGGTAGACTAGTTCGATATAGAGTAGGTTAATCCCATAGTTGATCATAAATGGAGCTAATCCATCTCTCAAATCAAATTAACATGTGTCATTATCATTATTATTATTATTATTATTATAGCGAGGTAAGAGCCAAATCATTGCCGTTTCTTGAATTTATTAATAATCAAATATGGAATACAGTATTACAGAAGATAGGGAGAACTAGGTCATTGCCTTGATAAAGAAAAGATGCATAACCTAGGACGATATGAATTGGCCTCATGCCAATGGAAATACAAAAAACTAGACAATACAATTCAAATGGTTTGAAGTATAGGATCTTCCAATACAATCAAAATGAAATACCATAAGAAAAACCAAATAAAACACTAAAAATCTGCATAGAGTGATAGAATGTAAGTCACGTCCATAGAGACCCACAAGAAAATTAAGCAAAGAAAGCCACCATGTAGAACCTTCATTTGTAGCAACATAGTTAGCATTATTTAGCAAGCTTGTCCACCAAGGAATTTCCTTCCTTGCATATATGAGAGACACGAAAATGGATTTGAAAGAACATAGTGGAAACAATTAAACCAAGCCGCCATCAACCTCCAAGGAATTAAATGAGGTGACTTAGAATAATGCAACACAAGTACGAAATCCGTTCCAAGCCAAATGTGAGCCCTACCAATAACGGCTAAAATGTCAGCATGTATAGCAGGGACTATTATATTGTGTGCAAAAGCTCCTCTGAACAAGCCTTCTGAATCCCTGAATATACCTCCAAAGCCCTCGTACCTGTATCGTTGAAAGAGCTGGCCATCTGTATTTACCATCCCTAATCCATAAACCATATAAGAAATTTAAGTGAAAAGATCAATTTAAGACAAGGAACAAAATATGAATAAGTAGTAGATTGTTACCTAACCATCAGGAGATGTTGTAGATGAACGAGTAGTGTTATCGTCGTGATGGGAAGCATCGACCGAAAAGAAGTAGTCATAAGGGGAGGGGGAGGGGGAGGGGGAGGGGGAAGGGGAATGGGAGGGGAACTTGAGCTACAATCCACCGGAGTGTTGTTGTTGACACCTCCAAGCATTATCTTTGTGACATGAGCAATTTTGAACCAATCTATACCTCCGTGCCTGCTGCATCTTTCCATCAATCGAGGACACCCACTGATCTTCAATTCTCTCAATGTTGTGAGACAATGCATCGCCTCTGGCAAAGCTGGCACTTGGGGGCAGTTTTCAATCACTAGCTTTTCAAGCAACTTGAAGCTTTGCAGCCACTCCGGAAGTGCGATGAGATTCTGACAGTTTGCAATACATATGTTTTGTAGAGTACTTGCACACTCTTTAAGCCAAAGGGGAAAGTTCTTCAACTTTGATTTCAAGATCCAGAATGATCTTAGACCTCGAACGCATTCTTCAAGACTCAACAGATCAAGCTTCTCACAGTCAGAGATGATTAAAGTCTCTAATGCAGTTGAATATTTCATGTTATGCCGCGGCAAAGACCTCAGAACTGGACATTCCTCAATAATGAACATTTTGAGGTGAGTGAGGCGGGGCAACCCTTCCAAAGAAAGAAGGTTTCGGCATGCAACAACATGTAAAATGCGAAGAGAAGTGAGACGATCGATTCCTGTTGGCAAACAAGTTTTCTTTGTAGTTAGTGCCAAGTACCTGAGGCTAATCAGGTTCCCTATGTCCTTGGGAAACTTCTCAAGCTCCTCACAATGTGAAAGCAATAAGGTTTGTAGATGCTGCAGCTTGCAAATGCAATCAGGAACCCTTTTTATGTGGCAATTGTAGGATAGGTCCACATATCTCAAGTGACTCAAGTTACCAATGGAACTTGGCAACTCGTCCAAAGTTGAGCTACGCAGATCTAACAACCGCAAATATTTGAATCTGGAAATGCACTTTTTTATGAAAGATCGACCAGTGATGCCAACCTTCTCTTAAACCTCATCTTAAATCATGAAATTAGGGACTTCCTCATTGTCAGACAAGTCCTTTGTATATATTGACAGGTGCCGGACCCTATCAAAAGGACCAGATTGATGAAAATTGACAGATGAGTACTCCACCTGTGCCACCAAGATGGCTAAATCATGAATTAAATCATGCATCTTAAACCTCATACAAAAGAAATCATCTTCTTCAATGTGAAAGAAAGATCTAGAACATAGCTGCCTTATGTAATCTAGGCCAATCTCTTCAAAATCTTGTTCATTTCTGGTAGAGGAGTGAAGGAAGCCTTGTGCCATCCACATTGTGACGATCTCGACGCTGTCAAATTCATAATCCTTAGGGAAAAGTGAGCAAAAGGCAAAACAAGGTTTCAAGTAGAGTGGTAGTGCATCATAGCTTAGTTTCAATGCAGGTAGAATACCGTCTTCTCTTTGCTCTAATTTCCATATATCATTATCTCTTACATGCAACCAGTCACGTAGTTCCCTTTTCAAATAGAGCATGCCCCCTAGAGTGGTCACAGCCAGAGGAACCCCTCCACACTTCTTCACAATATTGTTTGCAACTTCCATCAAGTGAGGAAAGTTTTTTTCTTCTTCTTTCCTAAATGCCCTTTCTACAAACAAAGACATACAATCCTCGTGAGAAAGACCTTCTAAAGGGTGCTGGTAATCCACGGATCCCAAAAGCGAAACAACTGACATATTGCGTGTTGTTACAATGATTTTACTACCCCGAGCACCAATATTTAGTAAAGCTTTCAATTCAATCCACTTCGTAATTGATATCCCCATCGGCTCCTTATCCCAAACATCATCTAACACTAACAAAAATTTTGTGTCTTTCAATTCATTTTGCAACTTAATAGCCAGGTTTTCAAAACTATCCTCTTCACATTTTTGGTTAGTTGCAGAACCAATAATTTTACGCACCAATGACTTATTATCAAAATCATAAGAAACACACACCCACATCCTCAAGTCAAAGTTTCTCACCACCGTGGAATCATTATACACCAATTTAGCAAGTGTAGTCTTTCCCAGACCTCCTAATCCAGTAATAGAAATAACAGAAACATTTTGATCTGCATGGTCAGTGTCCTTCAAGAGATGAATGATAATATTTTCTTTATCATTATCTCTCCCAATAACATCCGACACTTGCACAAAAGAATAGGTCTCCCTGTTCATGTGCAGACCATGCCACTCTCCGGCTCTTTCTTGAAGATGAAACTGATCTTTGGCAGCTGCAATTTCATTCAATCTTGCTCTAATCTGTTTGATTTTATGACCAGTATAGATTGGAAACACGAGTCAATTCCAACGTGAAAAAAGATGGCATACCTTTCCGGCCACGCTTCCACGGATAAGCACTTGCATCCGCAACTGTTTGAATGCAAAGCCATCGAGCTCATCATCAATATCGTAGCAAACATCTTTGAGCTTTCCCAACCAATCAGTGAGTACGCGGTTGTTCATCTGCTTTTCCTCCGCATCCAGGAGCAGTAAAGTGATGCTTGATAAAGTCTCCTCAAGCTTGTTCAGCTCAACTTTGACACTCAATGCGATGTGAATTTCTTCGTGAGCACGGGAAGCTAGCTTTTCGAAGACGATCTGTGCTATGTTTGAGGCAAAAGACTCCATTATTCTGAAGGAAGCAGGGAAGTTCTATTATGTATGGATATAATTGAAAATGGGACAGAGTTTGCTATCAACTACTCTCAACTATTAGCTGGAATTTTATAGGAAGAAGATATTTTGATCGAGATCACAGTACTCTCAAAGACTTTTATAAGAAGAAGATGAACCAAAGATAATTCCTTTACATCATCAACAAATGGAAAGAAAAATTAAAGCATTATCTTTTTGTTTTTCTTTCTTTTCTAGCAATAAGTAAAGCACTAAAGCATTATCTTTTCTTTCATTTTTTTATAGAAAATAATTGAGGCCATTATCAAAAAGCAAGGATTTACTGCCAATAATTATGCATGGTTGTTTGACTCGAGAGAGGCTGTGGCCTTATAAAAGAAATGATAATTTTTATTCATACTGTGTGTCAAGGAGAATTCCACCATGTCAAATGGAGCGTCAAAGAAGTCTCCTTTGGGCATGTTTGTTTCACGGGACTACCATGCCTCACCTTAATTTCTATGAGAGTCCTGGACTTCTCAAGCCTGGCTTATGCTAAGCTAATACTTGAACCATGTTTGGTGCTCCGTAGGACTAAGGACTACAACAGAAGAACCTTCCCCAATCAAGGCACTTGTCCAAAAGTTTTCTGTAATTTCCTTTAGCTCCTCTACTGGTATAAGCAAAACTTCAATAGGCTAGGCCTTTACGGCTTCTTCACGTTTGGGCGCATTACCGGAATCATGATGAATCCCTCATTTCCTGCATCACGAAACCCAACTCGGTTTGAATTCCAAAACTTGAATTGATAAAACCAGTGACAGATATACAAAAAAACAAAACCAAATGCAAGTCAAATACCCAAAGCAGCTCATGTAAGGACCTCCATTGTCAGTAGCTTTATGCATATCATCTTCATCACAACAACCGAAGCAGCTCATGATTCTTTTCTACACACAAAAACCCACAATCAAAATGAGGAAATGAACAACACCCAAGTCATGAACACACAAAATTCAGTAACAAAAAAAAAAAAAAAAGTGATCCCCTTTAAATCTAATCCCATTAGAAACAGCAAATTTGGTTTCTTTAATGTAATACCCAAATCAAATTTTTGGTAATCAGATTGCATGCAAGAACTCAAATTTCTGGGGAGTAAGCCTTTGAACAAAAAACATTTCTTAAACCCAGAAAAAAAAAAAAAAAAAAAAAGAGCAGGGCAAAAACGTGAAATTGATCACAATTCTTACCAGATCAATCTACTCAGACAACAAATTGATCAAAATCTTAGCAGATCTAGCTACCCAGACACCAAAGAGATAGAAGAAGAAGAAGAAGAAGAAGAAGAAGAAGGTAGATGGGATTGAAGGAAAGAGTGAACAATGATTAACGCAAGAAAGGGAGTATGATCGAGAAAAGAGATAAACTGAACCTGGTTTAGTTGAAGGAGACCGAAGTGAAAGATGCAAGTGAGCGACCAAAAGCGAAGAACGACCGAGCGTTGCTTCCAGTCTTCCACAGTCCGGTGAAATTTGGGGAGACTATGTAAGAAGGTGTTGGGGTTGATTTGGGGACTACATAGTCTCATTTATTATAGTCCTTGTTCAGCCAAACATGGGATAAGTTTTAATTTATTAGATAAGGCAGTCCTATCCCATCCAATCCCATGTAACAAACACCACCTTTGTGTATTATTATGCTTGCATAGGCCTACAACGTTAACAACACAACCAAACCATGCATTGGATACTTTCGGACCAGTGAAGCTTTTTTAGTCTTTATTTTTAGAGATGTTAGGAAACAAATTCATTTTTCTTTTCCAGAAGAAAAAACACTCTTCATTTATAAGTCAACAGATGGTAATGGGATACAAAATTTTGGTTTAGGATAATAGGGAAAATAATTTATATTCGTCGTTGATGCCCTTGTCGGCAATCCTTTACTCCGACAACATCAAGCATTTCTTGGCCATTGCAGAGGGAGACCTTGGTAATAAGAATCACCCCCATTCCTCTTCATCTCCACTCCATTCCCTCTTTCATGTCATGACATGCAGTTTCTGAAAAACAGACCCAAACTATCTATTTCTCCATCCGTCAGTGTCTTTGTTTTACCGTGTTAAAAGTAGTCCGCGAGCTGAAATGATATGATCGCAGGCTTCTTTCAAGATACAACCTAACTTTCCTCTTTTGGTGAATAATAAGATACCACCTACCATCAATCTTAACAATAATAATTGCAGTGTTTTTCATCTTTCAAGATCAGTTTAGAAAGCAAGTCAACAACAGAAACGGAAAACGTTCGGAAGGCAGAACAGACAGTAAACAACAGCAAGAAATGACGATTCTTTTTACTCTTTCAAAAGGATCAGTAGATGCAACTTTACATTCAGTTCTCAGGTTGAAAATTTTCCTTCACCATCACAGTGGAGCATTTGCTCTTTTCCATTCATTTGCTTCATTGTGAACCATTCAAGGCTTTTCGCTACAGTAAATATATCACATTCACCAGTTTAAATGTACATGGCAACTTATACTATCATAAGTTAAATTACTGTTTTCCATCAACTAAAGAATATAAATGTTTCTTTGAAGGAAAGGAGCTAATAAAGACATGTTATTTCAACCAAGCACTCACAGGAGGCATATATTGGGTTGTTTTAGAAGGTAAAACCATTAGAATCCCACCCAACAAAGTAACCCTTAACATGCTCTTGAGCAACTCAATTTTATTAAGAAAAAACTTACTGTCTCCATTAGTCACTTAACATTTTAGAGAGAAACAGATCTTGCACAAAACCAGCTCTCCCCGTAGCTTGTTGTATCCTTTTCTCCCGCTCTTCATGACTCAAGGAAGGATCAAAACTGCAAGAGACATAGACAGGGAGAGAGAGAGAAAGAGACAAAAAACAGAGAAAGAGCTAACGATTTAGTCCAAAGAACAGCTTAATAGGCGCTTGAGCATACATTAAGCCTGGAAGAGGGGCAAAAGCCTCTCCACCATCAAGTCTTGAGACAAAACTAATTACTGAGCTATTACTCATATTGCATCTTGATGTGTATACACAATTTATGGATCCTTTACAAGCTAGGCATGTGAAGAAATGTAGGAAAAAACTCAGACAAGATTATTTGTTTTTGGCATTTAAAGGAGAATTCCTTATTTTACACAAAATCTCAGTTCAAGCATTGACTAGGCACCACCTTGGGGATTAGCACTTGTACCTTGAAGATGTTTAAACTCCTCACCTATCCAAACAAAAGTTTGGCAGTGTCTACTCCAGTCTATAGAGCCAAGGTCGATATGCTGTCTACCATACTTTTCATGCATTAAGAATTCAGAAACATGCAGAACAAGTTTTTGAAAGAATGGAGAGAACCATGTAAGTGAACTAATTAGTTGGCACAATATGTTGGAATGAGGAAACTAGGTAATAAATCAATATTCAGATTGTGTGAGGTTGATATACAACGCATCACTTTCTAACATTTAAATAGTTATTGGAAGGGCTTTAGAAGTCAATGACAAGCACAGTTTCTGATGAACACAAAACAATACCTTGATTTCCAAATATGTGATGGCGCCAACTTCTTTGCAGGAGTGTCCTCAGCAGTTGTTACCACAGATTTTGAAATTTCATCTGCTCCTGATGCAGGGAAATTCAAAATAAGTGATGACAGGAATGGATCAGTAGCTGCATTAGTGACATTAGCATTCTCTGATCGATATCCCCCACTCCCTAAAAGCACCTGGAGATGAGCCTCACGAAGATCCCGGCCAAGGAGAGACAGTGCTTGACTATTAGGAACAGCAACCCTACGTAACCTGCGACGTCTCTGCAAGTGATCTTATGTTAAGGGAAACTAAATGTATGAATCAAACTCAGTACATGGTTATGGTTATATATTATCAGGCATTTAATAATGAGTGAGATCACAACATTATTAAACTTCAGGTTTAAAGGATATCTTGAACAAGTGCCCATGTTGCAGTGTAATATGACTTAACATGTCTCGTGTAACTTTAATTGAGCAAATCGGACAAACCTGCAAAGAAGGGAAGTAAATACAGCTTCAGTCTTTTTTGCATCAAATATCAATAAAATTTAGAAATTTGTTACACCTAGCCTTCATCTATTTCAGAAATAGGAAAACATGGGTGCAAACTACAAAGTAACTAAAGGAAATTAAGCAGACTAGTACTTTGTTACAACAAAGTTTCATCATTGCAAGTTCAGGAGTGGAAGTACAGCAAATAATTAACACTCACCTACCATTTCATTACTTAAGAACTCAAAAAGAAGTTTAATGTGACTTTAAGTCTTAAAGCTAATCCTTATAGTTAAAAAGTTCTCCATTATTGTTCCAACTTCTAACTTCCAACCATGGTGAGGCATCAAGTGATAGAATATCTAATTCATCCAACCTTCATATATTCAGTGCAGGCGGATATAACTCATGTGTGGAGAATTTCATAACGATAAAACCAATCAAATGAAGCAACATAAACTATTAGCATTTCCGCTTAAAATTAAAAGACAATTGAACTTTTTTTTCTTGCCAAAACAATTTGAGTTGCTTGACTATAGATAAACTATTAGCAGACCTCATATAAAGGACAAGGGGTGAGAGCTGGAGGCATTCAATAACAAACAGAAGATACCATGATGGAGAGTCATATTCAACCACCATATAAATGACAAATCAAATGATTCAACCATTCTGCAATTTCAAATAGGCATTCCCCAGTTTAAGGTTTGTGCACATCTCATACTAAATGACCAAATTGAATAAAAGCATCCAAAGCTGACTACTTTAACCCTCTTTTACAAAACAATCTCATCATGAAACGGAGTCCATGGAAAAGGAGCATTAACCATCTAATCTATTCTCAGCTCAAACATGCACCATATACATAGAAGACAAACCCCTTATGCAAATAACCAAACTCAAAAATCATTTGAATCAAAAATTTCCTATATAAGGAAAAAGTTATAATCTTTTGCACAATTTCAATACCCAAAAAACAAAGACACAATAAACCAAAGGTAACTTCCTCATATGCATGTGATTGTGATAAATGAAAAAAGGTCAAACATTAATTTCCTGATTGGGCAAAAAATTGAACCTGACGAAACCAAAGATCCTGCCTTTTTCTTCATTTAGAACTAAATCAAGAAACTTCATGCAAACAAAAGGAAAGAGAAAGATCATATTAATCCACGTACGGTGACTCTAGATTCGCACAGGTTCTCGTCCTCCAGGTGCGAACACAACGACGCGATGTCTAAGTCCTCGTAGCAATACGGACACGGGAAGTCCGGTCGGACCTCGTCTTCCACCTCGAAATCATCCATGCTCAGCCGATCTACAGAAAACAACAAAAATCCGATTCAATATATCTCTGAGTTATCGAAATGAACGAACGTAACAGAAACCACAACACAGACCCAAGTGGGATAATAGGGAAAATAATACCTCTTCTCCAGTATAAATCACCAGTAATCCCCACAAGAGCATGAGCCATCTTTGAAATGATGGAATCTATTGATGTCCCTCACGATTATCTCCCTCGAGACAATTTTACAGATGAACTTGAATGCAGTATGGCAATCTACACATACTCTTAAATTCTTCTTCACTCTAATGGGAGCTCCAGGCGGAGTGACAATCAATGCGAAAGCCACTGCAAGCTTCTCACTGTGGTATCGCAGAAGTCGCTCCTTCTCGCTTTGTTCCACATCATGGAGGTCAATCTCCACCATTGGAACATAGCCAGCTTTATGCATAAGGTCAAGCAGCTCATCAAGTTTTGCATATATCTCCCTGCTTCTTGAATGACTTCTATCTCCTACAATAAAGGTGTGTACCTTGTCTTGGACCTCAATCCAACTCATCCCAGGTTCCTTCTTTACCTGGTTATTTTTCATAAGTCTTCTCATTTTCGCTACTTTGTCCCACATGCCAGCTGCTGCATAAATGTTTGCAAGTAGTACATGGGTACCGGATTTCTCAGGCTCCAGAACTAAGAGCATATCAGCAGCACGTTCACCAAGCTCAACATTTTTATGGATTCTTGAGGCACCAAGAAGTGACCCCCAAACTGAGGCGTTTGCTTGAAATGGCATTGTGTTGACAAGCTCCATTGCCTCGTTTATCTTTCCTGCTCTGCCAAGAAGATCAATCATGCAGGCATAATGCTCCTCCCTTGGTACAACCCCAAACAACTCTTTCATTGACTCAAAATATTTTCTGGCTTCAGTTACCAAACCTGCATGATTGCATGCACAGAGGACACTGACTAAAGTAATATGATTGGGGCAAATACCATCTCCAAGCATCTGATTGAACATATTGAGGGCTTCTTTTCCATGTCCGTGTTGAGCAAGTCCTCCAATCATTGCAGACCATGAAACTATTCCTCTCTCAGGTACCTCGGAGAAAGCACGACCCGCATCATCTATGCTTCCACATTTTGCATACATATTAACAAGGGAATTTCCAGCAAAAGCATCAGACAAAAATCCAAACTTCAGAATATGAACATGAATCTGCTTCCCTTGCTCATATGCCGATAAATTTGCACAAGCATTCAGAAGAGAACTGCATACAAATGAATCAGGCTTGTTCCCTCTCACTAGCATTTGCACATACAGTTTGAGAGCTTCTTCGCCTTGTTCATATTGAGCATAGGCAGTGATCATTGATGTGAAAGCCACCAAATCTTCAGTTTTGCATTCTTCAAAAATTCTTACTGCATTTTCTACTTGGCCACATTTTCCATATGTATCAAGAAGGCTATTTATAACATACATATCAGACTGAAAACCTGTTTTGACTGAAAGAGCATGAACTTGTTCACAAACTTTTACTGCCTGCAAGCTCGCTGTGGATTTGAGGACTGTAGATAAAGTAGTCTCGTTGAATCCTATTCCTTCCCTAAGCATTTCAGGAAAGAGGGTTACAGCTTCTATGTCTTCAGCCATCTGTGAATGACCAGATATAACAGCGTTCCATGCAATCATGTCTTTCTTTGGCATCATATTAAAAAGCACCCTTGCATCAGTCATCATCTCACACTTGCAATACATATCTATCAGTCCAACTTTGACATATGAATCTGATTCTGTATCCATCTTTATCAAGAAAGAGTGCAACTGCCTACCCAATTTCTCGAACCCCGTCCCAGCACAAGCTTTAAGCGCACTTGATAATGTAAACATGTTTGGACAGATTCCTGACCCTCTCAGTTGCCTGAACAATTTGAGCGCCTGACCATGGCAGTTGTGAAGAACACAACCAGCAATAACAGCATTCCAGGATACAATATCTGGTTGTGCAATTTTCTCAAAAACTGAAATTGCATCTTCAAGACCTTTGGCTTTTGCATACATGTCAACAAGAGCATTGGCTGAGAAAGAATCCGAATCATACCCAAGCTTAACTATATATCCATGAATTTTCCTTCCTCTTCTACCATCCCCCAACCCAGTACAAGCATTTATTATACTAGACAGACTATACTCATTAGGCCTTATACCACTCACAACCATTTCCTCAAACAAATCCATTGCCTCCCCAAAGAAATCACTCTGCACATAACACGAAAACAACGCATTCCACGAAACAACATTCCTCTCCGGAATTGCATCAAACAGCCTCCTGGAATCCCCAAACTCCCCACATTTCGAATACATAACAACCAAAGTATTCGCAACAAACTCATCGCACTCAAACCCGGTAACCAACACCACCCCATGAACCTGCTTTCCCAGCCTCAAATCTTTAGAACTAGAGCAAGCCTTGAGCACACTTGGGAACGTAAACTCATTACACCTCACCCCCAATCCATGCATCTCATGAAAAGCTGAAATGGCTTCTCTACCAAGCCCATTTTGGGCATACCCAGAAATCAAAGCAGACCAAGCAACCAAATCTGGTTCAGGACTTTCGTCGATCAGCTTCCGGGCATGCCCAAAAAACCTGCTTTTTGCATAGAAATTGATCAAATGGTTCCGAAAGCTCGAGTCTTGGGACAACCCGAATCTGATTAAGTGGGCATGGACTTCCATGCCCACACGCACAGATTTGGAAGCAGCGCATTGCGACAATAGCTTAGAGAAGGAGATAGAATTGTGGGTTTCGAGTGAGCTTTGGATAGGGGCGGTTTGTGGGTGTGTGGAGAATTGAGCTAAGGTTTGGATGTGTTTAGCAGAGTTTAGAAATTGGGTCGGGAGGGTTTTGGGTTTAAGGGGCAGGTAAAGTCGTTGGGGAAGACAAGGGTTTTGGAGGGAATGGAATAAGCTTAGCTTCATGGTCCATTTGAACATTGACTAAACCTCCGTGGTTTATGTTATAGCTAGAATTGCCATAACAGTATTTGAGTGTGCAGAAACTTCATTGAGCAGCTTTCCTTTCTGAATATCCCATAGCCGAAGATTTCCATCAACATGACCATCCATGCCAAAGCAGAGAGAAAGGAAAACATAAAACTTAAAATTTCCCATTGAAATGACAAACCTCTGCACGAATTGATCCATAAAAGAGCTTAACATCAGTTTGAGAAACGTGCAAAAATCAAGCTAAATAACAGTCACATCAGAAATTTAAAAACCTAGGTGCCAACAAATGACAATTTGTTCCAATAAAGGTACCTTCTTGTCAATATCTGTACAGTATATAGTTCTTGCACACATCTCACGTTCATCCTCAGTCTAAACAACAGTATAAAGAATAACCATGTTAGTAATATAGATATTATTGATTTGTGGTGCTAATAGACTTTAAGTTCCGAAATCTGCAACTGTCCAAAAAAAAAAAAAAAAGGTTCACTTACTCCGGCAAGAATGTTGGGTGAATAGGTGCAATAGGTGTCTTAGAAGGCAACACCTTCACAGGCTAGAATCCAACCATTGTCCCAGCAAGACTGAAAGCAGTCCTTGCACCTTCTGCTGAAACAAAAACCATAAACCAAATCAATGAACAGATAGCAATTAGCAAATCATAACTGCAACATATCTCTTAAAAGTTATCCATCCGTATAATCTCAGCAGATGTCCAACCTACACTACCTTCATCAGTGTACTCCATAAAAGCAAAAAGGAGTACGGAATTCGGGTCACCATTAATTCAGTAGTCAACAACTTAATTCAGTATTCATCTTTTATTTTCCAGATCTTGATAAACAAAATTTGATTCAAAGTTAGGCCAACTTTCAATAACAATATTCAGAAGAACATGGAAAAAATCGGTAAGAAGCTACATTTTACTCACATTATTCGGCAAATTACGCAGTTACTCTCTCTTCATTTCTTCTTCATCAGAGGCAGTTCCAGGTTTTCTAATAAACATCAATTGCCACCTCTAAAGCTAACACAATTCTCCAAAATCAATTCCAGAGTCCACTCAACTTCAACTCCAAAACTCCAGACCAACGAACCATGCAAGAGTCAAAAGAAACAGAGATCAAACCTGGTCTCACCATACGCCAAAACTCCTCAAGATTGACAAACCCAGATGCATAGATCAAATTTTCTATAACCCATCATCAAAAAAATGGAAAATTTATTGAGAGGGGGGCATAGGAGAGTAAAATTGTTCATCATGGACATAAAAATATCAATTTCATCAGTAAATAAAAAACAACGCTGAAATTATGTAGAACAGCTGCTTCAAAGCCAACGTGATGCTCCTTGGTCAGATGACCAAGATATTGGCGAATACCACATATGATCAAGAAAAGAGTACCTATAATCACATGAAAGCCAGTTGCTAAGAAAAAGGTAGAACCATAAATACTATGTATAAGATTGGAAGATGTAAAGTTGAAACTTACGCTGTGTGTAGCTGCCTGTAGAGCAAAATAGTATCTGCACCTGTGTTTTTTGAATTGTTAAGTATTGACCGATGAGAATGCGGAAAGAAAAGCCATTAGTCCAGAGATTTGCAGAGCACCCAAAGTATACAACTATCAAAGAAAACCAACAATTTTGCAAACACATGCAAATCAAACAACAGATGAATCGGTCAACACAATATATCAAAAAGATACTATCTGAATCATTGAAAAACTAATTGATAGTTATCAAAATACCAAACCATACAAATCATTCACAACTAATCTAAAGCCAAAACCATACAAATCAATTCACCAAATAACAAAAATTCATCCATAACTACAACACTCTGACATGAAAACTACAATCCATAAAGGAAACCTTACTATCGTCCACTTAATTCAAAACAATAGAGAAGAAAACTACAAATCAGATTCCCAAAATACCTTCCAACCGGTCTATTCTCGGCGAGATGTTCGATTCCGGTCTATTCTCGGCGAGATCTTCCCCTCTGTTCGATTCCGGTCTGAAGGCAAGAGGTGTATGAAGGCTAGGGTTCTGAACAACTAATTCAAAAGGCAAAAAGGGTAACAAAAGGAAGATATATATGAAGGGTTTTCAGAAGACTGGTGGATATAAACATTCCACCAGCAGAGGTTCTTGTTGGACCTTATTCTATACAGATCGCATTTTATTTAATGGTTCCATCCCATAAGTTAGGCTATTGGCTTGTTTTCGAGTATTTGACTTCTTCTACTTTGCGGAAGACAATGATAGGACGTGAGTTGGTGGGCGGTGAATGGGTAGTAGACTACTAGTTAGTAGGACTACAACTACATTCACTGATTAATGTGTTTTCTGAATACCATATATACTTTTTTGGGTAAACAATTTAAATTAATCTTTCCATTTGTTCTATGCTTTTGGATGGAAATTGTAGACAATGGATAGGTCTCATTTGTCGGTGCTTGTCGGTGAATTGACTAATTAGAAGAGTTATTAGAGTTAATTTTCACTTATGCAATTCATTTCCATCCCCACTCCACCATGTTCATGGTGGCCAACACCATCCAGGCAATTGATTTCGCATTCGACCTCCACCTCGCCCATGGTGACAGCCATCACTGGGATGATGGACCACTTTCTTGTGAACATTCCACAACATGGCATGTCACATGTTAAACTTCAAAATTATTTTTAATTGAATTTCTCCTATATTTGTATCTCACCATTAATAAAGAATTATTTTTAGGGGTTTCTCCAAGTGAAGAGTCGCAAAAATCTCGATTCAATTTTTTTATATGAATTTTTTTGTTTTCCAACTTTGAAAAAATCGTAAAAAAAAAGTTCGAGTCAAGATTTTTGAGTTACGTTAATTCTAGAATTGTTTAAAAATTATGATTTAAGAGTTAAAAATTTTTGGTGAGGAAATTATAACATGCAATTTTGGCTTAAAAACCGTGTGCCAAAATTGGCCTATTGTTTTGGGTGAAAATTATTTTTGACTTTGTCAAGGGGAACCCAAAGGCTTCCTAGGCCCAAGATAAAACCCCTTCGGCGCATGTGAAATGCTACAACTGTGCATTGCAGCACAGTGCCTGGCCACTTTGACAGCTTCGGGTGAAAATTATGGTTTTGAACAAAAAAGGAAAAAAATTTGAGTTGATTCCAACAGAGTTGGAAATGCATATAGCGCATTTTGGGGTGCTTAGCCTCATTTTGCATGGACACCATTAGCTTTACTTACATGGGAGTGGGCGTGTGCTTGTGAGCCTCACTTGCCATAGGCATTGTTATCCTCACTTACATGAGCGTAGGGAAAGGTAATCGTTTGCCTCTCATTAGCCATGGACATTGTTAACACCACTTGTCACGGACATCGTTAGCCTAGTCTTCCTGTTAGGTGACCCTTAGCTACCTTTGCGTGAACATTTGTGACAGAAATTATAAACTCGATGAAAGTAAAACATTTTGAACACTGTTTTTGGAGAAATTTTCAAAAAGTAACGTTGCCCAGTTATCGAGCTGGGTCCAAAAGTCGAGTAGCAGGAATGAACCCAAAGAGTTGGCTCAGAAGGCTATAAGTTATATTCGTCGTTGATGCCCTTGTCGGCAATCCTTTACTCCGACAACATCAAGCATTTCTTGGCCATTGCAGAGGGAGACCTTGGTAATAAGAATCACCCCCATTCCTCTTCATCTCCACTCCATTCCCTCTTCATGTCATGACATGCAGTTTCTGAAAAACAGACCCAAACTATCTATTTCTCCATCCGTCAGTGTCTTTGTTTTACCGTGTTAAAAGTAGTCCGCGAGCTGAAATGATATGATCGCAGGCTTCTTTCAAGATACAACCTAACTTTCCTCTTTTGGTGAATAATAAGATACCACCTACCATCAATCTTAACAATAATAATTGCAGTGTTTTTCATCTTTCAAGATCAGTTTAGAAAGCAAGTCAACAACAGAAACGGAAAACGTTCGGAAGGCAGAACAGACAGTAAACAACAGCAAGAAATGACGATTCTTTTTACTCTTTCAAAAGGATCAGTAGATGCAACTTTACATTCAGTTCTCAGGTTGAAAATTTTCCTTCACCATCACAGTGGAGCATTTGCTCTTTTCCATTCATTTGCTTCATTGTGAACCATTCAAGGCTTTTCGCTACAGTAAATATATCACATTCACCAGTTTAAATGTACATGGCAACTTATACTATCATAAGTTAAATTACTGTTTTCCATCAACTAAAGAATATAAATGTTTCTTTGAAGGAAAGGAGCTAATAAAGACATGTTATTTCAACCAAGCACTCACAGGAGGCATATATTGGGTTGTTTTAGAAGGTAAAACCATTAGAATCCCACCCAACAAAGTAACCCTTAACATGCTCTTGAGCAACTCAATTTTATTAAGAAAAAACTTACTGTCTCCATTAGTCACTTAACATTTTAGAGAGAAACAGATCTTGCACAAAACCAGCTCTCCCCGTAGCTTGTTGTATCCTTTTCTCCCGCTCTTCATGACTCAAGGAAGGATCAAAACTGCAAGAGACATAGACAGGGAGAGAGAGAGAAAGAGACAAAAAACAGAGAAAGAGCTAACGATTTAGTCCAAAGAACAGCTTAATAGGCGCTTGAGCATACATTAAGCCTGGAAGAGGGGCAAAAGCCTCTCCACCATCAAGTCTTGAGACAAAACTAATTACTGAGCTATTACTCATATTGCATCTTGATGTGTATACACAATTTATGGATCCTTTACAAGCTAGGCATGTGAAGAAATGTAGGAAAAAACTCAGACAAGATTATTTGTTTTTGGCATTTAAAGGAGAATTCCTTATTTTACACAAAATCTCAGTTCAAGCATTGACTAGGCACCACCTTGGGGATTAGCACTTGTACCTTGAAGATGTTTAAACTCCTCACCTATCCAAACAAAAGTTTGGCAGTGTCTACTCCAGTCTATAGAGCCAAGGTCGATATGCTGTCTACCATACTTTTCATGCATTAAGAATTCAGAAACATGCAGAACAAGTTTTTGAAAGAATGGAGAGAACCATGTAAGTGAACTAATTAGTTGGCACAATATGTTGGAATGAGGAAACTAGGTAATAAATCAATATTCAGATTGTGTGAGGTTGATATACAACGCATCACTTTCTAACATTTAAATAGTTATTGGAAGGGCTTTAGAAGTCAATGACAAGCACAGTTTCTGATGAACACAAAACAATACCTTGATTTCCAAATATGTGATGGCGCCAACTTCTTTGCAGGAGTGTCCTCAGCAGTTGTTACCACAGATTTTGAAATTTCATCTGCTCCTGATGCAGGGAAATTCAAAATAAGTGATGACAGGAATGGATCAGTAGCTGCATTAGTGACATTAGCATTCTCTGATCGATATCCCCCACTCCCTAAAAGCACCTGGAGATGAGCCTCACGAAGATCCCGGCCAAGGAGAGACAGTGCTTGACTATTAGGAATAGCAACCCTACGTAACCTGCGACGTCTCTGCGAGTGATCTTATGTTAAGGGAAACTAAATGTATGAATCAAACTCTGTACATGGTTATATATTATCAGGCATTTAATAATGAGTGAGATCTCAACATTATTAAACTTCAGGTTTAAAGGATATCTTGAACAAGTGCCCATGTTGCAGTGTAATATGACTTAACATGTCCCGTGTAACTTTAATTGAGCAAATCGGACAAACCTGCAAAGAAGGGAAGTAAATACAGCTTCAGTCTTTTTTGCATCAAATATCAATAAAATTTAGAATTTTGTTACACCAAACTACAAAGTAACTAAAGGAAAGCAGACTAGTACTTTGTTACAACAAAGTTAACAAAGTTTCATTATTGCAAGTTCAGGAGTGGAAGTACAGCAAATAATTAACACTCACCTACCATTTCATTACTTAGGAACTCAGAAAGAAGTTTAATGTGACTTTAAGTCTTAAAGTTAATCCTTATAGTTAAAAAGTTCTCCATTATTGTTCCAACTTCTAACTTCCAACCATGGTGAGGCATCAAGTGATAGAATATCTAATTCATCCAACCTTCATATATTCAGTGCATTGGTTTTATCGTTATGAAGTTCTCCACACATATTCAGTGCAGGTGGATATAACTCATGTGGGGAACTTCATAACGATAAAACTAATCAAATGAAGCAACATAGACTATTAAAATTAAAACACAATTGAACTATTTTTCTTGCCAAAACAATTTGAGTTCCTTGACTATAAATAATAGTTCGGGCAGACCTCATATAAAGGACAAGGGGTGAGAGCTGGAGGCATTCAATAATAAACAGAAGATACCATGATGGGAGAGTCAAATTCAACCATCATATAAATGACTAATCAAATGATACAACCATTCTGCAATTTGAAGTAGGCATTCCCCAGTTTGAGGTTTGTGCATATCTCATACTGAATGACCAAATTGGAATAAAAGCATCCAAAGCCGACTACTTTAACCCTCTTTTACAAAACAATCTCATCATGAAATAACGGAGTCCATGGAAAAGGAGCATTAACCATCTAATCTATTCTCAGCTCAGCTCAATCATGCACCATATGCATAGAAGACAAACGCCTTATGCAAATAACCAACCTCAAAATTGATTTGAATCAAAAATTTCCCATATAAGGAAAAAGTTATAATCTTTTGCACAATTTCAATACCCAAAAAACAAAGACACAAAAAACCAAAGGTAACTTCCTCATATGCATGTGATTGTGATAAATGAAAAAAAGGTCAAAACATTAATTTCCTAATTAGGCAAAACAATTTAACCTGACGAAACCAAAGATCCTGCCTTTTTCTTCATTTAGAACCAAATCAAGAAACTTCATGCAAACAAAAGGAAAGAGAAAGATCCACGTACGGTGACTCTAGATTCGCACGGGTGCTCGTCCTCCAGGTGCGAACACAAGGACGCGATGTCGAAGTCCTCGTAGCAATACGGGCACGGGAAGTCCGGTCGGACCTCGTCTTCCACCTCGAAATCATCCATGCTCAGCCGATCTACACAAAACAAGAAAAATCCGATTCAATATATATCTCTCCCGTATCCAAATGAACGAACGTAACAGAAACCACGGTACGAACCCAAGTGGGAGCTCTGGTGATGGTGCTGCAACGTGTACTGACGTTTCGCGGCGGCGAGGCGGGAGGTCCAGAACTCGGAATCCATCTTGCACGATTTATAGACCGATTCAATCAAATTTGAAATCCAAACCAAGCTGGAAGAAATTAACAAGATTTAATACAAGGGAAAGAAAGAAAGAAGAAAAATATGGGAAAGGTTTTTATTTGAGCTTCTCTGAGATTCTCATTCCAGGTTGGTCTCAGGGAGCTGCAGGAACAGAAAGAGATATTTGAGGAGGAATATATAAAAATAAGAATGGGATAAATTTGACTTTTTCTTAAAAATAAGGAGGAAGCATCAGAAATAACGAAGAAGAAGATTTTGTTGTGAGTGAATGACTATGTTTAGAGTCTATAATACGGTGGCCTCTTTTGGGTTTCAGGTCTTAAATTATTGGAAAAGGGGAGGTGGTATGTGTGGTGATGACTAACTGTCGGAAGTCGACGACGAAATGTCCGGTAAGTCTTTCTGGTCGCCGTCCTAGTTTTCTCTCTTTATCCCTATCACTATCTCTTTATCTCTCTGTTATTTTCTTTTGCTTTTTTACCATTTCGGGTCTCTGATACCATGTATTTTCTGATGTTGAATACAGCGAACGTGCCAATGAATTTCCCGTTGATAAGATTTCGGCCGGTAGAGTAATGATTTTCTTAAGAAACCAAAGAAAAGAAGGATTTGCATCATTGCATGCAAAGAGTAGACTTGAGTCTGGGCCAGTTGGGCCTTCAAGCCCAGCCCATGTGGAGGGTTTTGTCACTTATGCATGCATTAGGTAACCTAAATTTCTCAAGTAGACTCTCAATATACGTCCAGTGTTTAATATAGCGCGCCTTGAGACACCCGTTAATAACATACTACTATTATTGCTCTGCTTTAGCTGAATATTGGTAGATGGTTTCGAGAATTTTTTATGTTAATGCCAAGTACTGTTGTTGTTTTCTTCTTCTTTCAGCTTGTGATAGTGTGCCTGGTGATCACTTGTGTCAAGTTATAAAGATGTGTTGTAGAACCTAGTGTCGAGTCAGTATTGGAATATTGAAATTATGCATACCATGTCACGCTCAAACTTGCATCAATTTATCTTTCATTCTCATCTCAAAATCCATGCATGTTTTATTGAAGAGTCTACCATCGCATCCTCTGATTCAGCATACATATAGCGGAATAAGATCAAGTATTTACTCACTCTTGACGTCTCTGCTCCCTTACCTAAGATATATACACTCTTGTCACTGATCTATAAACCGTACGTTGATTTACTACCAGCTGTCCTTTGTATATAGCACCCCAATTATAACCTAATTGGTCATAGAAAAACCAAACCTTCTCGGAGAGCAGAAAAGATCATATTCCTAAATGGAATAATTAAATTTAGACATAAATCATATCCAATTAAAAAGTTGGACCTATCATATAATAAATATTAAAACTCTTATATTTTAATATTTTAGAACGCGCCGCACGCGCCTAGGGCTTGGTCTTCTCCAGCGAATCTTCATGCCTTGTCCGGCGGCGCGTCCTTGGGATGTCGTCGTCGGACGGGCTAGACAGGACGGGTTGTTCGTGGGTGGTTCCTCGTGGAACATTGGTGGTCGGAGTAAGGGCTGCATGTTGAAGGCATCAGGGTGTCCAGATCGGGCCCTGTCATTGCCGCTTGGAAGCGTTGGTGGGCGGGGAAAGCAGAGGAGGAGTGGTGGTGGTAGACGGGTTGGGCTGTGGGATCTACAACCGGATCGCAGTGTCTCCCATCTCTGGCCAAAAACAATGAAGGAGGAAGCATACTAGTTGGTTGGGTCGGCGGGTTTGAATGCAGAAGTGGCACAACTCGATCCGATCTCTGACCAATGCTTTGTAGATCAGTGGATGGGTGGTGGCAGGTGTTGGGGGTTGTCGCCGGTTTCTGACCATCTCAAAATTGCATTTGGGGGGTCGAGTGTTGTCGGGTTTTGGCAGCCAGGACGGAGTGGAGGAGGATCTGGTGGAGGTGTTTGGCTCCAATTTTGTTGCAGCTGGTCAACAGTCTCTTTTATGCGCGGGCGTGCCAGCACCGTTCGGGTGCGGTCGTCGGGGGTGTCCCTTGACCTGACTTCTATCAAGCGATTGTAGACGAGGAGAGCACCAACCTCGTCGTGGGATTCTTTATGCCTCGTGGCGAGGACTTTTGCTGAGCTTCTTGAAAATCACAATCGATACTCGATGTTGTAGATCGAGCAGAGCGAGAACCACCGGGAAGTAGAGAGAACTTGCTAAAGCGTGACTTTAGCTTGGCTGGGTTGCTAGGGCGTTACCCTTGCTTGGCTGGTTCTGTAACCGTTGTGGTCGCGGCACTACCGTCGGCTCCCGAGGAGACTAGGACCGAAGCACGTTGACAGAGGGTTTGGTGGCACTGAAAGTCGGCTTCTGAGAAGACTAGGACTAGGAGTGTGATCACCGATAAGAGAAAGAGAAGGAGAGGAGTTGCTCTTAGAAAGGTTGCTCTAGAGAGAACTTAGATCATCTTAGAGATGTTGTTGAATTGTGTGTTGTCTTTTTGGTAGCGGCACTACCGTTGGCTCCCGAGGAGACTAGGACCGAAGCACGTTGACAGAGGATTTGGTGGCACTGAAAGTCGGCTTCTGAGAAGACTAGGACTAGGAGTATGATCACCGATAAGAGAAAGAGAAGGAGAGGAGTTGCTCTTAGAGAGGTTGCTCGAGAGAGAACTTAGATCATCTTAGAGATGTTTTGAATTGTGTTCTTGTTGTTGATACTTGTTGTAGCCTCTATATATAGGCTACCAAGCAATACTATTTGGCCTTAAACAACTCATAATGGGTTAGGTTTTAGCACTTAAACATTAATGGAATGTTAGGTTTAAGCACTTAAAACACTAATGGAATGTTAGGTTTAAGCACTTAAACACTAATGGAATGTTAGGTTTAAGCACTTACTGCTCCAATTTTTCTGCAGCTATATCTCCACCAAGAACTCAAAATGGGCCTTCGACCTCTTCACATCAAATGATCCACAATGAGTGTAGATCATTGTGGCAAATTTTCAGAGCTTTCTTCCATGTGGTTGGGCCGGAAACGCTGCTGGACCTCTTACAGGTCCAGTTTTCCAGTTTTGCTTCTGCAGAAAATTGGACTGATTGTTTGAAGGCCTTCCACTCAAAAATAGTTCTGGAACTCTTCATAAGAAATGATCCTTGAGCTGTCTAGAATGGATCTGCAGAGTTTCAGCTCATTTCGAGTTCATTTGATCAGTCTGTCACCCCTCCTTCCTTGTTTATCTCGGTTTCTCCTAGCCGAAGTAGGAAAATGTGCTAAAGTTGACTTTTCATGCTTCCATAGTAGGCTTTATTTAGCCTCTAAATATATATTTCGAACTTGTCGACAATATATAGCTTGAGCCACTGACTTTGGCTCAATTTCTCCAAGACGTGCCTTGTCAGGCAAAAATGCTCATTTTGGGTCCAAACAGGAGGACGCTTCAAGCGGTGGTGTCGAGGTGCGACGGTGAGGATGCTCCCTGAGGTGACTGACTACGTGCAGATCCCCATTTGGGCCTCAGGGTATTTGGGCTTGGGAGTTCTTTACTGGGCCAATTGTTTTGCTTTTTCTTTTTTGCATTTTGTTTGTTTTTTAGCTTTAGGTGGCTTCATGCCCTTAATAATGTCCTATTCTAAGTTAGTAGGGCGAGGTAGGCGTTGTCCCGGTATGTGCACCTTGAGTGCCGTGTCTGGCCTAGGACGGCAGCGAGTTCCTTGCATTGTCAAATGGTCGCAGCCTCCTAGTGGCAGGATGAAACCAAGTGTCACCGAATTTATTTTTCGGTGGCAACATAGTGGGAAAGTTGGTATTAGTGTATTATGGCTCCGCGTGAACATTATCTTTCCGGTATGTCGCCAAAATTGTAAAGCAAATAGAGTAGCCAGTCGTGCACTCTTTGCTAAATGGTGCGTGTTAGAATACACAGAATTAGTTGAGACTCCTGATATTATTTCGGGACGTTCTCTTCAAGCTTATTGTCATATGGGGTTTAGGCTCTATGTCCCCCCCCCTTGTATTCTATGGTTTCATTATTGGTTATGGCTTAAGGGCAGTCATTTTGGCCCTACCTCAAAAAAAAAAATAAAAAATTTGGACCTTAAGAAAATATTCTCATCAAATTCCAACACTAAATACCTCGTGTTTCCTTTTGACATCAATTATAGCAAGTTCACCGGTGTAGTTTTGACCGGGCACCAGCAAGGATTGATGATGTGTTGACCGGGCAAAGGGAAAATCATCCCTCCACCGGCCCAATCTTGCCCATCCAAGGTTTGGCTTTCCTTGACCGAGGCCAAGAAAAAAGGCAAAGCCTTGACATATTTCCTGACTAGGCTCGCCGGCTGCCAGCTCGGCAGGTACCTATCGTGGCTGACGTCGACACACTGTGATCGAAATTAAACCCAAAAGAAATTCAAACCGCCACCACAAGGGGTGGTAAGACGGAGGCAGGACATACCCAAGCTCCTCACTTCAGCCAACTCAATAAACTGGGCTTCCTCGGACTTCAATTGATGCTCCATGACGTCGGAAACGAACCAAGGAAGTCAGAGCAGCTACCGGCGGTAGCAACAACGCCGAACCCGAAACAACCTAGAAATCAATTTGTCAAAACTTGATCAAATTGAAAAACTAATTACACAGACTTGTAGAGCATGACGAGAAGAGTGATTTTCATACCACATACAGCCCAATCAGTCGCCAGAATTTGCAGAAATTCGCCGGAGCAGTCGGACATTCTCACCGTCGATTCTTCTTTCTCATTGAGTGCATGGACGATCTGAGACCGCAGACGTGACGGCGATGACGAGAGGAAGAGATCGGTGGCGGTGCGCCGGCCTGACGTGGCCGGATGGAGGAGCAGTGGTCGGACCCAGTCGCGGGTCATCTAGCTACCGAAACGGGTCGAGGCTTCTGGGAGAGTCTCGAATAATCTGAGCCTTTGATCTGATCCCGCCTCTATTTATACTCCCTTCTTTATTAATTTGGACAGCTCTGATGAAGCGGTGCTAGATTGAACGGTCCAGTTGCATCATAAAATTCCTTTTCTTTTCCAAAAGATTTTCCTTAATCCAAAACTTCCGAAAATCATAACATATAGCTCGGGTATCCGAAAAATTTCCCGAAAATTTTCACGAACTCGTCGTGTCGTGTACTTTATTATCCAACTCCTTAAATCGAGGATTTCACTTTGTGAAAATTTCTGAAAATATTCTCGAGTACTTTGATGATTACCGAGATCGTTAAGTAGTTTATCGAACGATCTCAATTTAGTTCGTTAAACTTTTCCGGGGCTCACATTAATTATCCATAAATCTCCATTATTATCATCTATTTACATCAAATATATTTTAATTTTAAAATAAAAAAATAATAATTCAATGAACAGTGAAAATGAACAATTAAAACACTCAATGAAGAGTGAAAATGAACAGTTAAGAATCGATGAACAGTGAAAAATGAACAGTCTTGACTGGTCAAGAAAACAAACGGGTGGAAACCCATGTCCAGTGGCAGTGAACAGTTACTTGACTGGTCGACGCATTGACTTTTCGACCTTGACATTTCTTGACTACGGGTGAACTTGCTCTTAGGATTGTTAAAGATATACGGACTTGTGTTAGTATTTAAAGCCTGGGACTCTAGGGTTTTCTCAATTGATACACTATTTTTTGGTCTATTGCCGCCTTGCCGGCTCAATCCCCTTTTCATGCCCAAAGTTGCTGCTCTCTTTCTCTTCCATAAAGTTAAATTCCATCGACCAAAGTCCGAAGACCAACTAATACAAAGAAGTAATTAATCTCAACAAGTAAGCAATGGGTGTATCTGTTGAGCAAGAAAGAAATAGAAGATGTGGAATTACCGAGTTGCCGAATTGCATTATGGAATCCATAGTCTCATTGCTACCTCTAAAAGACGCAGTGAATACCATCCTGGCTTCCCCTCCTCAGTGGAAGCACCTTTCTCATCCAATACTAACCAGGCGCAATCTAGAGTTGAACTATCTAAACTTTTTACGGGAGCAAATACCCGACGTATGAGGAGAAACAAGACTTTGCAAGACGTGTGAGTAAATATTTGCAGCAATATCAAGGTAACAAGGTCGACTCTTTGAAATTGCAATGCCATCTTGCTGCAGAATCTTGTGTCAGCCTTGATGAATGGACTCGTTGGGCAATAACAAAAGGAGTTGAAAAGCTTCATCTTCGACTTGGTACAAATAATGATTATGTTTTCCCTCACCGTTTACTTGTTGGCCCAACTTTAAATCTAAAACATTTGTCATTGGAGAGATGTTTTCTAAGACCTCCTACTACTGATTTTCAAGGATTCAATCGCCTAACTACTCTTCATCTACACCAAGTTTTTGTCGATCCATATTTGATGGCAAATCTCTTCTCTGTTTGTTTGTTACTAGAAAGCTTGGCCTTATATTATTGCTGCTGCACCAACAACGGTAGTTCACACCTAAATATTGTTGCTGGTGATCGTCTAACCGATCTCAAAGTGTTACACTGTGATGAGGGAACCAAAATGGAGATTTCGGCACTAAATCTTGCCTCCTTGGTATACATTAATCTACATTACAACTGCCACAACTGCAGGTTTTTTTCCCTACAAACTCCAAGGTTATCCAGAATTTTTTTCTCACGCCCGATGGGAAGTGGAACATTATTACCTCAAGCACTAATCCAATTTGCATTGTGTCCCCGGCTTGAGACTCTTCATCTGCGGATGCCAGCGAAACTAGCCCGAATTAGCAGCACATCAACTTATGGAAATCTCAAGCAACTCAACTTGGATATTATCCTATTCCGAATCCTTGTGCAAGAGGAGGACGATTTTGATGTTAATTGCGTGCTGGATCTTCTCAAGGCTGCACCCCTTTTGGAAGAGCTTATAATACTGGTAGTTGGAGGACATTTGTCTGAGACTAATCCACAAGAGATGAGGAATCATTCTGGATTCACAAATGATAATTTGAAAATGGTTAAGATGAAGGGATTTTTGGGTCATTGGTACGAGACACAGCTGGCCATTGGTATCCTAGAGAATGCACCAAACCTCAAGATGCTAGTAATTGATCCATTTGATCCATTTGAAAAACACTATTCGGATGATGGAAAGTACCCCGAGAATTATTCAGAACAACATATGGCTGTTGTTGAAGAAAAACTCAAGGGAGTAAAGACCGATGCTCAAATCCTGTTTCTATAATTGCCTGGTTCAAGAATGCCAAATCCTATATATGCGTGTTTCATGTAGACTTGGTTTGATAATTCCATTGTTGTAAAATGCTCTGAATGTTGGAAGACGGTTTTGATAATGTTTTGCGTTAATGCTACTATTGTTATTTTATTTCTTCTTCTTTCAGCTTCTGATTATAGTTTGCCTAGTGATGATCTTGTGTGTTGTGTCAAGTTATAGAGATTCTTAGAACCTAGTTTCGATTCAATATTGGAATATTGTGAATTTGCATATACCGGCCACCCCTGTCACGGTTCTTCTTGCATCACTTTATCTTTCATTCTCAAACTGCATGCATGTTTTCTTAAAAGAGTCTGACATCCTGGTCATCATAGCTATACCCATTAGCAACCAATCAGTATGGACTGGGAATATTTATCAGAGAGTTCTGGACTACTGGTGCTTTTATATAGCAGGAGCTAGTAGTACTGCGTGTTCTAATTCAGCAATAGAAGCAGATTGATGAAGCATTGAAGGTGGCTTCGAGACTGAACTTGCACAAATTGAAAGTGACTGCAAGGAAATCATTGACTCTCTTTCCTGCAACAGGGACCGTGGCAAATACCAAAGCCTTGAGACAAGTTTCCAAACAAGGAAATTTGATTTGTTCCATTGCATGTGTTAATTCTATTTATTTAATCCCATAGTTAAAACTGTTGCAATATAGTTTAACTTTTACTAAGGGAAACATATCAAGATCACTTCCTCAATGATTAATATTGTATAACAAAATAGTTTTAAAAGTGAAAAATCCCTCAAGAAAGTCTTGCAAAATTCTTTGAAATTGACGAAAAGTACGACAATGCCGCGCATCTCAACGGGTAACAATCATTCACCTACAATAAAAGAACAAAAGGTAAACTGTGATGGTACTTTGCAGTTGAGGCAAGAATATAAGTCGATCAATAGTAAAATGGTCCACAACTGAAACGAAATAATTAAGCAAGGTAAAACATAAAGGCAACAAGACAAGTCTCCCAAAATCTCAAGTGTGCTGAGGAATCATCAGTCATAAACAAAGGGATTTCAAAGAACCAATGTCAACAGAAGAAGAAGAAGAAGCTTACGAATGATTTGGAAGAAGCACGAAGCATAATCTCGTACACTTGTCATAGGGTAAAAGTTAAAATATACTAGAAAATATGTACCGCTTTGTGTTACCAATTACATTATAAGATGTTGTTAAAGCAATAAATGGAATAAGATTAGAATCAGTAACTGTGACACGAAGTAAATAACGGGAATCAGCGATCTAGAAACAAATTTTACTTGTTAATTAACAATCAGAGTTCTTTGATCCTGTCAAATTCCCACACTAATTTTAGATTGATACTATTCTATCTACTAGAGAATAATTCCAATGCCAATAAGCACATTTCAAAAGTTGACAACAAATAGCACATCCAAGTCACTCCACATTTGATGCTTGATCCTCATTTAGTTAGCCACTTAAAGAATTTCGATAGCAAACTAGGAAAAAAGATTGTTCTCACTGATTGAATGCCATGGCCGCACTTCCATCCATCCATCATCATCATCTAACTTCAGCCCCCTTCTCAAAAAAGGAAAAAAGAGAAAGAAAGTGAAGAATTTGAATATTTAAAAAGTTGTCACTTTCTGATTCACCTAATTCAAACAATACAAAAGCGTTGTCTTTTGCAATTCACAGCTTTGCTTAACACAAATTGGCTTCCCTATCAGCCCGTGAAATTGAACATAACCGCAACTAAAATGAACCGCTTCCGATTCCAATTCCAATGCCAGAAACAACAAATTTCAACAAATACAATCACGAATTATGAATCGAAAAGTCAAAAGAAAATTGGCAATCTATACCTTCAGGGATCAAAACATAGAAGCGTTGCGAGACTTCTAGCTTCGAAGTGAGCAATGCAGAGGCTGTGGCTGTATGGTAGGGAAGCAACGTCTCCACGCAGCAGCTCAACTCCACAGGCGACCTTCCATATATAAGCTCCAAAACGATGTAGTAAATCAAAAACGACAATGAACAAGTTTAACAATAAACTAGGGTTTAGGGTTTTGTGTGTAATTGGTTTACCTGAAGATGCGATGAGAGAGTAGGTTTTGGTTTTGTTTGGGGATGCTAAAGGGCGAGGCGACTGGTTTGGTTTTGGCTGCGAAAGCGAGCCTCGAACGCAGCTGGGTGGTTCGAGACGTGGTGGAGCGGAGCACTGACCTAGCGGCCAAGGAGGACATGGCGTTATGGGTTTTAGGATTGGCGAGGCCTTGAAGAGGTTTTGAGATGTGAGCAGTCTTCTACGTTCCTATGCATGAGCTCCGTGGCTAGGGATAATCCAAGTGGCATCATACTAGGGATATTTTTTTTTTCCCCTTAACTTTCTTTTCGCTTGAAGACAAAGTCTTACATACGGCTGCCGTGCAACGTGACTGATAGGACTATCTAATCAAACTCAGAAATTTTGAATAAACTCCCAAATTACCACTATTTAAATACCTAAAACACCTTCTACATATGCACTGATTGGTCAGCTGTACTACACGCATGGCACGGCTTACGTACGCAAGTTCTTCTCTCGGTTGAATTAGGAAAACATGCGTTGCTGTGATCTTTACATTGTCTCCATGCAAGTCTCGATGTGGCAAGCAAGTCTCGATGTAGTATGCTTTTCCGACTTTGAAAGAGTCGACCTTGTTACCTTTATGGGTCGCAAATATGCACACACATTTTAGTGATTTTACAAAGTCCTGGTCCATCTTGTCCATGTCGAACCCAATGTCATGGTTGCTTCCGAAAACGTTTAGATTGTTGAATTCTAGATTGCGCCTTGTTAGAAGGTGCAATCCGTGGCTCCACTGAGGGAAAACGGAAAACCAGGCTAGTTTTGACTAGAGGTAGGTAATGAAACTATGGACTCCAGAATGCAATCCGGCAACTGAGCTATTTTTCCTTCTTGCTGACCAGATTGAGCTATGGCTTAGATTTCTAGTTTGATCTTGACCGATTGTGAAGGAAGTTTCTTTGATCTTAATTAAGAGGAATCTAAGAACCTTTATACAGTCATAAGATTTGGACCTAACCAATTTCATTAGTATAAAGGTTATTCCTTAATAGAGGTGTAAATACCCTAATCTAAAATTTTCTTAGGAAATCGTGTGATTAGGGATATTATTAGATATTTAATTAAACCTATGGTTATTAGGAATTACATATCCTAGTTTATCTAACATGAAATCAGATCTTTCACTTCGTTTAAATGAATAGAAGGCTCTATTGTCTTGATCTAGCACTGAATCTTCACTCCCTTGGACACTGGAAAAAGTGTCAGTGGTTACCACTATCAGGATCATGCTTTAGACTCTAGCTGTTTAACTATTAACAGACTTGTGCTCCAGCCAATTTACACCATTTCTAACATCAGAATGCAATGTACAATTTGCTTATTATGATCTACACAGAAATAGATCAGGAAGAGACGGGAATTGTTTGGAAAATTATAAGTCAATACAAGATCCAACAGACACCTATTCCTCATTCCTCAAATGATTAATGTCTTCCAATTTCAAAGTAAAAAAATAAAATAAAAAATGCCTCAAGAAAGTCTTACAATCTCCATTGAAATTGAAGAAAACTACGACCAATGCACCGCATCCCAACAGATAACAATCATCCATCTACAACACAAGAACAGAAGATAATTTTATGGACTTAAAATTTGCAACCGTTTTGACCATAAATTGCAGTTTAGATACAAACAAACAAAGTGTAATGAGATAAAAAGTTTGATTTTATTATTTGCTACCAAGTCAAAAGTAAAAGTTCACAACTGAAACTTCATAAGCAAGATAAAACATAAGTGCAACATTAAGTCTCCAAGCCAAACTCTGAAGTCTGCTAATAAGGAATCATCACAGCCCTAAACAAAGAAAAAGTGAAAGTCAAAAGGAGCTTAGGAAGGATTTAGAAGGAGAAGGTGGCAGCACCCAGAATACGATTAACTCATAACAGTCAAAAATAATTTTTCCGCTCCAGCCACTCATTCTTTCAACATTCTCATCTTGAATAATAATTATTGGCATGTCCCAAAATTATTCTATAACCATAAAGTACAATTACTCAACTGCCATGTGAAGTAATTAAAGCAAATCCAAGATATAAGGACAAATCTTTGCTGTGGATGCAACCCATTAAACATGAGTGCAGAAAATGTTTCATCAGAGAATGCAATGAAGAAGCCATTGGTTAACCTGAACCCAAATTGTACATATGTGCAATCCTTGAAGTTATTTGTCATCATCATCATCATCATACTACAGACAGATTATCTTTTCCACCTTGTCCAGCTATAGAAACACACAAGAATCATCTACAAAACCCTAGTAAAAAGCTGTATTTTACCACCTTGTCTTAGGGCGCAATTACATAAAACTTTGCTCGAACCCTCTGATATTCATCATACATCATCATTGCAAGCTGAGTGAATACAACAAATTAGTATTGTTATTGTTATTGTTATTATTATTATTATTATTACTATCCTTATATGATTATACTGACATGAATAACAAAGACAAAGAAAGAGTTGTTCAGCTAGGATTTTCACATTGGACTACACTTCTGCATTTCCATTCAAAGTTTCATTCTTTGTATCAGCAGAAAATAGCACAAATCATATTAATGAAAGGAATACAACTGCCATAGAAACACAAAACTGAAATATACTTTTACACATAAACTCAAAACTCTGCTAGACAATGTCTACTATTTGAATTATAGATAAAAGTTAAAACAATAAATATAATAAGAGTGGAATGTAAACATAACTATGTCCAACCAAACAAAAAACATAAAATAAACAATTGTTATAGGGGATACAGAAAACAAATTCTTAAAATTTTATTGTTATCAAACATAGAGAGTGCATCCTCTCAAATTTCCACGTAATTTTAAATTGAGGGTTCTCATCTAGTCTACTGGAGAACAGTTGCAATTAACACTCTCAAAAGTTGACAACAAAAACATATCCAAATCACTCCATATTTGATGCTTGATCCTCATCTAGTCTTGTCTTGCCCTACAAAAGACAAAGCACATGCATTCTTTCATTGTGCAAGACAGTAGAAATAGAGAGAAAGATGGGATCACCGAATGAAAAGAAGGAATTTTGGAAGAAAATAGGCAAAAAGATGGTCTCACACATTTAATGTCTTGGCCACACTTCCAGCCATCATCATCTAACATCACCCCCCTTCTCAGAAAAAGAAAAAAGAAAAAGAATTTAAAGGAAAAACAATTAGGCCACCTAGATTGTAGGCAAAGATTATAATTCTGTGCATGTAAAGTTGCCCATTTCTCGTGAACCTATGCAAAACTCGACACCATTGAAATGTAGACCTAAGTAATGCTAAAAGGTGCATTCTTGATATTCTAATTCAGGGAGGTATTTTGATCTTTTATAGAGGCCCAGCCAGGTAGCTGCCAAAAGCCCAAAATGCATGAAGATGATGGTCAGAGGCTAAACAAAGAAAAGCACTTTATTTATTCTCTACCAATTCTAATCTCCTTTACTATTCTCTTCCCGGCATAAATCTCTATATTTGACTTCTAAATATCACTAGGCTTCAGACAAAAAGAAATATATAAAACATAAAAAGCCTAGATAACTAGTATGGAATCGCTAAAGGAAAACCCCATTTCAGTTTGGAGCACAAAAGTAAATATACTCTGCAACTAAAAACAACTCAAGATTCAGACCATGAATTCAATCATTAACCAAATAATTCTTCTGTCTATATTACTAGTCTTTCTACTCTGATTGTCATTTACAATTCACAACCTTGATCATGACCTCATCGACTCCAACTTCCAAGATCGGCAGAACTTGTAATGTACACAAAACGAAACGAGATTGAGCACGCCGCAAGTAAATGAAACTCACTACACAACATACACTAACTCAGCATTTTCCAATTCCAATGCCACAAACAACACATTTCAGCAAAAACCAACCACAATTTACGAATCCAACAAATTCAATTCGAATGCAAAAGAGGGAATACCTTCAGGGGTCCAACCGTAGGAGCGTTGCGAGACGGAGAGCATCGAGGTGAGCAATGCAGAGGCTGTGGCCGTGTGGTAGGGAAGCAACGTCTCCACGCAGCAGCTCAACTCCACAGGCGACCTTCACAAAGCTCAAACAAACAAGATATTCAAAAATGTTAAACCGAAACTGAAAATAAACAAATATAACAAATTTAGGGGTTTAGGGTTTGGTGGGTGAAATTGGGTTTACCTGAAAATGGGGTTTTTGTTTTGTTTGGGGATGGTGAATGGTGCGGCGGAGGGTTTGGGTCGGGCTGCGGAGGCGACCCGAGAACCCAGAGTGGTTCTGGCCGCGGCGGAGCGGAGCATGGACCTAGCGGCGAAGGAGGCCATGGCTTTTGGGGTTTTAGGATCGGCGACTGTGAGCACTTGGGAACGTGGACAAGAGGCTTTTGGGGTTTTGGGATGTTGGGTGTAGGTATCGGGTGTGTTTTTGTGTATATTTGCTACTATGTGTGTGCCACGTGGCACATGATTACGGGCACGATATTCAATTGTGATTACGGATTTCTTTTTACACTGCATTCCGTAACACCTCGATGAATCAAAGAGAATTTATTTAAATAAAAAAAAGTAGATTACATATAAAAACTGAAATTAAGAAAATTGATTTGGTCTCGATTACAGAAACTATGAGTCTGCGGAACTAGTTCCAAAATCTGCTTATGCATCTGCGGCTTGATTTCTTTCACGAAATAGAGCATCCTATAACACTTTAATGGTTCAATTGGTTACAAGCCTACGAGACTAGACTCGGCGTGGATTTATAATCGGACATTTCTTTTGTGCGATTGCGATGATGTCTTAATGGCTACAAATTCACAGGATTAGACTCAACATGAATTTTTTTCCTAATATAATCGACATTTGTTTTGCATGATACATTTATGAATTTTGACATTTCCTCTTTCATTTGGATAACAAGGAGAGAGATCATAAGTATAGCTAATTTTATTGGCAGTACAAAAGCACCTGATATGACAATTAGGATCTCAAACACTCTCATCATTTAGAAGAGCCAAACAAACTCAGCAAGGCATATGGTATATATGGCAATTTGGGAAGAAATCAAGTACAACAATGCTCTCGATTATCAACATGTCAACTGTGAACTTTGCAGGAGTTACAATGAGCAACTCATTTTTCTACAGAAATTGGTATTAGTGTTTGCCTTCAAACTTTGGCTTCTTAGACTTGTTCTTGCTCCTGCTCATCTTTACAAGAGCACCAAGCAGCAGCGGTAAGCAAATCCGTCTAGACATGTTTACTTGATGTCTTCTGGAGACATCAGAATTTCGTGAACTAGCTCTTAAAGAAACCCTGTCATGTTCTTCGAATCTAGTTGGATTCGGGTAGTACAAGCGCCCTCTATCGTTGGTTCGAATCCCAATTAGCCGGCCTAGTGACATGCTGTGGTCTTGGAAAAAGGATGCTGTAGACTGCTTATTGGTTTCACAATAACAAGCAGCACCGACACATCAGAATAGTATCCAAAAATGAAAGCAAGCATAAAAGATTTAGAGTGATAAATGTGAATATGCTATAGTTAAGAATTATAATTACCTCAGTGTCGAGGTTTGAGGAAGAAAATGAGGTGAAACTAGTAGAAGGTACATGGTGTCTTATAACAGCAGCTGGTAAGCTCTCCCCCAGTCTAAGCCTTAGACTCATAATCTCAAGCCCTAGAGGCCATCCATGATGCATTTCATGATCCTACAAAAATACCAATTCGACAATAAATAGTTTGTTCAGTAATTCGGGCTAGTACGTAATGAGAAAGAATAACCGGCTCTGAAAACCATATAGAAGCCTAGGCAGAACTTGAATTTCTAGTCTCTACATAAATCAGAACTTTAGACTCAGAAGAAGATACCTTGGTTTCTAATGGCAGGGAGAGTATAAGTTTCTTAGCTTCACGGTGGTGATTATTTAATGATCATATTAGGTGATCATTGGGGTTGACCATAAACTAATGAAATTGTTTAGGTCTACCTGCTCAGTTAGTCAACAGCTCCACTAAATTTCTAATGAAATATTTACCATCAATCAGAATAGGTATCTGGGGAAAAACAATACTGTGCTAATAATTAAACAAAAAAAGCACTGTAAGATTTGGCATGGACTGCCTACTTGGACTGTTGGACAAAAGTAAAGTTGAGGGAAACCACATGGTTAGACAAATTTATGATCATGATATTACATCAACACAGAACACTTTCTTGTTGAAATTCTAATGCTAAAAGCTCTGTTTTCTGGGATTAATTTTCAATTCCATATTTTGCAGATTCCAACTAGGTGAAAATCTGAACCTCAGCATAAGATCTCTAATCTCTAATATGTTTCACACAGAACATTTAAAGCATGAGGGCATTGATTTATGGCAGATTGAAGCCTTGAAATCATGATCTAAGATTTTCTAACACTATTCTTATTCTTACTGATATTCTAACTAACCCAGATCAGAACAGAGTTTGCTGATGCAAAAGGTGATATGCTTTGCAAACCCAGAACACTGAAAACATCCATGTTCTTCTTCAAAACACATCAAAAAAATCCCATTAGCCACAACCAAACAGAGGCAGTGAAACTAGACAAAGCCTCTCAGAACACCAAGAACCCAATTCAACAGCAATAACTATAATGAGTCTGTGACCTAGACTTGAACCAGAGGCAAACAAAGTTTCAGTTCTCATACTGAAAATTAACCATACATATACAGATGAAGACAGAAGATAGAATTAAGAAACAGAGACGAAACTTAAAATGAAAGTTTATAGAAATCATTCTAGAACTAGTAACATGTAAAACTTGCAGTGTTAAGGTTCAAAGTTACCTCTGTGACCATGGCTTGAAGAACCTGAGAAGAAGAAGATTATCAGAGGAAATCTCACGCACACTAAGAAATAGTTTATGGAGATAATAAACTACAACCCCGTTATGTATTCTTTCTTAAAAAAAAAGACTACATCAGCAGATTAATGAGCTCGGGTCCTACCTCGATGTACACTCAAGCCTTTAATTTAGCTGCAAATTCACACCACCTTGTGTTTCTTAATTTAAGCATTTGATAGTTACCACTATTGGAACATAAATCAACAGTTTAACTACCAATTAAGTTCACCAACTCTGTAATTTAATGATTTTGTTACAAGAATTTATAATCACCATGGTTTCATCTTTTTCGTGTTTTCTTTTCGTGCAAGAACATGAAGTTGAGTATTCTGAATTAGCATGTGGAAACATCTAATGGGTTTAGTTAGGTGGGATCATTTAGACATGGGAAGCGATATATATTTATTAGGAGACACAAGAGGGGTTGAAGCTGTTGAGCAATCTCTTCTACCCTTTTCATTTTCTCAAAAGCTTAGCTCACACTTGGAACTTTGCTACTTAAGTTTGATGATCATGACATGTTAACCTTAATTTGTAATTGCAGTGAAATAATGGCAACGGTAATGGGATAACTAATCGTGATCAATGTAGAAAATTGAGTGCTATCTACGAACAAACAAAATCATTGAAAAACAGAATTGCAGTATTGAATTAACTGGGATTTGAGACTAAGTTTGTTTTTTCATTCTCATTGTATTTACATTTTAGGCTAATTACACTTTCCATTCTCAAAAATAGTGTTATGTACCTATGACTCCATTATGCAAACATTCCATTTTCATCTTTCATCTTCAAAGTAATGAATAAAGCAACATTTTACACCAAATTTGAAGGATGTAACAAAATTCACTCAAATATAATGTCTTGTTTGTACAAATTTTAAGTAACGCTCACTCATAAAAATAAAAAATAAAGTCTAGAGATCACATATCAAATGTGGACATTGGATTAGAATGTTACTTTTAGTCACTTCGAAAATGAAAAGAGAACTTCAAGTGTTAATGAACCCTACATTATTTGTTTTGAAGTACATCGACATTTCCAAGAAATTTCAAAGTGGTTGCAGCACTTGGCCTTGTCGTCTGTATAGGACTATCATTCATGGTAATATGGGACCAAGCTCGAACAAAAATGGAGGACGTGGGGTTAATATATCAGGCTGTGAAGAGCCTGCAATATCAGGTACCCATATATATTGCTTATTTTAATTTAAGAGGAAGTTTAGTTCGGTTTTCATTTCATGTACAATGTACTCACAAATTGCAGCTTCAAAGTCTCTGAAAATGAAAATGATAGCAGGTGAAACATGCAAACAAAATTGAAGAGGCATGAGCTGTAATCGTACAAGCTCTGCGTGCTGTGATGATGACTGCAATTTTAAGTTTTTAACTGCAAGAGTATTATAACAATCAACAATGGAGTTTGGGTTGCTAAACCTATTATTTCATATTATTTTTGCTCAAGAATACATAAATTTTTTTTTTTAGGGAGACAAATAAATTCATACCTAACTTGTTTTACTTGTCTAGTTGTCTTTGTTTTAGTTTTTTTTTAAGACAATTCATTGAACATCTTGTCTTCATTGTTTGCGGAAAATTCTATAATACATACCCGTATGTCATACACACATTTATAAATATGACAACAAATTTGTTCTCAGAGTGGTAAAGTTGAGTCCTATTTTGTGTAATCTTAGTTTTATTAGTAGTAATTACATCACCTATGACTTTGTTACATGTTTTGAGCAAATTCGTTGTCAATGTTGTAATTTTTATTTTATTATATGTAAATAGTGTAAATGAATATGGTAACTTTGTTATCAATGTTGTAATTTTGATTCATATAAGTTGTAATTTTTGTTCAAATAGATGTAAAATGAGTGTATGATAAACATTACAGTACCATAGCTTGTCCCTTTTACTCTTCTAAATACCTATATATTTTTTCTCTACATGTAAGTATCTCTAGATAAGTGCCTACATTCTTAAAGAAAACACGATCCACAACACGTAGAATTATTCAATACTTGAATAAATGTGAGGGAGGAGGTACCTACCATATTGAGTCCACCCTTGCCCTTTTGCTGATCGATTTCATGTCCTCGAACTTCTTGGACATGCACGCATTGTTGCAAGCTGAAGTCATACTACTCAGATGAATCCATAATTTGATAAAACTCTTGAATAATGATCCATTTGTTACTAGAGAAACCAGTGAATTAATGCATACGAGGGCAAGCGATACAATCGCTTCATGTCCTCAAGCAACCTATTGTAAAGTTTCATGTTATATTTGATCGGAGGACAAGTTGCTCGATAAAATACTTCAAAGAAGAATTCAGGTTCTAACATAAACTGATAAACTTGTGTCCTCATTGAACCCTAGTGGCATACTCACCAACAACCGCGCGACGGCAGAGAAACTGGAAAGAGAAATGAAGGGTGGGGTTTAGACTTTAGATCACCAAACTGTAACACTGTGAAGATAAGGCTGAGATCGACATGCATGAAAGTGAAGGTGACAATGAGCAGTCACAAGGAAAGGAATGATTAGTCGAGTAGGTCAGGTTTGGGGACCCAAAATATAAACAAGCTAGCAGCAGGTCCGAAATTAAGTTTCACCAGACGTGGCCAACACAGTTGCACAGCTTCTAAAAAGTATTGTTTTGGTCGTGGTCGATGGCAAAGCCAAAGCAGCCGACACTCCCCATTTCCTAATTCCAATATTTTGGATATCCCAACCCACACGGCACACTGCATTGTTACTAATTTTCTTTTTCTTGTATTACACAAGGACTCTCAATTGTAGAAGTTCATGTTAGATTCCTAAAAATTCATTTGATACATTTATTAAAAGTTGGACCTCTTGAATTCATCGAGACTTTAAACATCGAAAAATTAGTTGTGCATTGATTCTTTTGATTCGGATGTGCACAATTTTGTTCATTTTCTCAAGTGAAAAAAGAAATTAATTAAAATTGGGGGATGACTTTAGCTGACTATAGACCATTCTACTCGTTACACGACCCTTTTTTTTCATAATCTTCTAGGAATTAACGACATTAGTCATAGTTCTTCACTTAATAAGAAATGAAGCATATATTTTTTTTTTTAAAGGGGCTGGTGCGGCTGCCCTCAAGCCTGAAAGATAATGATTTTGTAATTGGATTGCATACCTCAAACTTGAGATTGCTTTTCTATTTATATTAGAGTTGGGTCCATATACAATGATTGTGAGATTCAATGATAGTAACAGTTACAAAATCAGATAGTTAGAATCAAGTTAATTAATACAAAAGGAAATAAAGACATTGATACAGTCTTTAAGAGAATGATTCAATCTTTAATAGGTGATTTGCCGTTATCAATTTCCATTGATTTATCACCTCCCCGCAAGCTGACGGGGCGTGCACGAACAGGAAGCTTGAGAACTAGGGAAGAGAATCTAGCAGATGGCAAACCTTTTGTAAATAGATCTGCAATCATATTAGTTGTGCAAAGATAGTGAACTATAAGCTCATGATGAACCACCTTTTCACGGACATAGTGATAATCGACCTCCACATGGCGAGTCCGAGTGTGAAAGACTGGATTAGATGCTAGAGAAAGAGCGCTGATATTGTCACACCATAAAGTGGGACAAGAGAAAGGCAATTTGAGATCTTTGAAGGGATGGCGGAACCATGAAATGGTTGCTGCTGTATAAGCAAGCTGACGATATTCAGCTTCTGTGCTTGACCGAGAGACACCTCCTTGTTTCTTAGAAGACCAAGATATTAAATTAGGACCCAAATAGATGCAAGAGCCACCAGTGGAGATTCGGTCATCTGGATCTCCAGCATAATCCGCATAAGAGAAAGCATTTATATTTAAAGAACCAGGCCTATAAAAGAGACCATGATTGTGAGTTTTCTTGATGTACCGTAGAATACGTTTCACTGCAACCCAATGTGTGGTGGTAGGCTTATGTAAAAGTTGACAAACTTGATTAACAGCAAAGGCAATATCCGGACGTGTGATTGTGAGGTATTGAAGGGCGCCGACAACACTTCGAAAAGCAGTAGGATCAGATAAGGCATCACCATCATTAATGCTCAAACGTTTACCACTTACAGCTGGAGTGGCATAGGGTTTGGCATCAAGCATATCTGTGCGGCGTAATAGATCCAGAGCATATTTAGATTGAGTGAGGGAGAGACCAGCAGCAGAACGTTGAACTTCAATACCCAAAAAATAGTGGAGATTGCCGAGATCTTTCATAGAGAATAGTTTGCCCAAATGAATAATAAGTGTAGCAATAGAGGATGAATTATTGCCCGTGATCAGAATATCATCAACATAGATTAATAAATAAATGAGCATAGTTCCAGAATGGTAGACAAATAGGGAAGAGTCAACCATGGAAGAGACAAAACCCAGTTCTTCAAGATATGAGGAGAAGCAAGAAAACCATGCCCGTGGTGCCTGTTTGAGGCCATATAATGATCGGGTTAATTTGCAAACAAAATGAGGGAACTGAGCATCAACAAATCCAGTAGGTTGCTTCATGTATACATCCTCAGTGAGAAATCCATGTAGAAATGCGTTTTGAACATCTAGCTGTTTAATAGACCAACCAAAATTGACAGCAATGGCAAGAATAAGGCGTATGGTAGAATGCTTGACAACAGGGCTGAAAGTCTCACCATAATCAACACCTTCACGTTGATGGAAACCATTTGCCACTAATCGAGCTTTATATCGCTCTATGGAGCCATCAGAACGCCTCTTGATCCGAAAAACCCATTTATTGGGTAAGATATTCATGGACGGGTTGGGTGGAACAAGAGTCCATGTACCAGCTTGTTGGAGAGCATTGAATTCCTCACTCATGGCATGACGCCATTCAAGCTGCTTGACTGCTTGACTATATGTCTTGGGTTCAATGAGTTCGTTTGGAACAGAAGCAACAGCAGCATATTTGGGATTGGGCTTGCGTATACCACACTTTCCTCTTGTAAGCATATTATGAGGTGGGACTGCAGGTGGTGGAGGAGGCACTGGTGGGTGAGGAACGATAGGAGCAGCGGCATGGGTATTGTTCGAAGGAAGAGAGGCAACAATTGAAGGTGATGGTAGTGGAAGTAGTACTGGAGGTAGTCATCGTAACAAGGGAAAAGGGAGAGAGAAAAAAAAATTTGTGTCGTTAGACTAGGGCTGTGATACCATGAAAGATAATGATTTGGATTGCATACCTCAAACTTGAGATTGCTTTTCTATTTATATTAGAGTTGGGTCCATATACAATGATTGTGAGATTCAATGATAGTAACAGTTACAAAATCAGATAGCTAGAATCAAGCTAATTAATACAAAAGGAAATAAAGACATTGATACAGTCTTTAAGAGAATGATTCAATCTTTAATAGGTGATTTACCGTTATCAATTTCCATTGATTTATCAAAGCCTTGATTAATGAAATTGCAGAATATAAGGGGGGGAAGTAGAGCCTAAACCCCAGATTACAATAAGCATAAAGAGATAATCCTGAAACAATACCAAGACTCTCTACAAAATCTATGTATTTTAACAAGCACCAATTAGCAAAGAGTGCACAAAAAACTACTCTATTTGCTTTGACATAGCGGTGACATACCAGAAAGATAACTCTATTACGAAGAAGCATCATTACAAATAGCACAGCTTTCCCACTATGTTGCCGCACGGAAATAAATCCGGTGACACTCAATTTCATCTTACCACTAGGAGGTTGCGTCCATTTGATCAAGCAAATAGTTCGCCGCCTCGCTAGGCCAGACAAGGCACACTGAGTGTGCATACCGGGACAAAGCCCACGTCGCCCTACCCAAAAGTGATAGGGACTTATTGTTGGCATAAAGCCACCTCGTACTAAAAGTAAATAACATAAAAACAAAGCAGTAAAAAAAATTAGGTCAAGGGTTAAAGCCCAGACCAACAAAGCTGGGTCAAGGGCCCATACCCAAAGATCATCAGGCCCAAGCTTGAGTAAACGGTTGCAGAGCCCAACACATCGCACCCATCCTACCGGCGCCGTACCACCACCAGCCACGTCGCCGTCCCCTACCGCCCACCGACTCGCCACGCTGCCCTTCCTCAGGTCGGAACCAAAGCACCCAAACCAGATCGGGATCAACTGATCCGATCTCAACCCAGTGGATCTCGGCGCTGCTCCCAGACGATTGTCACCATTTGGCGACCTCCAAGCTCGTGTCAACACCTCGAACCACCGAGCAGATCCTCCGTGCTCCTCCCAAGGCCAAGACGACAGCGGCTCCGCCATCCTGCCATCTTCCCACCTCTGCCCTTTTCCGTCAAACCATATAGGCTCTCCGGTGTGCAACGCCAGCGCTCCGCAACCTCTACTCCAACTGGACCACCCTTCACCGGACACAAGGTCCCATCTGTCCAGTTCGGCGACAACGCTGGGAGGGCACGCCGCCGGACAAGGATAACTCCCACTCGGCGTTTCTCTTTTCTTCAGCTAGGGTTTCTCTCACCTATTATCTCTCCACTTACTGTTAGATTTATTTCCCCTAATCTGAGGACTCTACCTCGCAAACTTATGAAGCATAATTTTTACTGGCAAACAAATCGTTAGCAAAAGGTGTTCAATAAATAAATAATTGCGGACGAAAGTTGGTCTGAAGAAGGTGTTCAATAGGTAAAAAATTAGGAGGGGCATTGCTTTTGCCCACAAATAAATCATCTGTAAAAGATGCTCCACGTAACTTTATCAACTTATTCTTAATTTCATTAAACTAATTCAATTTTCTAGTGTTTGGCCTACTCTCTTAGGATCCTAAATAAGATGTGATAGCCAAATGGAGGAAGGTCGAAAATCAATTGGTAGCCATGATAGCTCACAGCCTCACATGGTCTAATAAAAAGTTCATTAAAAAAAAGTTGGGCTTCTAAATGAACCGTAGGAACCAAAATGGACTGCAGGCAAGTCCATTTTAATCTTTACTCTGTCAAGTCTTATGCCTTCGTTCCCATGACCCATTAACAAACTATGGGCTGCTTTCTCTTTGTTCTATATTTCACCTGGATGACCTCTGAAGTAGTTAGACTCCAATTTTGAATCACATCCCACGACCCAAACTATAGACTATAAGCTTTAAGTATGCTGACACGGTTCATATATATATATATATATATATTTTTTTTTTTTTTGGTGTGAAAATAACACGGTTCATACTTGATGAAGTATGTGGGCTTGCCTGGTTTGGGCCCTGCTTCTCTCCTTTTTCAGTGTGTGCTTCATGCTCATATCCCCGTGGCGGTGATGTTGTTCTTCGCGAAGGTGTTGATTTCGATCTTCTAGCGGTTCCCGAGTTGTAGCTCGTTTGTTGGGCCTCTGTTTCTGTTTTTCCTTAGTTGGCCCAGTTTGGATGGTTTCTGTTTAATATAAGGTTCTCTTTTCTGCCAAAAAAAAAACCTTGATGAAGTTTATTGCGAAAACTCTAAAACCTAAGTCCTAACTTAAAGTTATTTTTACGGTAAGATGTTATATATAATGAGACACTATGATGAACCTGAAATTTTGGGTGGGCATGATTATTAGTACTCTTACATGCTTCTCACACCATCATCATGAGTCCTACTACAATTATATACGATAACTTGGATGGTACAGAAGTACCTTTTGGTGAAATGGGACTCCACATTCATAAAAGCCCAGCATCAAAAATTTCTTCTACTGAACAACTTGTTACACATTACATTTCTGGTCCCAATTAAATGGGGTAGTTTAAAATATAAATGTCACATGCATATGCTTGGATGGATAGAAACCCAATTGATGATGACCTAAAATGAAGAAATGAACAGAAACAAAAAAATTGGTGTGGTTTTAAAGGGTCTTGATTTTTCTAGCTAGCCTTGAAAACATTCACCAGAATTTTGCAGTTTATTGGCAAACTTGACATATAGCTTTTGCTATTAGGTGACCTGCTACCCTATATATGGTCCCAAATTAATTAAGTGGGTAAGTTTATATTGACGTATTGTAAATGCTCATGGATATGCATGTATTTGTTGAAGTGGATGAATGTGGAAGATAGTTAGATATAACTGACCTACCAAATTTTGATTGTTGACTTGTGTTCTTTTTACAGACTCACCGTGGAATGTGATTATTGAGAGACCACAAAACCATACCATTCTGCTTTTCACAAAACGAGATGCGTATTATGACTAATGATTGGTGTAATTTACTGTGCTGATAATTTTCCAAAGGATGGTTAATCTAGCAAACCTTTGACTCTACCTTGTTTTTAACTACTTACCATAAGAGAATCGATCCCTAGGCAACTATAAACATTGTATATACTTACTTGACATATTCAATAGCGGTCTGTTAAGAAGGCTGAGAGTATCTCCAATCGATATGCCATATTCATATGTCATGTAAGTCTAAAGGTATGTTAAGAAGTGATACACTATCATTTCGACAGATGCCTTCGTCCATGTGAGATGCGAATTACATCATGTATTCTTTTGTAGCCTTAAACTAGTCAATAAAGAAAGGCTATTACAATAGTTATGCGGGTCTCAATTTGTTAGAAACACACAACAAGTTTTGGTATGTCAAATACACGTAAGAATTGGCTATTTGATTAAAGATGCAGACTAATGACTTTTGAGTGAATGTAGGTGATGACCTAGTTCTGGCTTCGTGAAGCTTTGTCCTACACAAACTGTGGTGCATTTCATTTGTCCTTTCCAGATTTGATTCTTGTTGCTCAACTCAGATTTACCCACTTGACGTTGAGCTACAATAGAATAAATAGTCATGCATGTACCCCCAAAAAAAAGAAAAAAAGTTTAGCATAATCAATTAGAAAAAGGGTAAAAACTAAAAAGGCCGGACTAGCATAGAGTAATTAGTACAGATGTGGTTTTTTGGTAAGCTTTGCATTCTCAGTAGCTGCAGTACTGTTAGAAGTCATACTCAATGGCTATCAATTAAGCAGTTGGCTAGGTGGGTGTCTGGTACATTCTATCATTCCTTCTTCATGCTTGAATTTTCAGTAGGCACTCTGATGGTACTACACACTAATGCTGATCTTTTTGTACAGAACTCTCATATTCTTTTCCACCGAGATGACTAAAAAATGATGAACAGAAAATATCGACATGTTTGGATATGTATGTGTGACTCATTCATTACTTCCGCACAGCAGACTCCCGATCTCATTGGCGTATATATGAAAACTGATCGATATACAAATGAACCCCAAAGGATAGGGCACAAATTTAATGCACACAAACCACTTCCACCATTCTCCATAAATTGATGGAATTTTGTTTGTATGCAGTTATAAGACTAGGATGTTAGCAAATAAAAGAGCTAAAATAGGACATAAGATTACAACTAAACAAGAAGAGCAATCATAATATACACTTTATTGACTGTTTTTTAGTCCACAAACTTCAGCTTTTGCAAAAGCATGAACAATTAATACTTATGCAAAATTGCAAACACAGATAGAAAACATACTTAAACAAGCATCAATAAAATAAAGCCTTCATCAAATAATAGCTTATGTTTAATTATGTTTTTCCAACTTAATATCATGATAAATATATCAAAACAAGCAAAAGCCGCGCGCACAGGTAGCTCATCATGGCACAAACTGGTCATCTTCATTCTCTTGGAACTCCTCGTTCTGGTACACGTCGCTGGACTCAAAGGTGTTCCGGTTCCCATTGTTGCTGCCATAGTAACCCCGGTTGTTGTTATTGTTGTTGTTGTTGTACCAGTTTCTTGAATCGACCACCTGGGAATTCTTGTACTGGTTCTGATTATAGTTGTTCTCGCTGTTGGGGTCGTAGTAGTACTTACCATTCTCCAAGAACCTTGTGTCGCTCATGCCTTGCCTCTCAACGTTGTAGTAGTTGTTGCTGTTGCTGTTTTGGGTGGTTGGGGTGGTGGTGGTGGGAGTGGTGTAGCCTCTCTGCTGCGTAAACCTTGTGTCGCTCATGCCTTGCCTCTCAACATTGTAGTAGTTGTTGCTGTTGCTGTTTTGGCTGGTTGGGGTGGTGGTGGGAGTGGTGTAGCCTTTCTGCTGCGTTAACCTTGTGTCACTCATCCCGTTTTGGTTGGTCTCGTAGTTGTTGTTGTAGTAGTTGCTGTTCTTGTTGGGATTGTAGTGTGTGTATGGAATGTTGTTGTTGTCGTCGTTGGCGGTAGTTCTTGTGGTGGTGGTGTATGGTTCACCGTTGGTGGCGGTGGTGGTGTAATGTTCACTGTTGGTGGGGGTGGTGGAGTATGGTACAGCGTTGGTTGTGGTTGTGGTCTTGGTAGAGGGAGGCAGCTCGGTAGACTCGTGGCCGTAGAGACCATAGCCGTTTTGGGTTTGGGGGATGAAGTTTGGCTGTTGCTCTTGCTTGGTCACAACAGTGCTCTCCTTGTTGGGGAGCTCTTCAGTGTTGTGGTTGTCCACATTGGCTACTTTGCTGAAGAAGACACTTCGAGCTTGAACCTGTTGAGAGAAGAGGAGAGATAGCACGAAGAAGAAAGAGAGCAATTTCGCACTAGGAGCCATGGATGATGGCAAGTGATGAAGAAAGAGGGTGCTCTTGCTTTGGACTTTGGAGTAGTGTATAATAGTGTGGAGAGGGTTAGTGGTGAACATCTTTATATAGAGAGGACATTTTCTTTGTCCACCAATTTTTTCCACTCATTAGGTGGAAATGGGCTGTGAGGAGGTTGATGATTGTGGTCCCCAAGGGATAAGCACTTCAAGAATTAGCACTTTGTTTTGTTTCTGTTGTTAAGCAACCATTGTGCTCTCATGTAGATAGAGAGTATACAAACGCGTATAAAGATAATTAGACGGGATATCGTGAACCATAGCTCGACAATTATATTTCAAAACTTTAGGTTATAACGTAATGAACCAACCATATAAAACAATACATACATGATAATCGTCAATTTTTTTACTATTTCAAAGCTAGCTGAAGTTACTTAGTACATGCTTTACATAGCGTAATAAGCATTTATGTAGCTTAATCATCATATCCCTTGATTATTCTTTTGATCTAAGCAAAACCCAAAACTGACAAGAAGATAAATTAGAATAGGACTAGAACCCAGCTAGCATTTAATGAGGATTGTGAACCTTTAGCTGTGGGTGTTCATGATGTTCCCTAAAGCTGAGGGAAAAAGAAAGGCCCTGTAATCAATCACAAGGATAATTTGGAAATTACAGAAGAGTGGAATATAGGCAGCTGGAGGAGGAAGAGGAAGAGGACCGTGACCTTGACATCATTGAAATGGCCGTGTAATTATGCGTGGATTGTGGAAGGAGAGTGTGGGACACTAAGCAATATCATATAGGGCAGGCATGTGCTTCACTTTGCTTGGTCGAATCTGAGAAACTTCTAAGCCTTGCTTCAAAAGGAGAATGAAGACTTGAAGAGTGTGATTGATCTGTCTATGTCCATACGATCATTACTGTTCCCTGCGATTTAACTATGAACTAGTTAGTAGCTTCTTCTAGTGTTAGTTGGGAACATTTAGGTTGCATAACTGAGAATTGAAGTGGTAATAATATTGGCACGTAGATTGGGGAGTACTAGTGATAGATACTTCACAACAATCTCTTATATATGTTAGTTATAACTAGACCAAGACCAAATTCAATACCCATTAATGATGCGTATATGCAACGAATGTAATTGGAACCAATGAAGGTTGATGTAATTTAAGCAAGGAAAAGAAATCGTTAATTACATCCGTATCTTGTTACAGTTAGGTATAAATTTTTGTAATGTATTTATTTTTTCTTTGATTCTATTCCTACGATTATGTGATGAAAACAATTATATTTAATAAAAAATTAATAAAAAAATCACTTTAATACTAAACTAATAATAATAGTGCTACTAACTTACCATTTCAGATATGTCATGCAGTTTATTCTGATTTGTAGAATATATATTTATAAGTCATTCGTTTTATTCAGCCGAACATATTTTTTTAAGTCGTTCGTACTGTTTATATTCTGTTAAGTTGTTCATTTCACTTTTAAATAACTCAATTCAGTATTTGATTATCCCAGTCAAAGAACAGAGAATACTCGACTTAATTTCCTGGCCAAAAAAGAGGGCTGGGAGGTAGTGGGTACTAATGAGCTCTGTGAAAGTTAAAAGGAAGAAGCTTCGACGCCCATGCATGTGATGTGCCACCAGCTCCTGTCCTCCCACCGAAACCCAAGGACCTAGTTCTAGTTTCATCATAAAAAGCCAAAAGAAGAAAGAACTCGTAAAAACAGGTACACACATACATCCATATTATCATTGAACTTATTTTAGCAAAAGCAAAAGCCTGTTACCTTCCAAGCAAAAGAGAGATACAAAAACTAAAGGGTTACTAGTCTTAAAGCAGTAAAAACCCTTTGGAAAAAGCAGTCTGGGCGGTGAAAACTCTTCCACAGTGGAAAGTCTATCATTAATCTACTCGGAACCTCATCCACCATTACGGAGAGAAATACCAAAAGACTAACGAGATCTCGCCGATTAACTTACACGTCAAGCTTTTTATCGGGAAAAAAAAAAAAAAAAAGCCTTAGTATACAGTCCTACAATGGCAAATTGGTATTGAAGTTTGCATATGGCCAAGTGCGGTGTCGACTGATGTGGGATGTGTCATGTGCGGGAAGTCTTCCTTGTTTGGTTATAGCAGTTCAGAATTAAAGCGATTGATTGATAGCAATTGTGGGTCTTCTTCTTCCTTGATAGAAAATGCTTTTTGTCAACGTTTGGGTTTGCAAACCTTTACTGCCTTTTCTTTTATATTTTCCTCTTTTCCTTGAATGTGGTGAAATTTGCTGCGTGATTAGCGCCATGGATTGTTAATAGTCTCAGCCTTTTCAAAGTGTCCTTGGTGATCAGCTCCTACCTTCTTTGTTTTTCTCGTTCTCTTTTTCCTTTTTGACCTCTGCCTTAGTGTTTCTTGCAGATTTGAGTTTTAAAATAACTAAGTGGGAAGCTTGTGGCTTAATTGATAAAATACAAAGTCAGAAAAAGAACAAGAACAGTGATTTCAGCTGAAAGATTCATTATTTAATATAATAAATCAAGCATTAATAAAACACAGATTTCCCAGAAACCCAGATAAGATTAACAGGAATCAATTTTCGGGATATGGGTTCCAGAGAAGAAGAGATAACAACAACATATTGGGAATTAGAAAAGGAATCCAAGGATTAACATCCGGCGCAAAGCGTTTTCTTCTCAGCCTCTTCCTAAAGTAGAGTCTCTTCTGCTCTGGATCCCACTGAGCTTCCTCTACTCCTTTAGCAAGAATCAATGGTGGAGGGATCTGATAAGGGCACTTGGACCTCCAGGAAGTCTCAGGGGGCCCAAGTTTGAAGACCCTTTTGAGGAAGAGAGAGATGCCCCATTTGAGATGAGTATAAGAAGGGGATTTGGTACAGAGGACTGGTGGGTAGTCCCAGTTTAGGTAGCATGGAATTTGGGTGGAGATGAAGAACTGGGAATGGAGAGGTGGTGTGGTTGTTGGGTTGATGAGGATGTGAGTTAAGGCATTGAGCCTTTGCTCCCATGTTGTGTCTTCGTCTCCCATTCTTTTGTGCTTATCTCTCAACATGAGGTTGAGGGTGCTCACATTTTCATTCATAAGTTGGTAATTTTAATTCAATTTCACTGTCTATCTAAGTTAACTTACAGTATCATAATTTTTTATTTTTACCGCCAAAAAATAGAGAGGAAGGAAAATGGAGCTCGGATACAGCTTCCTTCTCTTTGAAAATGGTGAGTGGTTAGGACAGAGGGTCCATTTCATTACAGATTATAATTGAATCTAAAGCAGGGGAAACCATGGAGCTCCATTTTCCTTCTCATGAAAATGGTGAGTGGTTAGGACAGAGGGTCCATTTCATAACAGATTATAATTGAATCAAAAACAGGGGGAAGTTTTAAGGCCATTACAGAGGACTAAAGCAGCAACCGACAATGCAAAAGCTTACGCAGCACAGATGGATCGATGCCCAGTATATTAACCAGTCACCTTTTACTTGTAAATGTCTCACTGATTGAGCACACTAATGTATCAATCTGGATTTCAGAAGTATAACAAGATATGCATCAGGTATGTTTTGAAACTATTATACAACGAGAATCTGACATATAATCATAATTGTAAAGCTAAGGTCACTGATCTCATAACATTTTTTTTTTCCGAGAAAATTGATCTCATAACTTGAACCAAGATATCTGTTAGCAATTATCCAAGTGTGGAGAATTCGTGTTCATTCACCCTCAGGACTTGTATAGGTCTGCGAGTGCATATAGGTCACGTCAATAGAGCAACTACCTTGGAATTTTGAGGAGAGAAACATCCAGGCCATCATTATTGGCAAGATGATGAGGGCAGTAGCCTGAAAATTAGCGACTTTGATTAATGCCATGTAATATAAAGCTAAACAAGCTATATATGAGGCTATTTCTCTCTACTCTAGCAATAAGTCGTTGTAGTATAGTGGTAAGTATTCCCGCCTGTCACGCGGGTGACCCGGGTTCGATCCCCGGCAACGGCGGCAATTTTTTTTATTTTCATTTATTTTCATGCAATTTTAGATGGAAAAGAATATGTTAAACTTGACTACATACCACATAGAAAACCAATTCCTCATTAGCAAGAGCTGCAGTAAATTCATTCTTCTCCAATGCCTCTTTGATGGAATGCTGCAACTGCATGAAGAAAAGGTTTTCAGGAATTCATTAGCAGACAACAGAGGTGTCTAGTTGATGACAACCTGAAACAATGGATGGGCAGATGAAGCAAACATGATGTTTCGACTTTATACAACATAATCTAAATGTACAGACAACTGGAATAGTACGATCGAGACCCAGTCAATAAGGTTCCTTAAGCTGCATCAAATAGGGAGGGATCAAACGATGCAGTGGTTTTTCTTAAAGAGACATTAACTTTCTGACTAGGAAGTATGATAGTACAACTGCCGGATTGCAAAAGAGACACAAAGACAAACCAACAGATGATAATACACTCCAAAGATAGAATTGAAATAGTAAGACACCAGTTTTCTCTTGTCTTGCCTTCTTTTATCAGTAATTCCATCTTACCACGTACTTAACAACAACTATTTGCAAGAGCAATAGACAAGTAGTAAAAAAAATATGGTAGCAGAAGGAAACTAATTTACAGTAATGGCGCCAAAAAAGTAGCTGTTGCAGTTGTAGAAACTGGAGCAATCCTTGACAATCAATTTCTCAATGTTTTCCATATATGTTTCTTGAGGTAGTTAGAAACCATCTGACTGATCAAAAACCACTATATAGCATGCTTTCTTTTCAAGATCCTCAAGTAACTGATTGATTCAACTTTCTGCTTAGTGAGTTTCCTAATAAAAAGACAACACCCTAGAGTGTACCGCAAACTTCCACAAACATTTATGGCATCTTCAAGGTCTCAAGTTAAATAATTAAAAGCTTGTCCCTTGAGGATTCTTGGTATGTAGAAACACAACAATGAAAGTAGGCAATTTCTAGAAAACCTACAACTATACTAGACATCAGAGATAATGGGAGGTTATAAAGCTCTATCACAGGAATGTCATACTAAAAAGTAAGAACTCTGAAGAAATACTAATTAAGACAACAATTTTGGCACTAACCTTATGGTGAGACCTCTTAAATGCTATAAAGAATCTTTCCAATTGATGCAGGGTTCGTGAGAAAAAGGATCTCACGTTAGACCCAAGCAGCTTCAGCAAATGGTCATCAAGAAGGTTGTTGAAGAACTGCAAGACATCAGATTTAATGGGCTAGTGTTAGATTATAGATAGAAAAATAATGTATCAGTTGTTGACAACACTTTATGCTGTCATTTTCTGAAAGAATTTAAAGTTCAATCCAGCAAAATTTCATTCAAAATTCCGGACATTCATATAGACCAACTTTACCTTCAAGAATGTGCATCTTGTATAGCTTACTTGCCTTTGAACCCTCAAAGTCCTCGACTATTTCAAAAAGCAACTAACAACTATCAGTGAACTAGCAGAATGCATCAAATAAGGAATGTCAAGCCAGTTTGAAGGAGGAAATACTTGTTGAATATGAAGAGCCTGCTGCAGTCTCTGAAGTTGAATCCATTGCTCGGTAACCATGTCATTCATCTGCAAGCAACAAGAATCAAATCATCAGCAAACTCAACACTCAATGACAACATCACACTCATAAGACCACAGACAAATTGCACCACCATATTTACCTTCTCAGCCTTAGAGGTAACCATTTCAAGCCTCTCCTCAGCATCTTGTGCTTTGGACTGCAAAACATGAATGTCGAAATTGTTCTTCCTTGAAGCGGCCCAGAGACGCCGTACCTATCAATTCAAAATCCTAATTCTCAAACCAGTAATCCAATTCTTCAACTAATTACTGACTGAAAATGCAAAAAAAAAAAAAAAAACCTCTTCTTCTAGAGCATTAAGTCTTTGATCACCATGCAATGAGTGTTCCTGTGATAATACAAACGAAATTGCACCTACATCATTTTCATTGTTCATATGAGCTGAATCGAACCAGCTCGAAAGAAATGAAAACAAAACCTTGAGAGTGGATAACACAGATTGCAAATGGTGGATCTTCTGCGACATGTCGTCAATCAGCTTCTCGCGCTGTTCGATTTGATCGATTCTCTCATTCAGATTCCGAACGCTTTCCGCAAGAACCGATTCTGCAGAAACGACATCAATAGCTATAACAGCAAACGCTATAGCCTACGAACTCGAAAAAAGAAACGAAGAGTGGAAGTGTGAAATTACCTAAATGAGCGATTTTGAGCTTGAATTGGTGGAGTTGGGATACGACGGAGGAGGAGGAATCGTCGTTGGTGGTTTCGGAGAGGGATGGAAAAAAGGCGGGAAAGAGGAAGAGGATTGGGATTAGATGAATTGCTGCTACTCTCATTCTGTCCTTGCAGGAATTGACTGTGACTGAAGCGCTTCGTGTTTTTTGCGCCGATCTCAGAAAATTTGCAGGGAAAATTTTCAATTTCCGGTTTCAGTGAAATGAATCAGTTAGTAGTTACAGCGCCGGTCGAGTCAACAAGAGGAAGAAGGAAAGTGGAGGACGACGACGTTTTAAAAAATGCAAAAGAGTGACAATCACTTTGTCGACGAGGGTTCGCCGATAGTATTTGAGCATCACTTTTACACTTTTACTTTTACCCATGAAATATTGTCAGAACTCAGAAATGTCAATTAAGGGACAATTTTTCATTGGCATTTGGCAATGACTGAGCATTATTTTTTTACTGACAAATAGCAAATTTGTTGTGCTTATAAGATATGCTGACTTATGAGAATGCAAAATTCTTACGTAGGACAAACGTACCACGTGGTTGGTAGGGTGGTGATTAAATAAATCAGTTGATTGCTTGGTAAACTAATTTCTAAAAGAGGTGGTTGTTAAGTAAATAAGTTGTTTTCAGTTTCACCAATGCAGCTACAATAGTCATGAAAATTTGGACATCACCCTAAATCTCTAGCAGACCAACTTTCATCAGCAACATTTGAACATCACTTCTGTGGATGAAGTATTCGTCGGGAACATTTGAACATCACTCTAACCGAACATGTCAGCATTGCTTTTACTAACGAAATTCTCTTCGCATCAATCTAACCGAAGAACTAATAACTTGATGCAAGATTATTAGAATTCATTAGCATGAACTGCAAATAATCAAGTATAATGAGGTAAAGAAATGGTAGATCCGTAGATACAGCAGAGTAGCATGTTTTTTGTCTCATTTTTTGTGGTTGTATAGCCTTGCATATCTTCAAGTGCATGATAAATCCTCTAAACTCTGGATTGTTATTAAACAAAACTATTAATTAGCCCTTTACAAATTTACATTATTTTGTTTAGGCTATAGGCTATATAGCCTATAGTGGCTGTCTCTGTACTGTGAAACAATTCAGGAGAAGGAAAACCCTCTGTACCCTCTTCACTGCCCCGACCGGTTAGATAAGTCATAAGTGGAACAGATATGGCATGAGAAAGCTTTGCTTATTCATCATTATTGATTGCAATCTGAAATAACTGAATAGTTACTTCTAGCACTACTTTGGGTGAGCTTGAGCTAGCCATCGAACTCGGAAGGGAATCGGCACGGTTCAATTCCCCAACTCTTCTCAGCATAGTCGCGGATTGTTCTGTCACTGCTAAATCTACCAGAACCGGCTGTGCTAAGGATGCTCATTTTAGTCCACTTCTTTGGATCCGCAAATGCTTTATCAGCAGCAGCCTATTTTGCACGTAGATATAGAGTTATAGAACAAGAGGAAGTATACTTTGGCACTCCCATGAAAAGTAATGATTACCTGTGCCTCTAAATAGCTCCCAAAGTCAGAGCTGAGCAGATAGAAGTCGTCACCCTCCACACTATCACATAGAGATTGGAAATAGTCTTGAAAGCCAAAATGACCATCTCGGATCAGCCTACACATTATTATAATTATCACAACAAACTTAGAATCTGATAAGATAACAGCTTGCTCAGAAAAGTTACATCCGGCACATGGCATCCAACACAGGTCACACAAATATCTCTCAATGGCTAATTTTAAGTGTGCTTCCTATGGTGATTGTAGTTGCATACCTTAAAACGCGTGCACATTGCAGTGGCACGTCATGAGCAGGTCCTTTCTCACGCAATTCAGGAACTTCATGAATCTTTGCACCAAACAAAAACTGCAGAAAGTAAATCTCCAATCAGTTAAAGCTTCCAGCTGTATTACGTTGCCTAGAAAAATCTCGATTGGGGCCATTCTGTTCTTACAAAATCTCAATGTATTCAACCACACATCATCTGATCTTTGAGGAAAAACCAATGCATACATAGTTGCACCCTTGAGTATAACCTTAGACAACACTTACCAAGTTCTCTGCCCCTATTTCTTCAACAATTTCAACTGTAGACCCATCTTCTGTAGCCAAGAGTAAACATCCGTTCATGAGAAATTTCATGCTGCCAGTTCCAGAAGCCTCATGTCCTGCAGTGCTGCACAGGAATCATCAGATGGTATGCAGCATATACACATACTAAATATATTTCTCTAAATAAAGAAGTTCGAAACTTTAGTTGAATCATTGCAAGCCTCATATGCACCCATCTTAACAATAACACCGCTGATATTGGGGGATTTTAGTAAACTACTTGAGCCAAAACATAAATGAAAAGCTTGATGAGATAACCAGTATTCTAAAAACCAACTAGTCATTGGTCTATAGTTTCATATATCACGGTATTCTAATTTGAAGTTTTACTACAAAAATAGCACTTGTCTACAAACAGTAATGTTAACATCTCAAATCTGAAAAGTGCAGTAAAACTTAAGTTGGAACAAAATTCAAGAAACTCAAAGTAGTTTTTAAAGCAATTGTCTTTCCATGGGTTCAATCATAGTCCTTCAATGTTTACAAACCTTAAGTGCTGGGAAAGGTCAGCCCCTGGTATTACCACTTCAGCGAGCGATACATTATAATCAGGAATAAAAACCTGAAACAAAGAATTTGCATCAAATCGCAGATGACTGATACCATGTTGACATGGCAAGACCAGAAACTTCATTCCCTATGCTAGTTCCTCACAGTAGCTGTGCAAAAACAGAAGATAGGAAGAATGCATTCAGAGACATAATTCTATCCCTTACCAGCTTTAGAAGATCCCCAACGTCGCTATCATTATTTATCTTTTCTGCTACAGCATGACAAAGTTTGATAATCTTCTTTGCAACTTCATAACCAGGAGCAGCTTTTCCTCCAATAATGCAGACACGGGGTACAACCTTGCTCTGTTGACTCTTATCCATGTTCTGCAGCAAAGTAAAAAAGACAACTTATTGATTAAAATTCATAAATGGTAAGCATATAATGGTACACAATTGAATGAGATCAAACAAGGTTCCAACTATGTCAATTCTCATTCCACAATTAACAAATTACTTCCCACCAACATTCAAGCCAAAAGATGATAATTACTGTGACCAAGTATAAAATACTGATGCACAAATGCTGGAGGGTGGTAAGGTAGCTCCATTTAGAACAACAAAAAAGAAAAAATCCAAGGCTTCTTTGTTAATGAGTTCTATTAGCGTGGAATACAAAGTTCTTCTGAAAAAAAGCTTCACCTTGATACAGTCATATCGATGAATGATGCCAAGTATATTGAGCAATTGTCTTTTGTACTCGTGTATTCTCTTTGTCTGCACATCAAACATTGCATCTAAACTAACCTGCAGTTAGAAGTGATACATTGCAATGTTAGATCATAAAGAAGCTTCTATAAGACCTGACTACTAGACAAAGGAAAGAACCAAATATACATTCCAAGAAATTGCGGTCCCAACCTTCACACCACTCATTGCTTCAATGTACTCAGCAAGCCTCATCTTGTTAACCTTCTTAACCTACGCCATGAAAATATTTGCAATAAACAAAGAGCAGCAACATAATACAATCTCGGTTTCTAAGGAAATGCACAAGTATGAAGCCTATAGTGTACCATCATCCATTCTTGTTGAAGATCAGCATCATCTGCATATTCTCTCAAGCCAGTCAGAAGGTCAACATTACGAATCCAGGCTTCTGTTCCAAGCCATTTTGAGAGAAGAGCACACAGGCTAGGATTACTCACCACAATCCAGCGGCGCTGAAAAATCAAATGTCAGTACATTATCACATTCACATATACTTGAACATAAACTGTATGCTACTAGTGGATATCGAATTATCAGTCCCTGATACACCACTGCATCATAAGAACCTTTGTAAATATGTTATGAGCCATACGCAATATTTGTCAAAATAATAATTAATAATTTATTTACTAGTGTGCGTATGCTTGTATGTATGTATAAACAGAATCGAAAAGTCTAATGAAACTAGTAAAGTACTTGATAGACGACATTCTGAACGTTATACCTGGGTGACGCCATTTGTCATGCATTGAAATTTCTCAGGCCACAGTTCATAGAAGTCCTGTTAAAGAAAAGAGGTGTCAGTCTGTCGACTAACCTAATAGAAGGTACTTAAGCAGTTTGGATTATCTTGTAACTTAGTTATAAGACAAGAAAAAATGACAATGATGCAAGGAAAACAAAGTACCTTGAATAATTTTGTTTTTAATAGTTCTGAATGTACTGTGGAAACACCATTCACAGTATGAGCACACACAACCGACAGGTTTGCCATTCGGATACTCTGTCAACTCCAATGGTAGTCAACGATCAATTTACAAAGTATTTCATATCAAACCAAAGAATTCTTACAGAGATGGGTAAGAAGAACTACCAAAAATTCATATGCTAATATAAGGTTCTTATGAGAGGATTATGCATAATATCACACAAAGGGTTGATATAATAGACAGAATAAGCACAGTGGTCCAATACCAAGACTATAGAGTATACAAAGACTACCAGGAGAAACACAGACTCATATATACCATGAAGTATGAATTATAATGCTTCTAGAGGTACCTTTACAGCAGCTTCCTCAACAATAGACATCCGAGAGAGACGATCATAATCTAAACCAATCCTCTTCTTCAACTCTTCGACAAAATTGAAGTTAATGTCATATATAATCTGGAACAACAAATTAGTGATAAAGATTATTAAGTGACAAATAAATCATTTTATACTGGTTATTATCAGAATATATATGTATGGAAATTATCAATCGTCTATATGGTTGGTTGCATGACAATCTGATGGAAAGAAATGAACCCTTGCATGAATTGATTAAACATCTCAAGGCCTAGCATACCACTTATATATATATATATATATATATATATATATATATATATATATATACACCCTTATTGTATTGGAGAAGGAGGACGAAAACGTCTTCAGAAACACATTTTACAAATAAAAAGCAAAGCATGCAAAAAATAGTCATTAGGAACGCACTTGTAAATGGCGTGGGAGAAGACTACCCAGTAAATCAACAGGGATTTTCTCCAACCCTTCAGCAATTACTGCATGTATTGTGAAAGAAAAGAGTTTGCAAACAATATCCCAAGCTTTATTCCAATCCAAATGCTCTTCGTCGACAAGCACTCTCATGACCTCGACTATCGCAAGAGATGGGTGAGTATCATTGAGCTGCAGAGCAACCTAATTAAGACAAAGAAAGGTGAGCCAACAAAAGAAGGGAAACCAGAAAAGCAAACCTGAATGACTGTATTAGAAGAACTCCAATGCACCAATAGAAAACGGAAATGATCCCTTAATTCACAATACTAAGTCATAAAGCATTCTTTTCCCTACAATTCAATATACATGATAATATAACATATATTAGTGAGATTCAAACCTTATCAGGAAATTCATCAAAATTACTGTGAGCATCTTTGAACCTCCGTATTATGTCTTGTATGGATGCTGAGACAAAGAAATATTGTTGTTTTAACCGCAGTTCCTTCCCCTGTAAACCAGGGAGAAAAAAAAAGTCAAAAGTCAAAACGGTAATACGCAATGTTATAAGCAACAATAAAGTTTCAAGGTTATTTCAAAATGTAACTAACCAAATTAACAAAAAGGAATTAAACCTGATAAGAACGATCATCAGGGTACAAAACACTACTTATATTTTCTGCTTTCTGTCTAGAAACAAGAGCATTGATGTAATCTCCAGTATTAAAAGCTTCCTGCATATGAGAAGTTTTGCATAGGAAAATTAGCCACCTCTAAAAGTTATAGGAGGCAAGAGATGAATGCTATAATTTTTTTTTTTTTTTAATGGAGAATACTGTATCCACTTTTTCATTTAGCATTTTCATGGGATGCTGTCTATCAAAAAAAAAAAAACTACCAAATGCATGATAATAAAGATAAGTAAAAAAATTACCATATCACGTTGATCACTTGGTTTTCCAGCCCATAAGCGGAGAGTAATGGTGTTCCTGGTTCCGTAACCAGGTATAGGATTATCATAAGCCACAGCTTCTACCTAGCAGTGTGTAGACAAACCACTAAGCTGATGAAATAATCGATCATATCCATAATGTTCACAACATGTAATCCACATAGCAAATATAAAAACATTATCAAAAGATTTCCTCAAGGATTGAACCCTCAGATGATGGAATAGAGTTCATTGCCTTACCAATTCTCCAGGGTTCCAAACATTACATTTTTCTCCGTTCAAGATTTCCTCTTCAACAGTCCCATAGAACTTATTCATGTAGAAAAACAATACGAAAAGTTACCAAAACTTTTGTAAGCTAATAGAAGAAATAATGAATATCAAAACAAAATGGAATGAGAAATAAACACTTAAATTAAAAAAGAGGATATGCTTGCAAACCTTCACTGGATATGTTACATGAACCCGCTCTGTCTCCCAGGGATTCCCAAAGTTCAACCAGAAGTCAGGTTGTTCATGCTGAATGCCATCCAGTATAACCTGGCGGAATAGTCCATATTGGTAGCGTAGTCCATAACTGCAAGTTGGAAATTGCAACATTACTAAATAACCTCCCATTACGATAATACAGGGGGTAAAAAATAAAATAAAACACAGATTATTTTCACAGATTATTTTCATATTGATTAATATATTCAGATCTCAAAGCCATCGAGCATGCAAAATATGACGATAATAGGTGAGGCACATAAACCTATTATGGGATCATACTCTTCATGGATTTCCCATAGTCTTTCTATTTCTAAGGATAATGGCTTCCATATTTCTTTATATACAATAGAGTTCCCTTCCTTTCCCTAGACTTCCCTGTCTTAAGGGAAAGACACCATAGAGCTAGAAGGGCCGTTCATCGATCCTAGTATTAGAGACAAAACTTAGATCGGGGTATTATAAATTTAATTAAAATATGCTAATTATAGAGTTAACATACCCCCATGCAGGATAATCCAAAGTTGCCATAGAATCCATTTGGCAAGCTGAAAGACGGGCTAGGCCACCATTACCAAGGGCAGCATCTCCTTCCTTGAAACATACAAAATTAACTTATCCATGGGACAATAAATTGCCATCTGTACATGCTATTGATACATAAATGACAATAATCTTATATCTTTCCAAATGAAGTTAGATTAATAGTGGTATATTCACATAAATATAGTTGGTGTAAATACGTTCTACCTCTAATAAATATATGATGTTCATGCAGCATATATACATGATGTACTGATGCCAATACCACATTTAATACGGTAAAAGATTGATATAAGATTCAATGTTTCCTGAGAGAGCAAAATGGGGGAATAATATCAATGACAGTGTATCAGTTCCGGCTACTTTTTTATGTTGCTCTAGAAACTCCCATCACTAGAATTACTACATCATATTTTCCAAATAACAAAAGAACTTTGAAAGCACATGAAAGGGTATCCTTGCTAACCTGCTCGGCCAGAACTTCAAACTCAAAGCCAAGCTGACTTAAAGCCTCTGCGTATTGGTCTCGGATACCAAGGTTGATGACACTATTCGACAATGAACGACCTGACAGTTCAATAACAAATAGCGTTTAGCAGCAAGTCGGCAACTACATCAAAGCAACAGTTACTCCAGATGAAGTGAGCAACAATTACTAGTGATCAACTTAATGGCTATTAAATCATAATGAAAACCAATCTATAAGCATAACCAAAATGCATAAAATGTAAATGGGAGTGCATCAATACCCATAAGAAACTCAAGCGAGAGGAAGTACACGCGCTTCGGATCTTTCCTCTTGAAGTAAAGCTGAGTATCATGTGAACGCTCAATCAAGCGATCTCTTACACTGTGCGCTAAAGCCTACAAATTCGAATCAAAAGCAACTTCAACACGAAGAACTTTTCCCGCCAAAAATTAAAAACGCTCAAATTCACAGCTGTATCCAAACTAGCTAAAAACACAATCCAGATGATCAACAAGAAGAAGAGAAATTTAGATTTTACCTGATAAGCTTCAAAATCATCAAAGCTAAACCTCGACCTGGCCACGGTGTACTCAACGTGGTAAAGAATATCCTTCTGAAGACTAATCGGGTCGTTTTTCAAGAACCCGTCCATCAACCCGAACATCCTCTCCGCCTTAGCGCCGCGCTCGCCGGAGCCCAGGCCCAAACCCGGCCTGCGGACCACGACTCCTCTCGTGGTTGTGGTAGGCCCCGCCGTGACGGACCCGGCGCAGTCGTCGTCGATGGCGTCCAGTAACGCCTTCTGGATCCGGTCCAGGCTCTCCGGGTCCTCGATCCTCGCGCCTCGGGAATCGGTGACGAAGAACCGCTTCACGAAGTAGTCGCCTTCGAATTCCACGGTGGCCTTGTCGACGCGGAGGCCGAGGACGTCGAACACGCGCGTGATGATCCCGAGGAGGCCGATGCGGTTGCGGGCGCGGATCACGAACTGCGTGGTGGAGGACGCGGCGGCTCCGTCGGATTCGGAGTAGTAGTCCTCGGAGTTTTCCACCGTGACCGAGGAGGAGGAGGATGACGCGGCGGAGAGCGGTTGGAGACATTGTTCGGCGCGTAGAGGTCTGGAGACATTGTTCGTCGGCGCGTAGAAGATGGACGACGGCGACGGCGGTGATGATCGCGGGAAGGGTGAGAATGTGAGGGTTGGTCGGTGGTGGAAGGTGAGGTAGCGCGAGGGTAGAATCGACATTGCGGAATGTGAGAGGTTAGAGAGAGATCAAGAGGTTCACATTGGCGTTAGGGAAGAGAGAGAGAGGTTGGAGGTAGAAGAAGGAGGAGGAGGAGGTTTGAGTGTAACTGTCTCTATGTGTGACTGTGAGTGAGAGAGCGTGGGAGTAGGAAAAAGAGCACGGACTTTTTTTATTTCACGGATTTCAAGTGAGGGGTGGCGTGTGGGCGACCTCATTGGGATACGGTGAGGTTTAGTTTATTGCTAACATTTGGAGGGAAGTGTAATCGGCTCGATTTGACTGTGGCCGATTTTTGATTGTTTAGTTCGTAGAAGATATTGATTAGGATTGAAAGTTTGTAAGAATACATGAGTAATATACGGAAAATCTTCTATGTACCCGTAGGATCAAATGCGATTTCAGCCCTTGATGTTTGTGATCAACGTTTCGTCACCATTTTTTTTGTTATTCACTTAATATTATCCAACCGTCTGTTTCTATAGATGTAAGTGCACGTCGGTGTTTTGAATCTCTTCCGAGTAATGTAATGTTTTATGAATTTAAACTTCAGTAGTATGACGAGTGTATGGTGGTACTTTGAATCTCTTCTGAGTAATGTAATCTATAAATTCAAGCTTCAGTAATATGGTAAAGCTCAGAAGAATATGCATTATGATTATCAGGTATTTCTGTGCGTTTATTCGAGTTAACCTTGATTTTAAGAACTTAAACTAAGTCTGAACTTAAACTTATTTTGTAATCAAGTCAAGTCGTCGAGTCAAATTCCCAGTTGGAGAAAGTAATGAGCTATTGACTCCCATCCTAAGTTTGGAGATTATTTTGTAATCATGGAAGAGAGTGAAGGAGATGATTGCAGAAAATTCAAACAAAGGTTGGATCTGTTTTGAGTTTTCTATGCGTGCAGGAAGGGACATTGCTTTTCGAAAAAACCAGGAAGCACGGCCTCCACCGTTGCATTGCATCCTTCAAAGCAAAGTCACAGGTCACAAAACTCAAGGAGGCCCAAGCCAAACCACCTCTCCCAAACTAGAGAAATTTGGGATCGAGGTGTGGTGACTCGTCTGATTTACTATACAAATTGATATTTGTGCAAACAATAAAAATAATGCCACGAACGAATTTTTTTTTTGAGTCCCAGAAGTATTTTTATTTTTATTTTTCAAACTTGAAAATTTTAAAAAAATAAAAAAAAATTCATGTGGAAGTTTTGAGTGCCATCACTTCGGAATATGTCCTAAAAATTATGTTTTATCAATATTAAAACTATAATACATGAAAATTTTGAATTAAAAGTGGTCTTGACATAATTTAACATGTTCGGGTAAAACATAATTTTTAGGAATTACTCTAAGTGATGGACCTCAAAAATGCCAACCCAATTATTTTTTGTGCGATTTTCTCGGTTTTTCAAATTTGAAAAACTGTAAAATGAAAATCAAATCACTATTTTTAAAGTTTGTCAGTTGTAGAATTACTTTTAAAAATCATAATTTACCAGTGAAAAATTTTTGGTGAGAAAATAAGAACAAGAATTTTTGGCCGAAAATCATGTGCTATAATCCACACTTTTAGGTAAAATCATGGCTTTTAACTTCTTCTTTTTTATCAAAAAAGTTTCACAATCGGTTCTCACAAAATTAAAAGTGTACATATTTCCATTAGCCTAGTCTTGCTTACTTGCAAGGCCTACTAATTGGTCCGACTTACTTGCATGGACATTGTTAACCTCACTTACTTACTAAAGTGAACATAGTTAACTACATTTATTTCCATGAGCATGAACATTGTTAACCTCGCTTACTTAATGATGAGCCATTATTTATCACACTCCAATAAAGCTAATTTCAGCTCCACCTCAAGACTCCAAACTCAAAACCAAATCCTTCTCAAGACACGTGGCTCTCTTGCTCTCCAGCACTGCCACCTTAATACCACCACTCCAGTCCTAGTCAACAAAATTCCACCCACCACGACGTCGTTTCGCCCTCCTATACAAAAGCGAAAATTCAAGTGGTTTTTCACAGTAAAACTCTTGTCTGGAAACTTCGCCACCGTTCTGGTCCCTTCTCTCCCCCTCAGCTCACCTCAATAAGAGCCATACCTTCTCTCCCACCACACCCATATCACCAAATTATTTTCAAGCATTCAAGCTTTGATTTTGAAGCAGTTGATTACAGAAAGATTCAAACTTTGAAGGAGAGTCAGGAAGAAGAAGACATGGGTGTAGACTACTACAAGCTTTTACAGGTAGAAAAGAGCGCCACAGAAGATGAACTGAAGAAGGCTTACAGAAAATTGGCTATGAAGTGGCACCCTGATAAGAACCCCACCAATAAGAAAGAAGCTGAGACCAAATTCAAGCAGATCTCTGAGGCCTATGAGGTTGGTGACTCTTACCCTCTACTTTTCTCTTTGTGTTTTTTCAGTTAATTTGATGCTAATACTTGATTTCTGATCTGGGATTTGGGGATTTGAATGCATGTTAGATCTTTTTTTTTTTTTTTTTTTTTTTATGTTTGGAATGTGTTGTGTGAATGCTAGAGTTTGATCTTGTGTGAATATATCGTATGGCAATAGAAATAATCTCTGCGTTTTGAAGATATTAATAGTAGAATTCAAGTTTATAATTATGGTAGAATCTTTTTTGGATGTGTTGTGTGTGAACGCTAGAGTTTGATCTTGTGTAAATATATCGTATGGCAATTGAAGTGATCATATATATCATCCGGGTTTTGAAGATTTTAATAGCGGAATTCAAGTTTATATGTATGGTAGGATGTGATCCTGAGTCTTTGGATTTGCAGGTTCTGAGTGATCCACAGAAAAGAGCAATCTATGATCAGTATGGTGAAGAAGGCCTTAAGGGCGGCATTCCGCCTCCAGATGCTGGGGGGCCTGGTGGTGCCACGTATTTCCAAACTGGAGATGGTCCAAATGTGTTTAGATTCAACCCCAGGAATGCCAACGACATTTTTGCAGAGATCTTCGGGTTCTCTAGCCCGATGGGTGGTGGAATGGGAGGAGGTGGTTTTGGTAGTGGCATGAGGGGTGGAAGATCATCCTTTGGTGGAATGTTTGGGGATGACATGTTTAGTTCTTTTGGAGAAGGCAGACCGATGAGTCAGGGACCAAGAAAAGCTTCTCCTTTGGAGAGGAAGTTGCCGTGTAGTCTTGAGGAGCTCTATAAGGGAACCACAAAGAAGATGAAGATATCTAGGGAAATCGCAGATGCAAGTGGGTAAGTGCTTCTCACTCTGTTTATAATTGCTTTTGTTTTTGTTTCTAAATAAAAGTAGGTTATCACAAACATCTTTTTTTAATCCTATTCCATTTGCATTAAACATTCATGATGCAACGTTGGCTCCAATGTGAGATCAAGTCGTTGTCAATTAGGCCAGTGGCTGTTGTTAGCTTACCTTACATTGCTAGGATGATGACTGCAGTCGCATTTGTTTTCTTTAATGTCTTCATGTCTTGAGCAATGGGAAGTTAGATGGCTGATCTTACTGTAGTACCATTGTGATTGTTTGTATTCATGTTTTAAACAAACATTTGATTGCTCTGTTAGGATGGCGTGAGTACATCCTTTAGCTGGTGATCTACAAATTGCACCAGCAATTGTCTTCATGTGAATCCCATATCTGTTTAGTGGCCTAACTATCATGTTATGCAGGAGGACATTGCCGGTGGAGGAAATCTTGACCATTGAGGTCAAGCCTGGCTGGAAAAAAGGAACAAAGATCACTTTCCCAGAGAAGGGGAATGAGCGTCCAAACGAAGTTCCTGCAGATCTTGTATTCATAATCGATGAGAAACCACACAGCACATTCACAAGGGATGGGAACGACCTGGTGGTAACACAGAAGATCTCGCTGGCAGAAGCACTAGCAGGTTACACACTGCATCTCACCACACTAGATGGGAGGACCCTCACCATCCCCATCAACACTGTCATTCATCCAAACTACGAGGAGATAGTCCCTCGGGAGGGTATGCCTATACCAAAAGATCCCTCCAAGAAGGGCAACCTTAGAGTGAAATTCAACATCAAATTTCCAACTAGGTTGACTTCTGAACAGAAGGCTGGAATCAAGAAACTTTTGGCTGCATAATTTTAATTTTATTGCTGCTTTATTCGAGTCTCAAGAGTGTTGTGAATATTTTTTGAGATGACTTGTATCCTAGTTTTAATTTTAAGGTTTACATTTGGTTGTAATCAGAAATAAAGATTAGTTCCGTGTGGCGGATTTTCTATAAGCTTATAGAGTCGGAGTAAGTAATATAACTCTTTCCAATATGGAAAAGAAAAATATGGAAAATACATATTGTAACACATTTGCAGTATAACTCATTTTCGTTACACTCTTGAACATAATTTAGGTTACACCGCATATCACAGCACTCCTACCAAGTACTTGTATCCAGACCATCCATATCCATAAATTGGTAATGCCTATAATACCAAGGATGGTAACAAAAATGAGAACTAATTGAAACCAAGATAGATTTCCACCTCCGGATGAGACCAGCGCACCAGTGGAGCTGCAATATCAAAACGCAGCTAGTACGTCTCAGATACTCCCACAAACAATTCAAAGCACATACTTCAATCACTGTAATCATCATCGTCTGAAGCTGAATCAGTGCCATCATCATTTATAATCCTGTTTGGGACTTCATCTGAAGCATCACTCATATCTACATCCCCTTCCGAATCTTCTTCTCTCGCTTCCTCAATGCCATTATTATCATCTTCAGAAGCATCCATCTCCTCATCACTAGGTTCTCGTAGACCACTGTTCCATCCGCTGGAGGTCCCATCAAATCCAATTTCCCAGTTCCCTTGTTCATATCCCACTGCTTGTTCTTCGTCGTCAGATTCCAGTGCCTCTGCTTGCTCATACTCCTCTCGTTGTTCATCACCTTTTATATGGATCATATTGATATTTTCATCATCCCATTCCCCAGCCAAGTTTCTGGGTGATTCCCCTCCACTGTCGGGGCTACTGCGTAGGTCAGTCACATGACCCATAAGTGTCCCCTCGACAGCCCTGTTCTTCATTCTCCTCTTTCTAACAGTACGTCGGCCCCGTCCACTCCCTTGTCCCTGCATTCTTCGCCCCACAGGTCCTAATCTTTGACTCATATTCTCGTTCTCATTACCTCTAGCTTTTCGCCGACTACCACCAGATTTGGACTTTTTACCACGTCCTTGCTCACGACCTCCTCTACCACGTTTGAGGCTGTTTCGTGCACTTTTCAGGTGAGTACTTTGTTCGTTGTGGTCTGTCTCTGTTGGTTCGATCTCCCTATCATTTCTCATTGGGGTGAATCTCAAAGGAATCTTCTGCAGACAAAAAGCAGGAGTAAGATCACTTGTTAAGTATTGTGGTGAACTCTGTATGAAACACCACCTGATATTCAACAGACATGGCAAAATAATGCCCCTTTTAAAAAAATTTCTTGTGTTGGACTTTTATGAGAATTCAATGCATTGCATCATCTTACCGAGTGATTTATTTTTTGATTTTGGTAATGTAAAGCACATTATCTTTCAACATATATTTTATGAGCAGCCTGACTGAGAGCATGAGAGAAGAAAACGACAACTCACAATATGTTCTCCGACTTCCTTGTCGCCATTGGGCTCAGGTTTCTCATTCGGTATATATGTAATTGCTGAGTCCATCTCATAAACCCTCAGAGCCACAGCTGCCGTGGTATGTGGTATCCAAGGAAGTACAGAAACTGATTTGGTGTCTAGATAATCACGATTAGCAATCACTGACTGTTTGCTGGAGCCCAGTAATTCATCAGTCGCTGCAAAGTTTGATGACACAAAGTCTCGTTTCATCGCAGTCTCAAACACAGTTAACATCTGCAAAGAAGTGTTCCAAAATTGATCAGCTCCTCAAACAAAAATTATGTATCCGGAATATACGTGATGCACCATGGAGTAGACGCATGCGGAATTGAGAATTAACAGATAATCATAACGCCAGTTGATATTGGGTTCAATCAAAGAAATAGAACTGCAAACAAACCTGCAGAAGCTCTTCAACTGATGATGACGCATTCAGTTTTGCTCCCCACGTCTTTCGACAGTCTTCTGTCCAAAAGGATTGAAGGGCTTCGGGTGGAACAGATACCTGTCAATCAATTTTGAAGGACGTTAACACCGGAATTGAACAACTCGAGATACATTAGATGCCACAGGCTGTAAAGCAAGCAACAGTTGAAATTCTTTCTAAGTCGTAGTATCTCACCTCAACAAGAGCCATGAAGGCCTTGAGCAATTTGCTGGCCAAAGGAACAGAAGTACCAGGAACATGGATATCGCAAGTTTCCAAGTTCCTTCTCTCTTTACATTGTATTACATGTTCAGAAAAGTCAAGATTTTCATAGGTAGCACCAAACGTCTGATGGCAGAAACTGCAGTGGGAGTCTTCAAAGTGGTAACAACTGAGGCAGAAATCGCAAAAATCAAAGAGCTGTCTGCACCTCTTTTTCCCATATTTTGAGGCACATAATGCAGATGTACTAAAGCATTCTCTCCAGATCCACTTCTGAAAATCTTGATACCTACTCAAGGCAGCCCTTTTCTCATTTTCATTTCGGTTAAGCTCAATTCTGAAAGAAGAGGACGTCTCCCCAATGTCAGTATTTAAAGCAGAAACTGTACTTCCAGGGCTGTCGAAACCCGAAGGGTAGTCGGGACTAGAATCCATTTCATCAGCTTCTTTTTTAACATGATTTCTACTTGAAGGATGCACATTTCTACGAACATTTTCCTTGAAGGATGCCTCAATCTTTTGCAACATTAAGCGTAAATGGGATTCTCTAATCCCACGTGTATCCAGTGACATCAAAAGAGTGTCAAATGCCTACAAAACAATAATGCATTCAGCAAATTAAACCACCGAAGTAACGCAAGGTAATTACCATTTGCAGCTCTAAGGGATTAGGAAAGAAGAGTATGTATAGTCATAGCATCAGCGAAAGGTGGAAAAGGCAAGAAACCACTAATTTGACATGTTAATGTTGATTTAAGACTGGGTTACAAGTATTTTGAAAAGAAATATAAATCTAATAAACATACAAGTCATTCCATAGGCCAGCAGGCCAAAACCTATTGCAAATATATTTTAGGACTTGAAAAAACAAGGCATGCTGGCGACATCAACCAAAAGACCAAAACCTCAATGCTCTGATACCTCAATGGTGACAGAGCAAACTTCCCCAGGAAGCAAAACACACCTATCCCTCAGTCCCATCTGCTTAAAAAGGATTGACATGGTTTCCCTAAGGGTGAAATGTGACTAGCAAGACCGTAAACCAACAAAAGTCAACATGAATACACACACAACTGTTGTTCATTTCAAGCATGATCTGTAAAGCAGATGATAAACATGTAAACATTTTAAGTACCTCTTCGGTGTCAATAAGCCTCCAATTTCCATTGTTTAGTTCAATAAAGATTCTGCCTGAACCAGGATCATTGCTTGATGCAGATGCAACAAATTGCCAGTATCGATTATGCCTGCGATCTTGGCCAAGAGGGAGGGACCTGTAAGCATACATCTCCTCTGCTCTGTGGGCAATATATGATTTCAACTGTGAACGTGACTTTTTTGATGCATAAGCCAATTGCTGATTCAAGATGTTTTCAGGACCCATGGAAGTATCTTGAGGTACCATGGCCCTTTCAACAGGCACACCATTCAGAAGTACTAGTGAACCATGATTCGAATTTTGAGTTTCTGCAGCTCCTTCCTCATTGATTCTATTATAAACATCCAGTAGAGGACTTTGGCCGTCTTCCACTCCGGGAACATGTGCTTCAGCTTTGCCTCCCATGAAAGATGGAATATCAAATTTACTCACATTCTCTTCTTTTAGGCGACTTTTGTCAAGCTGTGCCTCCGCCCACATTTGCTTCTTAAGAGCATTTGCTGCTTCTAAGCGATCCTGTTGAACAATTGGTGTCAAATTTAATAAAGAAAAGAAGACACTACATTGATGTTCAAATACTTCAAATAAAATGCTTACCTCAAGAACAAGACGAATAGAGTTTCCTTCATTTGCAATACCAATTAAGGAAACGAGAGAAATAAGACGCTCTTCGACACTGAGATCAGAATAATCCCCTTCTGTAAGCCCTTGAACCCATGACTCACCTGCCTTGCTCTCATCAATCTCCATATTTTCTTGATCAAGATTGCTAGTACTAATTTCTACACCAGAAACACACTGCTTGGAGGAAGCACTTGGACCGTCTGCCTCTTTGGAAGCAGTAACGGGGAAAGATGAAACATCCTTATCAAACTCATTTTGCACAGTTGGTGCAACATCAATGCATAAATTTTCCTGTCCATTCTCTGAAAAAGGAGTCACTTCATTAAACTGATCAGGGGATTTCTTCACTATGGCTGGAGTAGCTACGTCATCAACTTCAGGGTCCTCATCAACGTCATCACAATCAGAGTCTTCATCTCTCTCAACCTCTTCGGCATCATCTCTTTCAACCTCATCGACATCTTCTGCAGCTAAAATCCCATTTTCAAATATCTGAACCTTCTTCCTAGCTGCAGAAAGTATGGCCTCAGCATCAATAGGGTCCTTTCTGTAAGCAGATCGTACACGATATGTTGAAGGCGCAATTCTTTCAAAAAGCTTAGTATCTCTTGTCAGAGCAACTGAAATTGAAGCCTCTGGAGTCTTGCTTGTTGTCAGGTCTCGAAGGCCAGATTTCTTACAGAATGATAATCAATGACAAACGAATGAAAAAGAAAGTCAGGAAAGAAGCACATAATTCCAATACCATACAGACTTGGCTGTTGTCACAACATTGTTTGTGTTAAAAGTGCTTTAAATTCACCTGAATCTTGTCAGCAAGTTCTAACACCGTCAATCCCTTGTTTCCCTCAAGAGAAAGGACATGAAAAGCTGCAAACTTTACAGTTCCCGGTGTCAACCGATGTCTGGATCTCCGTGGAGCTAATAAGCCCTTTTCTTGCATTATTGCAAATGCATTTTCAGCTGCTGAACCATTGCGGATAGTTGAAATTACATCACGACAACCTTTACCCTGTAATTACAATGGGTCCCATGAATCTTTTGATTTTTCTATAATAAACATTGAACAAGCCAAAGGCCTAATTTCTAACATCTGAGTGCACTCTACCGAAAGAAAAAATTTCATACGAACAACCACATTTAACGTCATTCGTTATTGACATAGATGGCGCAACATTAGAACGCAATGCCAAATCTGGAAGGCCAAAAGTAAACATTATGACACTCTTTTCACCTAGCATTCAGTATCAGTTTAAATTCAATTTTTAATTAAGAAATACAAATTTTAGGATTTTTTTTCCTTTGCTTTATAAACTGATACACCAGAATGATGCCCTTCGAAATGTAAAAGTATTGAAAATTAGAGAGGGAACCTCATCATTATCAGGCAAGTATGACCATGAGATACTCCTTTTCTTCAACTGTGGTCCAAATCCAGCAGAGAGTGCTAGTTGGCGAAAAATTTCAGGCCATGTTAGCAGATTTAAGTGCTTCTGCCAGTTCCTTATGTCAAATCCCCACGCATATGCCTGAACACAAATAAAACTCAGTAAGTTCGAAGAAAAATTGGGGAAAAGACATAAGATAAGCAAAATAACTGGTGCAAGCATGCAGAGAGTGGAAATTACTCCTTCAACAATCTGTGGATGTCCACCTCCAGGATTAGCAGCACCATTTTGATTGAGACCTAGTCCAGTAGAAGGTGTCCTTGCAACATCTTCTATATCCTTTATAATCAACCTCAAGAGAGCAACATGAATCTCTCCTAACAACCTTGAATCCTGATATCAAAATTATATAATATCTCAGTGGGCAGAAAACAGATGAAATGCGCAATTTTGAAATAAAAACACTTATTGGCGGCTCACATAGTCATGAAAAGCTTGAACAAACTCATCCACAGTAAAAGGCCATAACTCAAGAACATCTGCAAATGTAATCAAAAATCTCCAAACCTGTCAAACACACCATCATGTTATTCAATCATCAAAATGAAGGCGTTAACTCGAAATATAAGCAAAAGAGTACTTTATAAAATAACGAGTAAGTGACCTTTCTAGAAGGGATCTTATGCAGAACAGCCTCACAGTTAAACTTACAAACCATGAGCATAGATCACCAATCAGAGTATACTGAGATTTCACTTTTAAGACAGTTGTATACATACACAAACACTAGAATCCAGACCTTAAGAAGTCTCTAATTGCCACTTAACTGACCCAACTACGCCAAGATCAACCCAACCCAAAAGTTTAAGGTCGGTAATCAAAACACCATCGTTTTGGAGGTAATAATTAGTCTCCAGTACTAAAAGCAAAGTACCAAATGATAGGATTACAATGTCCACAAAACACAAAGAATAAATACTTGTTATTACTTTACCACAAGAAAACTAGGAAACACAAGTACAGACAAGTATCAAGAGACTACCAGGATATTACAGACCAGTGATCATGTATTGTTCACAAGGAATTAATGTAAAACCATAACCTATACAAGAAAAACTCATATAAGAGGAAAAAGGAAGAACGCACCATGAGAAAGTTACCAATGTTCTCCTCTGAATCGATCCACGGATGAACTGCAAATGGTTTTTTCAATAGCACAGACTTGGGTGGAAATGCCGTCAGATCATCTAAAGCACAAAAATCATGTGGTCAGTTCAAATGGTTACAATGGAATATTATGTAGCAAAATAAATAAAGATAATCCCATTATCAAACAAGATATATCTGATATTTCAAAATCAATTGCCCAAAAGAAGGGAACTGTTTGAGTGGGAAAACCATGGAAAAATAGTAAAGCTTTTAGAAGAGAATGCCAAGCAACACTTACCTCTGAATTCATCAAGGTTGGTGTCGGGATCAATACTAATTATTGAGGATAATCCCTTGCTTGCAGCAGCCAACTCCATTAGCTCTAGTTGCTCATCCTCATAAAGTTCCATAGATTTATTAAGAAGCCTTCTTGCAGTAGCCTTCTCAAGTGCAGCTTTGCGTCTCACTTCCTCTCTCTCTTTTCGGAGCTCTTCCCTTTGCCTCCTTTTCTCAGCCTGCAAGATGTACCCAAGAGAGATAAGGCAAAGAAAGGGGCACAGAGAAACAAGAATATGCAATATTGCACTGAAAAATCAAACTATGAAACAAATGCACTACATTAGTAGATCCCAAACTTACTCTTATATGTTCTTTTTGCAAAAACTTCTCCCTTCGTTCGATTTCACGTTTTTGCTCCTTCTTTGATCTCTCTTCCTCTCGCTGCCTCTCACGCATCAACCTCTCTTCCTCCTTTCGCCTTTCACGGTCTTGCCTTTCCACTTCTTTCCTCATTCTTTCCTCATTCTATAATAGAAAAATCAAAATATCAGCATACAAACTGCTATACTTCAGTATATAAACTTATTGCTGGAAAATCAAACCTTTCTCCTCAGAATATCTTGTTTCTCCAGCTCCTTCCGAATTCGAACTTCATGAGCTTCTACTTCTTTAGCCATTCTGACTTCTTCAGTCTGCAAGAGGCAACTATTAAAGTCTTCCTTGGCTGAGGACATATACTTTGAAACAAATGCAGTTGAACAAGTATACCTTGCGTTTCCTCTCCATTCTCAGCATAGTGTCATTAATTTGACCATCAGACAATACATTAGAGTTTTCCGGTGCAATAATAGGGGGTTCACCATATTGAGTATTCATTCTAACATTGATAAAGGGGTCCCTTTGAGGTAAGCCATCATCACCAGGAGATGAAAAGGCCACTGCTTGCCTCTCCTGTTGTGACAGAAGACGAGCCCGACTGTGGCCACCGTGAACCCTTGACAACTGTTCATTTCCACTTGCAAATGGTGAAGCTCTTGCAGTTGGACCATCAATTGCTGAATCATGAAAATGAGATTGAGCAACTTGTCCATATACATCAGGCCGAATAATGGGGTGGTCTTGAAGATATGGATATTCATGGAGAGATCTTGGAGTACCCTGAGAAGAAGCGCATACTAACTATAAGCCAAAATAGGACCAAGGAACCTCTCAAGAAAGAGATTACTCGTAACATGCTACACAACTCTGACGGATATTAAAAATGCAATTTTCTTTCGCTATTTGAAAGAAGAGAACATATATTTGCCCATTATCATCTGACAAAAACAATCATTTTATCGAAGAAAAGAGATGCATACTTTATTTAGTTTTGCATCATGCCGCTTCTGCTGCTCTGCAACTGATTCACCAAGCAAAAATCGGAAGTATTAGCAGAAATCCAATTGCATACCAGAAGCAATCAAGCAAAAGGCAATAATGCAACTGTGTTTCCTTTTAGGTAATAACTAATTACTTATGAGTAGCAAGTGTAATCTAAATGCATTCAGAAACGTTGCTAAGCTTATGAAAAGACCAACATATATGAACATGGCAGAGAAAGTACATTTCTGGTTCCTCATGATCAAATTACGACCACGCATGTTATAATCACAAAAATAGTCAACAGAATTGTCTTATACAACCATAACAAGCAAACAATACTATGCATAATTCTGCAATCAAACGCTATATAAGTCGGGTACAAAGCATCTCAAACCAAGCTGTATACCTAGAGGTGCCCCGAATGCATCCGGGGGCAATTGATCAAACTCTATCCCAAGCACAGGGCCATCTTCCCTTAATGGCTCTCCCAATTGAGCTTCCACAATAGCAATGGCTCTAAGCTCCGTAATCGACTGCTGTGACTCATAATGCCTCCTCCTTGGCATATCCTCAACAACAACACTCCTGGACACCACATTGCGGTCTGCATGACCAAATGGGCTCGAGCCGGAGCCTGAACCCGACCCATAGTCACTCGCCGGCTCCGACCCATGTGCCAAGTCATCAATTGGAGGCTCCGGCAACACCGCCACTGATTTCCTCTGCTTCTTCGCCGGTCCTGGACCCGGACCCGGACCCGAACCCGAACCTCCTTCCTTCTTATCCTTCAGCCTTCTGTGACAGAACCACATCTGCAACTGCCGATCGGAAAGCCCCAATTTCTCCGACAGCTCCGCCCTAATCGACTCCGATGGGTACGTCTCCACTGATCAAAATCAAAAACCCACAAAAATTAAACACAAACCCAGATCAAAAAATTCAATCTTTCACAAAAATTCGAACCAGAAATTTCACGAATCGCGAAATTCAAACTCACACGCATAGGCCTTCTCTAGGGTTTCGAGCTGAAACGGCGTCTTCATCTGGCGCTTGGGCTTGCCTCCGTCGCCGGAATTGTTCAATTTACTATTGCTATTCTCATGGTTCCGATTCTGATTATCTCCTTCCGAACCCTCCATCGAGATCTGGGCTCTCAAAATCTTCAACCTTTTTTGGAACCCTAGAATTTTATCCCCAAATTGTTTTCATGAACAAAGACCAAGACTTTACGAAAGCAAACAAAGAATCTGAGGAACCCTTTTTCTAAACGATTACCGTAACAGTCAAGGTAATAATAATAAGCGATTGAGAAAGAGAAAGGGGTAGAAGAATTATCATGATGGAATAATATTGATTTTGATTTTGATTTTGATTTTGATAAGAATAATGTGAATAATATATAAATGTGGAAATCGAAAATTGATAATAGCAACAACAACAGCAACAAGTGCAGCATCAAAAAATAGGATGAGGCAAAATCAGGAACATAAGACCAACAACAGTCTTTCCTCACTCTAATTCCACCTTCCATAATTTTTTTTTGTTTTTCTTTAATTTTTCTTTTTCACTTTTTTTTTTCCTATTTAAATTTTGTTTTTGGTGACTTGGTTCTTTTTAACTCGTTCCTCTGTGTGTTGGGCTAAGACGCTAAAAATGAGTAGAATGAATCTCTCTCTTCATTAAAAATTCCTTGTAGATTGATGATCAGAGATTTTGAAGGGTTGGTATGATTTGAAATTTCCCGATGAATCTTTATATATAGTTCTAGACTCGAATGGTTAGTCACTTAGTCTTATATTATCTCAATACATCTTTCTGTTTTATTCTAGTCTTAACTCATTTCTCTACCTTCTTCGTCACGTAGGTTAATCCGACGAACACCTTAAAAGTTCTTCAATACCTGTGAATATTGCAACCATGATCTAAGAAATTTATTGTTACATCATTCAGGGGCAGAGCTCGCACACTCTCAGCTTGTTCAAATAATATCACAAAAACAATGTCACAAATAAGCACACGGCGTACAACCTCTGGAAGCGAAAATCCCATATTAGCCCCACAATCAGGGAATCGAACATAACTACTTGGTTGAATCTCAGTTACCTTCATCAATTCATTATAGAAACACAAACGATTCCCAGGCATCGAAAAGCAACATAATTTTTATATACGTGTATTTATGTATATAATAATCTGAGTTTGCTGATGCAAGATAAGTACAATGAGGGATAAACAAAAGCAAACAAGATATATCTCCAATTATAGTACAGTTCTTCGAATTTCCGGCAAATTGTCTTCCATCTTCAAGAGTGACATCAGGAAACAAAGCTCTACACTACGAATGGGAGCAACGAGCGAACTCTGCAAACAGAAACACAAACACAAACAAAACATGCATAGAAACACAAATTGGAAGTACATTATAACTCTCATGGAAAAAAAGGAACCTCATCTGCAGTGGGGGGTTATCATGAATAATGTTGCAAGAATTTCAGATCAATGTTACAGTCCGGATTTCCAGCCAAACCTATTAATGAACGACCAAAAAAAAAAGATTGATCATCTCTATCCTCTATAAAACCTCCATGGTATATCATGAAACCCACCAGTCAAGTAACGAAGCATAATATAGAAATGCAGCATGCATTATATACCAAACATCGTACTTTGGAAAGAAAAAGAAGCTCATCTGTTGTAAATGTTGGCCATCGTCTGCAGAAACTCATCTCTCCTTACTCCATTGGACTTCATAATCTGTCATTAAATAACAAAACAACAGGTCAGTAAATCTTAGACCTTGTCTATTTGGCTCCCTAATATGCCATTGAAAGAAGAAATGTGTGGAAGCATCAAAGCAACAAAGATAGAGCCAAGTATGTAAACTAAACATTTTACTCTCTACAGAGAGCTTTTAAAAGCACCTTTTCTATGTTGTGTGGGTAAGGCGGTGGTAGAGCATCATTTGCCATAGGACCCCAGAGCTTTACACACCTATCTGATCCAGAACTTGCAAGAGTAGGAAAATGTGGATGGGGCTCTACATGATCTAGACCACGTGATCTAGCACTACCCTTCATAACACGAACAAGTTTACCTCCTTTCTTCTTCCAAATATATATATATATGACCACAATCACTCCCACTCAAGACATAATCATCATTGGGGCCAAAGAAGCTCACTGCTCTGGGTGTCCATGCATTTCTATTTCCCAAGAAAACTTGTGGCTTCTCAAGCTTCAGTATCTTTGGATAACGCAGAAGATGGCGAGGGACCCAACCCCATATTCTTCTGGAATAGATATATATGCTCATTATAATAAGTCACAAGTAGCTCACTTGAGTTTGAATTAGCGTAAGCCAACCCTGTGATGTGAACACCATTTCTCTCAATCAAGTGGTTAGGGCAAAATGTGTCCACTGGTTTATCTAAATTCCTTGGCGCATCGCGCTGCAAATTTCTGATGTCATAGACAATTGCATAGACATCATCAGCTCCGATGCAAAAGTAATTTGGATCACTTGGGTCAAATACCATGGCATACACCTCTACCCTCTCTTTGATGTGCTTCTGTTTTGTCAATAATGGGGTGCAACGAAGTAGCTCCATAACAGAGTTGCTTCTCAGATCAAACTGAAAAAGCAAAAACTAAAACTTTGACACTCGAAAGTAACATGAGAGCATATGTATCTATAAACAGCATATCATAAAGTTTACATACTTGTCGAATCAAACCATCCTCACTACAGCTATACAGTATGTGGGGAATATCAGGCTTGACAGCAAGCCTATACACACACTGACAGTTTGTTGCCAAGCTTTTTACAACAACTTGACCATCCTCCAAGATCTCACCTAGTCTCACCTGCAAAGAAAGAATATGAATCAAAACCATAGTACAATATAAAAAACTAGGGCCATTAGCCAGGAAAGATTGCTAATAGAGAAGCTTTTAGATCTCATTTATCAACATGGACACAATAGATATTGGTTGGAATGATGAAAATGGTTCTAGCTAGAAAGCTCATGTATTTCCAATTCAAACAGTTTAATATTGTATGCTTCATTTGTTCATCAGAAATAGGATAGAGTACTTAGACCACCCAAATTCTTTCATCTTTTCCCATCCTGTATTGTAATGCCATGTTCTGAACAGGGCTCATTACTTCATTATCTAACCCACCCTTTAAAGATTCATAGATCACCTCGGAAAAAACAAAACAAAAATCAATCAAATCAGGAATGTTTAGATTTTCATAACGCACCATCTACTGAACAGCCCTAAATAACAATGCAACACTAGAGCATTTTGATGACCCCATCCAAATCAACAGCAGCAGCTCTAAAGATAATGAAGTGAATAACAAATGTGAATGCAAAATATCTACATAATAACAACGAAAGACAAAAGGGACAGCACCAAAATTTTCTTCTATAATGGAACAAGGCAATGAGGCATACACGAAAAATTCGTAGACAGAAATTCTACCTGACCATTACAACAAGCAGTTTCCAGTCTCTTGTCATTGGTATTATGCATTATCCAGGTATCTATTACCGGTGCGCGGTGCCCGGAATCGTACGAGAGCCTTCTAGTTTGAGTTTGAGTTTCCCAGTTCCAAACTGTGACTTTGCCAAAGCAACCTGTGGCAACCACCAGCGTTGAATCTGACTATTACTACAGAGGACCCTCGATCATACCCACCGAACTCTCTATAAACACTTAACCGGTTCTCACCATGCTCTGCCACAATGAGTAAACAAAACAATGAATACTGGGCATTAATGTAAGTGAAACCCAGATGAAGAAATAAGTACAAGCAGATCATGAAATCACAAAATCTCAGAAACCCAGCTCAGAATAAGCAAAGAAAACAACACCCAGATGAAATAACAGTAGCAAGTTCATGAAAATCACAGAATTCTGAGAGTGAAAATGTAGACCTCATTAACGGAGAATTGGCGGGCGAAGCGTGTGGGTCCCATTTCACCTGTCATCTCTCGGCGAACCCGTCTTTGATTCCCATATTTCACCGGCGTTCGGAGGAGCTCAGGGAGGCTTTTGGGAGGAGAAGACTGATAGCAATTTCGCGGGAAATAACCAAGAGTCAAAAGTGTTTTCAACTCCCTCGCCCTTTTCCTCCGAGTAATATACAGTAAAATTCGTATAAATGAATATTATTAGGAGAATTATAAATAATTATTATTTTAGAGGAGTAATTATATTATCGATAAAAAAATAAATTATTATTTTAAAGAGAGATGATCAAGATTCAGATGATAAAGATGTTTATTTGAAATAGACATTTCACGCTATGATAACTTTAAATAATTATTTGTTACAAAATAAAAGACGTACGAAATTTGGTGTATGCATTGCAGAAAATTAAGGATGGAGTTCAAGGAAAAAAGGAAGGACTATAGAAAAGTATTTTGAAAAATTGTTGAATTGAGAAAATAGAAATTGTTAAAAGTTGTCTAATATGTATTATGAGATTTCCCTTCACATGACTAATCATTAATTTAGGGAATTTCAGTTCTTGGAGCAGCGAGCCTTAAGGCGTCATTTGGGTTTAGCAATGAAAGACATGGTAGCTAGCCCTTGGAAATCCTACTGAAATTCTTCTTTTTCTTTTTGCCCTTTTAATTTTTGGGTTGACCTTCCACTAATCCATCCAGTCTATTACTTGCGTTAAAGATGGTTGATTACTTGAAACAATACCTACTATTGATCTTCTTCCCTTTTTTACATACTTTCCTTATTGAATCTGGATTTCCTCACTGTATTAGTAAAGTAATTGCTTCAGACTAGTGCACGCTTATCCTATCCTTACTTGGAAAGGACTCCTCTTGTTACTTGGAAAGTCCAGATTACTTTCCTATAAAATTGGTGCATGGCAATAACATTTCCTTCATTCATACTGGTCCAAATCAAGGTTCAATATCCTCTACAGAAACCTCAATCCCCAGCATTGTTCATTTCTATTATCAGGTGAAGAAGAAGAACATGGAAAACTCGGAGGATTGGTGCTTCATCTGCAAAGATGGTGGGCGTTTAATGCTATGTGACTACGAAGGCTGCTCAAAAGTTTATCATCCTAAATGTGTGGGAAAGAGCAAATCCATCCTCAAAAGCCAAAAGAGCTGGACTTGTAGGAAGCACTTGTGTTCCGAGTGTTTTAACGGATCAGTCACAATTAGCTTCTCATGCCTTTGCTGTACATACGTATTATGTCACCCTTGCTACACAAGTACTACTAGTGCTGCTTCTGAGTTTTCACTGATAAGAGGGAAGGACAAGGAAGGCCTATGCAAGGAGTGTTTGGAGCTAGTTAGGCTCGCGGAATCAAACTCGGAATATAGACCAGATGGAAAGAGACTAGACTTCGAGGATAGGGATACATTTGAATGCCGATTCAAGGAGTGTTGGGAAATCATAAAGGAAAATGAGGGCTTGACTTTGGATGATGTCTATTCCCCAAATAGTAACAATGATGAAGGTGACGACGATGATGATCATATAGAAATTCACAAGTCAATATTGGGAAAAAGGAAGGCAGAAGCAGAAGAGTTTATAATTAGTGACAGTGATGATGATGATCATCTACAATTTCAGAAGTCTATAATACTAAAAAGGCAGAAGGTAGAAGCGAAATTTATAGGATGGGGATCAGAACCTCTGATTCAATTCCTCCAATCTGTTAAGAAAGATACAAGCAAACAATTATCGCATCGTGATTTGGGATCTGCAATCTATGAGTATGTCATCGATAGACACTTTATTGAGTACACAAATAAGAAGACAAAGGTTAGATGTGACTATAGGCTGAGTAAAATTTTCGGAAAGGAAGAGGTAGATGTGGTCGATGTACTTAGTTTTCTGGATCAACATTTGGAGAATGTTGAAGAAACCTGTTATGCATCTATAGTAACTAGTAACATGAAGCTTGTCTACTTGAGAAGGAGCTTAGTGGAGAAGTTGATGTTGGAGCAGCCCGAAAGTTGGGAGAGAAAGGTGGTGGGAAGCTTTGTGAGAGTGGAAAATGTTGAAGGAAATAATTCTTCTGATCACAAACTCATACAAGTTAAGGGCATAACTAAGGAAGACAAGAATGATGAGATTCTTCTGGAACTGCTTGGGAGAGAGGATCCGATTTCAATTTCTCTGCTATCGGATTGCGACTTCACTGAGGAAGAATGTGAGGATTTGCAACGAAGCCCGGAAATTTGCCTGCTGAGGAGACATACAATTGCCGAGATTGAGCAGAAGGCAAGAGAGCTGCACGAGGATATAACCAAGGATTGGATTGAAAGAGAGTTGGTCCGGTTAGAGGATTGCATTACTCATGAGAAAAAGCAGAACGGATGGATCAGTGGAGATCTAAGTGAGTATTGGCGCAAGATAGAGATGCTACAACAATCGTCTGAACATGAACGACGCTTGAAGCAAGTGCCACAAGTGATTCCAGAAAGGAATAAAACTTGCTTGTTCTTCTGATTTAGATTTTAGAATGCTTACTCTGTAGACCAATTCACGTAAATAACACAAAGCAAATTTTAATCTCAAAATTTATATGTATAATGCATATCTTACTCGACCTTGCCATTTGAATAAATACTCCTCGTTTCGTTGAGATTTCAATAAATAAAAAAATAGTCATAATCTGCTGGCCAATTCAAATAACTAATGCATATCTTAGACGCTAAACCCTAACATAATCCGTAGCTTGATCGGACAACTTATCAAATTTTAGCTCCTCATTACTAGAAAGTGAAAATAACTTGAAGATTAATAGGTCCTGGAAAGTAGATTTATATACATGCCAACCCTTTTTCACCTTGCTGCTAAGGAGAATAACTTAAACTCATTTCTTGGGTGCCAAAATATGAATTTCATTGGGAAACATGTGACTTATTACATCTATGACTAGGGTCCAGGACCATTCGAATCACTAGGCCCGTAATTTACTGCTCAGTATGCCCTATCAACTTACAATCTTCGACCTGAACTACCGAAAAAAGAGTGGATGGTGACGACTTAATTTCTTATCATTTCTTAAGTAGTTCTTAAGAATTGATTTGACATAAAACCTCTTAAGAACCCAAAATTGAATTAATTTGATGTAATACCTCTTGAAAACTCAAAATGGAATTGATCGGAAGTAATAATCAAAAAGCTATGAAATAAATAGAGAGGAATGCTAGCAATCTTCCCTTTCAACCTTCTCCACTTGTTATCTGCCAAGTGTCTTCTAACTTCACTCAATCCTATAAATTAAATGCTGTGAAAATCAATTTTTATTTCTTCCAAATTTGCCCATAATTAATGCAATATTTCTTTTATAATTAATGAAAAGATCTTAAACTTTACATTATTCTTTTCCATTCATTTCTCTTCTTCTCTCTCTCTCTTTGAACGTTTTTTTTTTCTTTGATACCCAACGTTTGTGCTCATTCTCTCCCTCTTATCATTTTTTTTTCTGGCTCAAACCTTAAATAACGAAGTATAGGTATAATCTCTCCTAAAGTTTGAGTTAAATTCTTCACATTGTTTTTCTGGAATGGAAAAAGGTCTCTAGCTAGGTTCCTCTTCTAATACTCTTTATTTGTTGAAACCCAAATTTTTCAGAAATCTTATGGATCAAATCATTGCTATATATAAATTAAAATTATTAGCCAAAGTGCCAAACCCAATTCCTGTCCTAGGGGTCGTCAACGGGCCGGGCCGGGCCGGGCCTTGCTATATTTTTAAATAATAGCGGGCCGGGCTTTATTAAAAATAGACGGATCCAAGCCCGTCCATATAAAGCGGGCTTTGCGGGCTTTTTCGGGCCGGGCCGGGCTTGGCCTTGCGGGCTTTTTTGGGCCGGGCCTTGCGGGTTTTATGTATAAATAAATATTTAAAGACACAAATATTTTTTTTTTTAATCAAGCTTTGGAAATTCATTGGATAATGATCAAATACAATCAAAGATAACATATCTATAATTCCATATTGTACCAAAAAAAAATCTTTATTTATATATAGATACTAATTTATTGATAAATAAATTTTTAAAGGCACTAATTTTTTATAAATCTATATTTATACATCATACACTCCAAAGAGCAACATATAGCAATTCAAAGAAAATGAGAAAACTGACAGTTGGATGTGATTATTACAATAAAATAAGAGTGTGGTTAAAAATTTAGTCAATTTCACCATAGTTTCAAACCCGATCGGATTGGTCAACTGTAGTCACTTGCATGTTTTCTTGGTTGACCGATGGTGTGATGAACGCAAAACTTGCTTATTTTTTTACATCACGTTTGTAAATATTTCATCGATGGATGTGTGTGGACATAAGATAAAAATTTCAATTTTTAATTACAAATACGTTGGCCTATACTAATTTGTCTCCTAAAGTTGTATGACTTATACATTGCATTTAAATTGTTGAGGTCCATTCTAAAACAACCGTGAAGTGGAAGATGAATTTGGAGAAACCAACCGCTCGATTGAGAGATTGTAATATTTTATGGTGGTTGTAAAAAATCTAGCCAATTTGGTTATCGTTTCGAATTCGATCAACTAGGTCAAACGTAGTTACTCTTATAAACCTATATTTATATATCATACACTCCAAAGAGCAACCCCTATCAATTCAAAGAAAATGAAAAAACCGACCGTTGGATGAGTTTATTACAATAAATTATGAGTGTGATAAAAAATTTAGCCAATTTCACCATATTTTCGAATTCGATCGGATTGGTCAACCGTAGGCACTTATATGTTTTCTTGGTTGACCGATGGCGTGACAACCGCGAAACGTGCTTATTTTTTCACATCACGTTTGTATATATTCCATCGATGGATGTGCATGGACATAAGATAAAAAAAATTAATTTTAATTACAAACACATTGGCCTATACCAATTTTCTTCCTAAAGTTGTATGACTTATACATTGCATTTAAATTGTTGAGGTCCATTCTAAAACAACCATGAAGTGGAAGATGAATTTGTAGAAACCAACCGCTCGATTGAGAGATTGTAATATTTTATGGTGGTTGTAAAAAATACAGCCAATTTGGTTTTCGTTTTGAATTCGATCAACTAGGTCAAACCTAGTTACTCTTCTAAACCTATATTTATATATCACACGCTCCAAAGAGCAACCCCTATCAATTCAAAGAAAATGGGAAAACCGACCGTTGGATGTGATTATTACAATAAATTATGAGTGTGGTTAAAAATTTAGTCAATTTCACCATAGTTTCGAACTCGATCGGATTGGTCAACTGTAGTCACTTGCATGTTTTCTTGGTTGACCGATGGCGTGATGAAAGCAAAACTTGTTTATTTTTTTACATCACGCTTGTAAATAATTCATCGATGGATGTGTGTGGACATAAGATAAAAATTTCAATTTTTAATTACAAATACGTTGGCCTATACTAATTTGTCTCCTAAAGTTGTATGACTTATACATTGCATTTAAATTGTTGAGGTCCATTCTAAAACAACCATGAAGTGGAAGATGAATTTGGAGAAACCAACCGCTCGATTGAGAGATTGTAATATTTTATGGTGGTTGTAAAAAATCTAGCAAATTTGGTTATCGTTTCGAATTCGATCAACTAGGTCAAACGTAGTTACTCTTATAAACCTATATTTATATATCATACACTCCTAAGAGCAACCCCTATTAATTCAAAGAAAATGGAAAAACCGACCGTTAGATGAGTTTATTACAATAAATTATGAGTGTGGTAAAAAATTTAGCCAATTTCACCATATTTTCGAATCCGATCTAATTGGTCAACCGATATTTAGAATATATATATATATATATATATATGCACATATTTTATATAGAAGTATAAGAACTTCCACACACACACACACACACACACATATATATATATATATATATATATATATATCTATATATATATAAACACACACACACATACATGATATATTGATATATATATATATCTATATATCTCTATATCTCTATATATATATAAACACACACACATATTATATATATATATATATATATATATATATATATATCTATATAAACACACACACAAATATATATATATATATATATACAGTCCGGCTACACTAAGGACGTCCTTAGTTTTTCTTAGGTACGGATTTCCAGTTTTCACCCACTTTCCGATCAAATTTTCACATCTTAACCGTTCAGTTTTTAGGTCCTAATGTATAGATCACCTCTGCAAAATTTCAGCCAAATTGGTGATCATTAAGGCATCCAAAACTGCAAATTACAACAATGTAAATGAACGGTTCCAGTTCGACAGATTCGGTTCGTTCGTGTAAATTGCAGTTTTGGACGCCTTAACGATCACCAAATTGGCTGAAATTTTGCAGAGGTGATCCATACATTAGGACCTAAAAACTGAACGGTTAAGATGTGAAAATGTGATCGGAAAGTGGGTGAAAACAGTAGATCCGTTCCATAAGAAAAACTAAGGACATTCTTACCTGAGAAAAATCCTATATATATATATATAAACACACACAAATATATATCTATATGTGTGTATATATATATATTTATAAACACACACACACATATCTACATACATATATATATATATATATAATATTTTACGGGCTTTTACGGGCCGGCCCACTACCCACCCGAGGCGGGCTTTGCGGGCTTTTTAACGGGCCGGGCTTTTAGCCCTCAGGGCCGGCGGGCCTCCATCGGCCCACTTGATCCGCGGGCTTTTTGATGAGGCCTATCCTGTCCTCCTATGCATCTCAATTCAAGTGATTGCTGGTCTGCCTTCATAGATTTCAAAACCCATAAACCAAAATTGAATATATTATATATATATATATATATATATATAGAAAGAGAGAGAGAATTAGATTTTGGGTTTCTATCAACATAGATAGTTATCAAGTTTGGAAATATTATTTATCAACTCTTTCTAGGTTTGTAACTTTGTATTGAACAAAAAGGAATGGGAAAAAAATAAAATGAAAAAAATAATAGAAAGAGACAAAGAAGTGGAGGTGTGGAACAGAGATAGAGAGAAAAAAAAATAAGGAAAAGTAAGTTATTGCATTAATTATGAGCAAATTTGGAAGAAATAAAAATTTATTTTCACAACATTGAATTTATAGGACTGAGTGAAGTTAGAAGACACTTGGCAGATAACAAGTGGGGAAGGTTAAAAGAGAAGGTAGATGGAGAATGTTGCTAGCATTCTTCATAAATAGAAAGTTAGAAACCAAAGAAATGAGAACAATCTTTTTCTTTTACGTCAACTCGTTGCCCTATAAATAAGGTTAATAAAGAGATTGATGACAAAGCGCACAATAACATAGTTAGGGTTAGTAACTGTGCATTTTGTCATCCATCTTTTACTAAGACATAAAACAGATTGAAAACTTATTTTGGGAATTGATAATGAAAACCCATGAAGCAAAAATAGAAAACAAAGATATAAGAAACAATTTTTCTCTTCTCCATCATCATTTTTAGGAAACATAGGTCATCTTTTTCAAAAATTAATAGTTGGGGTTAGTATAGCTACTAGCTAGCGTGCCTTGAAACAATTTGTAAGCTAATGGATGGAGTTGATTTTAAAGAGATAATCAAACACCCATAAAACAAAATAGAAACCAAAGAGATAAGTAACAATTCTATTTTTTTACGTCATGCTCATTGCCCTATAAGTAATAATGATGAGAATAATGGTGAGAGTTAGTGCTTCATAGATTATGGGAGTTAGGAAGGTTTAAGGTTCTTGTAACGCCCTAATACTTATTCATACTTATGACACATTATATAAGTAGGCTAGTTTAGTTGAGTAAGGTGTAGATGAGTATTTTGTAGAAGTTAGACTAATTCTTATAATCAGGTATCCTGAGAGTCTCCTCCATATCTCTCTCTAGGAGCTCTGTACATGTCTTTGGACTGTACATCTCCCATATTGTGTGTCATTCATGCATCATATCTCCCTTCCCCAAATTAGTTTTCAATATTTACGCTTCCACTGTTATCCAACAGATATAAGTGAGAAAAGTTAAGCAGCAACAACTAATGGAGTCAATCAGTCAAAGAACGAAGAAAACAAAACAACAGACCATCCGACCTGGTTTAGGGAAGCAACTTATGTTGAAAAAGTTTAGCTGTGAAGAATATAGAGGTTGAGGGGTGAAAAAAGTGGAGCTACGAGCATATGATCTGCCAGAGTGGGAAGAACAAGCAAACTTCTGAAGTCTGAACAGCAGACTTTAAAGACAGAAGAATCTGCTGGGAAAGAACCACCCAAACATACCAAAGCCATACAAGATTGTAAACATCAATTCATCCAGTTAATGTAGGCGCTGTGCATAGGCACTTGTTAAGGCAGAAAAGGAGAGATAGATGAAACCATTTCGGCTACAAGATATCAAAGCAGAACAGAGCATAAAAAATCCGAAAACCATTCTCAAATACCGCCAAGTGTATCTAGCCAAATATTTGTTGAGAAAATACTAATGGGCTGCTATCTTAATGCTGCATTACTCAATTAATCCGTTAATGGTTCGGGTCATCCGCTAATGTGGAGTGAAAGTGTGAATCTTACGAAGAAATGGGAATGCAAAACTCACTTCCCCCATAAAAAACTAATGGCTCACATATAAAACATCTTCATTCTGTCAATAGGAGACTTCTAGAATAAGAGCTCTATATGAGAGGCAGATTAAATTGATACATTATTGAGACCATTGCAAATTAGAATGTCTTTGTATTCTGAATCAATGGGGAAAAATAGAGGAAGAGGAAAATAAACAAACTCTGACTGACATAGATAATAGATACTCAATCTGCCATTTCAATCTGAAGGAAATTTATGAAATTTACAATGCGAGATTTCCTCGATGTCCCATTCTTCCTTTCTTCTCATGCAGCTTTCGCTTGCTGGTTTAAAAAATAAAGTCAAGGGAAAAAAAATTATATTAGATGCATAATATTAACAATTTTGGTCTTACTTAGATAACAAGTAAATGCTCTTCAGAATCAAAATTCATTATTGATGATGACTAAATCAAGGATTTTAAAGCACAAACACCCTTCGGCTAACTGAAGTAAACCAGTAAAAGTAGAACACAAATCATTATAAGGCCATAAACAAGTGTGAATTAATGAAAAGAGTACTATTGTCTGTAATAATTTTTGTATCATAAGAATGTAACATGAACTTATATCTGACTCACCCGTTTCTCTTCCTCTATCTTGGCCTTGAGGTACGAGTAGATAGCAACTCCAGCAATTGCAATGGCCGTTCCAATACCAGTTTGTGTTGAAATCTTGTTACCTGCGGTGGTTATCAATTCGTTACAGGAAAGAAAAACTCAAAAATCTTTATTGATCCAAAGAAACAAAGCTGAAGTTTACAAAGGGGTAAAGAAAATCAAAAGCAGATCAATGAAAGCAGAAGAAAAAGATAAGCATCATTACCAAAGACCACAATTGAGAAGCCAATCACAAACACACGTTTCAACACATTTCCAACTGCGTGTGTAAGAGGAGCCACTCTCTCAAGGGTGTTGGTGGCGAGCTGATAATTGAAACCCAAAAAAAGGGTCAAAAACTTATAATCAACATTCAAGATATTAACATTAAGGTATCATTTAAGGTAAGGACGACAGTTTTACCTGATTGTAGAGATGGTAAAACAACCCCACCCAGAAGAGGTCAGTAACGAACTTGACAAGGCCTACTTTAGCAATTGCATCAGCAAAACCGTGCTTAAGCAGTTGAGGTCCCTCCACCTAAGATATAAGACAGGACATGATAGAATCAAATTATTATTTCATTTCGAGAACCAACACTTCCTGCAGGGATCTCAGTAGAAGTTTTACTCACAATGAGAGCAGGTGGAATGCAGACAAAGAGTGCGATGATTGAAATGTAGGCATACAAATTGGTGCTATCCATATCAGTCTGCAAAAATCAATAAAAAAAAAAGGGGGTTAGTAGCAATGCCTAATGTCCTATTCAAAAGAAAATGAAAACAAAAGTTTCAGAGAGGCTAAGCTCACCATGGCTTTCTTCGAATAGATACTCCTGTAAGTGAAGGAGATATTTGAAATCATAGCACTAATGAAGCCAAGCCAGTTGAATGACAACTCAGTGAGTGATGCCATTGACACACCTGCATTTTAAAATGCATAATGGTCTGATGATTAACTTATATACCCAGATTAGGAAAAAGATAGTTTGAATACATTTTGCAGTATTCTAAAAGAAGAAAACTTACAACTTTGCTTACTGTAATTCTGTAAATTCAAAAAAAACGAAGCATATATACTTCAACTAACTACATGATCGAACGAAAATAAAGAGAAAGCATACCAAGAACAACAGGAAGCAGAGACAACCACAAGGACAAGGGGATTGACTGTCCAAGCACGAATTGAGAAGCAGAGGCATTGAAAAATGGCTCTAGAGCTGAAAAAACAAACAAAGCTTCAAATGTTAATGCTATAATTACAGTGCACATGGTAAAATTTGGTCATTTACTAACTACTACAGTACTATTATTACCAACAGTAACATATAGTCAAATTTTCCTTTTACCTTTGATGGTGTGTGTGAATGAGACGGCAACAGCCGCAAATGAGACATTGCTGGTGACGTGACCAATTGCGTGACACACCGCAACAGGGATGAGCAACTTCAATTGGTTCGAGTCCATAGGCTACAAGGAGTTTTACTACAGTTAAATTCTCAATTGTATGGATTTTTACTACTGCGTCTACAAATTTAACTTTTCACTTTTTTACTTACAGCGCGCTTAGGAAGGCCCACGGCCCAGCTGATCAGACAGTAAATCACCCCAACTCCCAAGTGTATCACCGACACGAAGCTGTAACAAACTTTCTCCAGATCAGAATTTTAAAATTACCAAAACACCCTCAGTCGAAAATGGCGAAGACTTACTATGGATACGGGAAGTAATTGTAGATCTTCTTGTTCAGAATGTTGAAAATCACGTTCAGAAAGTACCTGCGGGTGAAGGACAAGTTCGTAATTTCAACTCCTTGAATTAGTTAGTTGAGGAAAAAAGTTTTACGAGCCGTTAGGCGGGGGGGGGGGGGGGGGGGGAGTGACGTCACACGTACCACATGAAGAAGAAGAAGCCGGTGACCAGAGCCGGGTACTTCTGGATGAACCCGACCTTAGCTTCTCTGTGAAAAAAAAACAACACCGAGAGTCAGAGAAACAAAGGAAGAGAGAGAAATCGTCAGGCCGAGTCAGAACGGAGGAGACGGACCTCACCCGGCGGAATCGCCTCCCTCGGCGGCGGCGGCGAGGCAGGGTTTGAGAATCTCCTTCCTTGACGACGGCGGGGAAGCTTCGAGAAGCAGCGCCGGACGGAGCTGCCTCCCCCAGATCAAGTTCCCGCCCTCGCTGACGGTCCCGATCGGCCGGCGAGCCGGGGAGACGAAGGAGACGGCGCCGGGCTGGCGCGGGGACGACTTGCGGAGGCTCGGGACCGACGCGAAGGCGGTGGCGCGTGACAGCACTCGCGACTCCATGGTTGGGTGAAGAGGAGAGAGGATTCGGTTCTGGGAAAACTACACTGAGCTCTTATGGAGCAGAGAGCGGTTATTTGCGTTTGTTTTCATTCGTGAGGGTTGGGATCGGGTGCGGCGCGGAACACGGTAAGGGGGCGGGGGGGGATCGGACGGTGATGGGGTGGATATGATGGGGGAGGAGAGTGAAGGGTAGGGAAAGAGAGAGGTGGATATGATATGGGTGGTGGGAGCCCACTTATCCCTATTGAGAGGCTAACGAGCCACGAGGCGGGATGTTGATTTTGAAGGCTTATCGTTTTTGTTTCCTTAAGGGAAATTCGTCCAAACAGTGTCTGAACTTTTCCAGACTATTAATTTTCATACCTATACTTTGAAAAATGTCATAATGGTACCTGAAGTTTTGGCCCCGACCTAATTTCCGTACCTAGCAACAGTAAAGTCGTCAAGGGCGTTAAATTTTGAGGGGTAAATCTGGAACTTTAGGTATTCTCAAGGGAAAATCTTCTAAACAGTATCTGAACTTTTCCAGACTATTAATTTTCATACCTATACTTTGAAAAATATCAAAATGGTACCTGACGATTTAAGCCCGACCCAATATTCATACCTAGGAACAGTAAAATGGTTGACTCCGTTGAACAGTACCAGAAAAGTATGCCAATAACTACCATGCCCAATACGAGATTCAAATACCAATATCAACATGGTATACCTAGATCTAAATATTCATATACCCGTATCCAGAAGAACTCAGGAAGATCGGCGTACGATGCCAGACCACCGCCAACAGCCGTACTCAGACCCATACTTGATCGGAACCCGACCTTCATCTACATCGACGACCTGAATTCGGAATCGTCCTCCGACACCCCAGAACCTGACTTAGGGTCTCGCGTCAAGGCTGTCTAGCAGATTGCCCAAACTACGACATCTCGTTTTGACAGAGATCGGAATCGCTTCGCCATTCCATTTCCGACAGAGATCGGACCCAGACTTGACCCAAAGTGGAATTACCAAAATTTCAGATTCCTTTGCTATCAGACTCGTCGGATTCCAACCTAAAGCATTGAAATTTCCTTGTGCATCCACCCGAATAATCTCCATGATTCCAATTATCTGGTGAACTAGGCTTAAAACCGAGCAAACCCTTGCAAACCAAACCATTTTTGCTGTTATAGCTACCAAAATTTCCACATGCATCTACCTAATCACGACTTTTCTTTCCTTCTTCTCTGTTGTCTTCTCCCAAACCCATCAAAAAAAGAAAAATTGAAATTGATTTCAGCTGCAAATAATTGAATTTGATTTTTTGGATTGTGGGTTTTGGGATTTTTGATTGAAATCGAAGCAGAGAAGATGCTGGAGAAGATCGCGTTGCCGGCGAAGCCATCACTGAGAGGGAATAATTGGGTGGTTGACGCCTCACATTGTGGATTCGATCTGTAATAGCGAATTCCAACATATCTTCTAGTACCAGAGCTTCTGTTAGGAGTAAAGAACCCGAGTTCAATTTTTTCTCCTGATAGAAAACTGAGGTAGGTAGCTGAGTTCTGCGGCTCTCAACTGAGGTAAGACGAAGACCTTTGACTTCGAGGTCTGGGGGGCAATGTTTGAACCCAACGGTAGTTATTGGCATACTTTTCTGGTACTGTTCAACGGAGTCAACGGTTTTACTGTTCCTAGGTATGAATATTGGGTCGGGCTTAAATCGTCAGGTACCATTTTGATATTTTTCAAAGTATAGGTATGAAAATTAATAGTCTGGAAAAGTTCAGACACTGTTTGGAAGATTTTCTCTTGAGAATACCTGAAGTTCCAGATTTACCCCTCAAAATTTAACGCCGTTGACGACTTTACTGTTGCTAGGTACGGAAATTGGGTCGGGGCCAAAACTTCAGGTACATTATGACATTTTTCAAAGTATAGGTATGAAAATTAATAGTCTGGAAAAGTTCAGACACTGTTTGGACGAATTTCCCTTTCCTTAATGTATTCCTTTTCTTTGGGCGAATCCGTGATACTGTTTATGGTTCACGGGGAAAAAGATAATTCGGTAATTGTTGGGGGACCTTTAGTGTCAAGGTATTTGGTCGGCCGGTTTGACAAATCGTGGTCGTCTGACTAATTCGATGATCAGACCGCTCAACAATATCTCGTTATTTATGTAAGTGGAAAAAAAAATAACAACAGTGTTATCGTAGCTATTTTGAATATGAAAGTCTATATCAATGAAATTCAAGTACAAACCTGCCATACGTGACAAGGCTGTCTCAGTAAAGACTGCAACTTGATGTTCAAAGCTTTATGGATATATTTGGCTACAATATGGATATTTTCTACTTCATTAGTGTTCATTGTTTTAATAGTATAGTTAAAGGCGTAATTACACACAGACTCTGGTGAGCTACACCCCACGCTAAATTTTGAAAAAAAAAATGTCAATTTGTAGCTTAATTTTAGTTTAAATTAAAAAGTAGCCCACCCTAAATTTTTAAACTTAGCCCATATATTTTTTTTTGGTCATATGTATGTTATCTCTTTGCTTGAAGTATTTTATTGTATTTTTTTTTTCTATTCTACTTTAAGAGGCATACTTGCATCAAAAACTTACTTTTTTTGGATAAATTATGTCAGAAAAAGAGTTAGTTGAGAATTATGATACAGATTCAATAATTAAATATTTTCTGTTCTATTCAAGAGCGCATGATAAAATATGAATAGGTATGTTTTTTTGTCTTAGACTTTTGTTATCGAAAATTCTATCAAATGTTTCAATGTTGATCCTTTTGATCAGTTAGCTATTTGATTATTTGATATGTATTTAATATATGGGGTAAGGCTATGGTATGTTAACTTTTCTCATACATCAACTATTTTTACCACTATGAGGACTCATTTTAGCACTTTAAAATTAAGGATTCATTTTACCACTTTAAGGATTCATATTACCACTTTAAGGACTTATATTATTATTTTGAGGACTCATTTTACCACTTTAAGGTAATTATATGCATGTCATACATTAACACATTGTAGAATTTTTATAATATATGATGAGGTTTAAATTTAAGGAAGGAATAAAACATGTTACTTGTAAACTTAAAAAAAAAAAAAAAAAAATTAAGCATTTGTAAACTTTTATTAAAAAAAATTTTTTAGCCCACCCCATTTTAAAATCCTAGCTCCGCCAATAAGTATAGTTACTTCTTAGCCTGTAAACCTTGAATTGATTTAGTTTTGTTGTAGTTTTATGAAATTTTAAATGTGACATTTTGTAGCGTTTTTGATAAATTATTACGTGAACGTTGATATAGGATAATCTTTGTCCGATATTTGGTAACCAAATTGGTTATATGTTAAACAACAATTATCCACAGGAGCCTAGTTCAGAGTAAAACAGTTACAATTAAAGTTTAGAAATATGGAAAAAGTAAGGGGAAAAAATGGATGAAGAGTATAATCACTATAATGGCATATGGAATTTTTTCTTTTTCCATTTGGGTTAGGAAAGTTTTGAAGTGTCAACTCAACTTCACCATTTGGTTGGGCCTAAACAAGACACGACATGACTCTAACATAATTGTCGTTGGACCCAATCCATATATATACACGCACAAAGCTCAAGTATTCGTCTCCGGGCCCGATTCGATTCTCAGTGTCTCTAGTAAATGCTGCAGTGACTGTCCGCACCGATGCCGTTAAAAGCCTCCGGTATATTCCCAGACCGTCGACGACGACGGAAAACTACGCCGAATCAGAAAGACACCTACAACTTCATAATGGGTAGTAGCAATTTGCAGATTAAGGTAGCCACTCCTTCTCCCTGAATTGAATTTACATTGTTCCCACTTCAATGCACGCAAGGTGTTTGATGAAATGCCCCACAGAGTTTTGTGGTTTGAGTTTACTGATAAACTCGTGGGTAATGTTGTTTTTGTAGTTCTGGACTAGTTTGATTCAGTTACTTGCGTGGAAGTGAGTGATAGTGAGAAAGAGTGGTGGGAAAAACTATGGGGAGTAAAACCCTGTTTAAATGGTCGAAGCAAATTACTACTTCCCAAGTTGGGCAGCTGATAAAAGCTGAGAAGGACCTCCAGAAAGCGCTCATCATATTTGATTCCGCAACAGCTGAGTACACCAATGGTTTTCGGCATGATCATAGCACGTTTGGGATCATGATCTCTAGATTAGTCTCTGCAAACCAGTTCAGGTCTGCGGAGGCGCTGCTTGATAGGATGAAGGAGGAGAAGTGTAGTGTTACGGAAGATATATTCTTGTCTGTTTGTAGAGGGTATGCTAGAGTTCACAGGCCACTGGATTCTGTCAGGGTGTTCGACAAGATGGAGGACTTCCGGTGCAAACCAACTGAAAAGTCTTACATTACTATATTTGGGATTCTTGTTGAAGAAAACCAGTTAAAGGTTGCTTTTAGATTCTACAGGTATATGAGGAAAACGGGCATTCCAGCTAGTGTTGTTTCACTTAATATCCTGATTAAAGCGCTTTGTAAGAACAGCAGTTCCATGGATGCAGCTCTTCGGATACTTCGTGAGATGCCTGATCATGGGTGCACCCCTGATTCATATACATATGGTACTTTGATTAATGGATTGTGCAAGTTAGGAAAGATTGGTGAAGCAAAGGAGCTATTCTGTGTGATGGGAACAAAAGGCTGTTCACCGTCTGTTGTTACGTATACTTGCTTGATACGTGGTTTGTGCCAAAATAACAATTTGGATGAAGCTGTGGAATTGTTTGAAGACATGAATGACAAAGGTATCGCCCCAAATGTGTTTACTTACAGCTCTTTGATGGATGGTTTTTGCAAGGGTGGACGTTCTTCAGAAGCAATGGAACTATTAGACTTAATGATTAGTAAACACCATTTGCCCAACATGGTTACTTATAGTACTTTGCTTCATGGACTCTGTGAAGAAGGGAAGCTTCGAGAGGCTTTGGAGATTCTGGACAAAATGAAGCTGCAGGGCTTGAAACCAGATGCAGGGCAGTATGGGAAAATAATAACTGGCTTCTGCAATGTTTCCAAGTTCCAAGAAGCAGCAAACTTTCTTGATGAGATGGTCCTTGGTGGGATTTCACCCAACAGATTAACCTGGAGCCTTCATGTTAGGATCCATAATGCAGTGGTTCAAGGCTTGTGCAGTAGTGCCAACCTAACTCGAGCTTTTCAGTTGTATCTTAGCATGCGCACCAGGGGTTTCTCAATTGATTTGGAAACTTTTGATACTCTAGTGAAATGCATTTCTAAGAAAGGTGACCTGCACAAAGCTTATCGAATTGTTGATGAGATGGTGCTTGATGGATGCATTCCAGACTATGGAATTTGGAATGCTGTGGTCAAAGGGTTTTGGGATCGCACAAAGGTGCGTGAACCTGCCGAGTTGTTGCAAGCTGAGCTGATGAGCGAATTAGCTGATGAATTCTGACCTATTAAGTGCTCAGGTACACTTGTATCCCTTATCATAAACATTTATCTACCCCGACATTGCTTTGTTACTCTTCACAAATTATACAATAGTGAGAGCAAAATAAGCTCCTGGACATGTTATGATCGTCTAGACCAATTTCTTATTATTTACTTGTTTACATACCTCAGTCTAGCAATACAGGAAAATGCTCTGTACCTTTGGCATGTAAGAGTGTAAGACAAATAGATTTGACAAGTAGTTCTTATATCAGTGCCCGTAACAATCTTTGTAATCATCTGATCCATCAAGAATTTGGAACTAGAATATACAAACAGAACAAATTAATAGTATATCCACATTGACAGAACTTGGAGGAAGCCGGAATCAAAGAAAGAATATGTAAGCTTCAATAACAGAGCTCGACAACTTAAACAAACAGAAGATAATCGTTAGCTTGCAGATAGGGGGAAGCTAATTCCATGGCGCTTGGTTGGAAACACAACAAACAGCATACTGCAGAAGACACCAATGGCAACTGGCAATGATGTGAGAACCTCCTGAGCCTTATCTGACGGCGTTGGGTAGAAGCAATTCACTACATTCTGATCAAATAACGCAACAGCTCCAAATACAAGTATGGACATGAAGGCGTGGAGGAAATCTATAAACTTCAGTTTGAAATTTGCTGCAACATCTGGTGCAAGGGTGGCTGATCCATCGATGACCCATAAGCCTTTGAATGTAGCAAATCCATAGCAGACATTTCCCTTCTTGTCCCTATAGCTGTCAGTGAAACTCAGTAGAAAACACGAAGCGCCACAGAGGCCTACAAGGCCAGCAGTCATGGCCCTGCTGACCGAGTCGCAGTTGCCTTGGTTCGTAAATATAGGTGCCAGAAGTTGAAATGCAAGAACTGTCCCAGTAGGTAAAAGATTAGCCAAATGAGCTGTGCTCTGAAACGTCTGGTTGATGGCTCTCTGTATCAATGTTCTTTTCTCATCTATTTCCGGAGCTGGTGTATCATGCAAGAGGGGAAGTTTTTGCTCACCATCATGCTTGGATTCCTTTGATCCTATCTTGATCTCCATTGACAACGAATGCGTATGCTTTGGTCTCTTTGCTAGGTTTGTTTTGAACATGTATTGTGTGAATTCTGTTTTTATACAAGTATATAGAAATGAAATTTGAGTGGAAGTGAAGGGAGGAAGAGTAGTTAGTCCTGTCTTGCAAGGAAGAGAGACTGAAATTTGGGTAAAGCAACTAGGAGAAGTCCCACAATGCTTATCAAGCTTCTGTTTTTTATTGCTTTCCGTCCAAGCTTTCAGGACGGTTATATACAAAAGCTCGTTAAAGTTGCCATAAGGAGAATAGGAAAGGGGTGAGGATCGGGTATTCAGGTTTAAGATTACAAGGTTTTTTTTTTTTTTTTTTTTGCAAATTTACAAGGTTTTTTTTATCCAAGGAATAACCTTCCTAGAGGTTCAATATATGAATAAATCTTCAGTACATAAATGGTAGACTAGACTTTTGCGGTGGTAGACTCTTGTAGTGGTAAAACGGTAAAACAATTATTTTGTATCTACCGGTACAAGAAGTTGGTCTATCATTACATCTGGTAATCTACTACAAATGAGTTAATATATTAATGTGACAAAGGAGAAGTCTAATTTTATAATATTCCTGAAATTTGTGAGAAGATCCACTCTTCGGATTTATTAGGCTGCCTTCTAGTTTTGCTTAGACACAAGAAACTCTGTGTTTGGATGAGTGGTGTTTGCTTTAAGGAATTGTTGTTGGATCATATGATATTAGTATAATGCCATACTCATGCCTTGCACGTTATGACAATATATAAATAGCTTAGAAACATATGTCATGCTTGGAACTTTAATGCCAAACAGTCCCCCATTTTCATTATTGGCCACAAACCCAGCCCATTTTTTGGCTGGGCTGAGGATATACCACATTTCTCACGGGTTCTGGGAGCTTGAAGATAGGAAACACTCACGGGCATCTAAGAAAAACTTTCTGGGTGTCTACCCTAACCCTAACCCTAAGAACAAGAATCGAAAGGCCTCACTTTCACATCATAGTTATAGGGAAGACAGTGCCATCTGGGCCAAATGTCCTGATCAGCATAGTTATGCAGAAGAGAGAGGTCATATCAAGTAATCAAACCAATTTGACAATTCTTTTCCCTCCTGAGTTATGCACCACCAATTAGACCGACCATTGCCACTGTCTTGATCATAGATGTGATACATAGACTAGGATCGATGGTCCTGCTAGGACTATACTATGGTAGCCTTCAGCTTTCTTCACTTTTTACAAAGGCAGAGTAGCAGCTTCTACCCTAAACCCTTGGACTCTTCCTTTGGCATCCGTTATAGACTTTACCACAACTCACTTTTCAGGTAAAAGAGAAGCAGACTATTATTTACTTCACATCATCACATGTGTGCAACATCACATAGCTGGGAATAGTTTTAGTTTTGTCATTCTCCCCTCATCTTCTTTTTCTTCTTCTGCTTCCTTTTTTTTTTTTTTTTTTGAATTTTTTCCAAGTCTCTGAACTAGACTGCAGAATCTGATCCAGTTCCAAATGGTTAGGTAACTGACTACCACCAAGAGCCTGAAGTTGTTTGAATTCTATAAACAACTATCTTTGTAATGTGTAGGAAGTTCTGGATCATCCATCCAATTCTATAAACTCTGTGATGTTACTAGGAAAGTATGTTTTTAAAAAATTTCACTGTTTATTATTCTTCTTGCAAAAAATGTTGCCTTTTATACTAGCATCTGAGAAAGATGTCAACAGTTTCCCATTTTATGTATAACTTTCTGTTTCTTATATTATTTTCCGAATTCATCATGACTAGGAACCCTAGCTTCCTACTCCCCAAATGATTTCAAGATTGTGAAATATAATGACACCAGTAAACTTTGGACCCATATATATTATAATTTTGTTTCTTTATGAGCTTCAAGATTTTATAAACAAAATGTCATGGCCTGTGAAATTAATTAATTAATTAAAAGGATTTTCAGTACATTTTAGACTTGACCCCATCCATAAATCAGACCCTACAAAATGCAGAAGCAAATCATTTGGGCAGGAAAGAGAGATGGCTCTACAGGGTGTGCTGGTGTGATGATGAACTGTCCCAATTGCAATGAGAATGAGCCACACTTTTACTTACAGATCAGTCTTTGAGAATGAGTATAGCCTATTTGCACAAACAAGCATGTAGATCAGGGAGTGTATGATCCTTAAAAGTCCTAGGCGTTTAGCATTGTTCTTTTCACCTTCCTCTTACTAATGAATAGCTTGGACCCTTCTGTTTTGGTTGTTGGTTTCACCTTGCAGGTTCTACTACCAATTTGATTTTGTTCTGCTTTTCCCTCAGATTTAAGAACTGGTTCAGAAAGCAAAAAATCAATGATGTCATACCCATGATAATGCTTTATGCATATGCAGAGTGTATCCAAAACCATATTGATTTTGTATCACAACTATCAATACTCAATTTGTTATACATCAACTTTTCTTTGTGTGAAAGTGTGAACCATGCACACTTCATAGCAAGCTTTATTCGTTTGTCTAGTTGCTTCTATCTTAGCCTGTTTGGAGCATTTGAGCAAACATCTTATTTCACGTCAAGGAAAAAAAGCAAAGCATAAAAATGAACTAGATAATTTAATTAACTCGTGACATATTGAGTGTCGCGATTGCTTGCACTGACACTAGTAGATTCTCTCATACTTAAAATTTGAAAGTTAATTATTAGAGTTCAGTTTTGAGGAGTGGTGTTTAAATTTAAATAACAAACAAGGACTTGATTTAACGCTTTTCTATATTTGTGGGAAGTTAAAATTCAGACTTTTGACTTTAATTTTTTACAATCTTGTGTAAGAACCAAGTAACCAACTACCATCCAAATGAGGAGAGGGAGGGAATCAGAATATTGCGGTTGCCTATTAAATTTTGTTCATGGCGTATAGACTTGAAAATAAAGAGCAAAATAGAAACTGATTCAAGCTCACGGGTTCTGCTCAAAGAAGACAAATTGTCACATCTGCTTCCTAGGTTAAATTAGGCCTAACCCATTTCTTAGGTTGTCGTTAACGATAAATTATAGTGTGTTAGTTTTTAAAGAGAAGCAACAAGAAGGATTGAGGGCAGCTGCACCGTCTCTTATTTAAAAAAACATTTCACACCGAAACTAAAATTTTCTTCCAGAAAGTGTCATGGCATGCCTGTCATTTGTCTGCGTTTCCATGATTCTATCCATAACTTTCAGTGGCAAAGCAGATAGATACGGAAGCACAAGCAACCAAGAAATCTATATTGCCAAAGGCTAGTCATGCGTCAATCACTTTTCTACAACAGTTTTTCTGTTTTTGGCTCCTTTCTCTACACTTTTTCTTTCTTTCTTTGATATTTCTTCAGCTTAAAGAATGGCGAGGGGTTCTTCCTGTATTTGACTCCTCAAATCTCCATCATAAAGGAAAAGAAAGAAGAACCCTGGAACTCTGGAAGGAAGAGTAACAAAGAAATAAGACTCATGACTTCATTGACATCAATACTCAAACATACCTTTTACCAGAGTCGAAGAATTACAATACTTCAGTTTTATTAACTTGAGGTTTAAAGTTCAAGTTAGTCAAAGATGCTGAAGTGTGAATACAAAATTCGATTAAGTCAAAAAGGGCTGGCCTTCTTTCAACTTTATGTTCCACCAAGTTACGATTTTTTTAACTCATGCGTTTAAGGCGATTTGATGAACATTATCATAATCTAAGCAGGCAAGGCCTGTTTTCAAGCACATGATTTTTGCGAAAGTTTGATGACATTTGGTGAAATTTGGTGCTAATATACTTTCTTTGATCTCTTTTCGCCAACCCTGGCCATGTAATCTAAATATTAACTAGCCTGATTACCGTTTGTCAGCAGTCTTTCTCGAACTTTGTACGTCAATTAATATCATAGTTGGTCTTTAACTTCGTTCATCGTCTTTATGGAGTGAATTGAGATAGATCGGGTATTCTAAAATGAGGGAACTTTGTTGGAAAGTACTAGAGAAAACATTTGGAAAGAAATGTAAACTCGGGAAAAACTGGTGAAATCTAACCAAAGGCTGGATTATATTCCCTCAATTTAACAAAAGAGTAAAAAGTCTACAGTTTGGAGAGCAGATAAAATTGTCATTTGAAAGACGCTTTGAAACTAAACGGATAGTTAAAATGGGGCACAATAGAAAACCAATCCAACTTCAGGGTGTCCTAAACTCGTCCCATTTTAATATGATAATAAAATGGTTAATCAAAACTCTTAATGATGAATTGATGATAACATATTATTCCCGCGCTTAAGACTCCAATGGCCATTTAACACGTAACATAATCCTAGTCAGAGAGAGTCTGATTTGTTTAAAGCTTCTAAAACCCTTTTCAATTTACTGATCTATGATATTTAGCATACAGCTAGATGTGCATTTGGTGTTGGTTTCTCATTGAGCATGGTCTGTGCCAAGAATGTGTATAAAGAAGTGAAAAAGTTTTCTTTGCCATAACTTTACCATTAAATCCTTGGGATGGATAAGCAACACTCTTTCAGAATATGCATCTTTTGAATAGATCATGATCTCAGAGAATTAGAATAAACGCAATCTTAATCTGCATTCATTATCTAATCCATCCTTCCTTGCTTAAAAAAATGAACTCTAAAAACGCATCCCATATGCTAAGACTAACAACTAGAGGAATAAAATCTTTTGGGATCTTCCCAAGTCTAGCTACCACCACTAATGATTCAGAGTAGCAGCAAAGTGATGAAACCTGTTAGAAAAGAAGAGAAAGCAACACTCCATATGGAAGAGGAATTTCCCACAAACAGTTCACTGAGTTCAGAATTATCTTTTTCTCACACATAAAAAGGGAGATTGATAAAGGAGAAGATGGGGGCATGGGAGAGAACTAGAAAGGTGTAGTTGAAGCATAAGAGGACAATTATGATTGTGGTTAGGAACAGACTCAAATGGGTTGGATCCACCATACCCATGACAACCTTTATTTTGTATCTTTATCAACCATATTAAATTGAACCAGGGTCACATTTCCCCCCTCAAAGTTTGTAAAAGCCTTCTTGATCTATTGATCTTGACCCTACATATCTTGGCATGTAGGTGCCACAAATACCTCCCTAATCTTTCTAGGGTTTATGGCCTTCCTCCTTATGGGTGTGCTGCTTTTTTACCAATTCTTTTTGTATTTTGGGTTTCTTGATGAATTATTCTCTTTAGTTCCATTGACAATAAAGTTAATATCATCATTGTATTTTGGGTCTTCATCAGTTGGACCACTATTTCTTCTAGCCACACAAAAATTGAGCCTTAATTAAACCATCATTGACTCCCAAGGATTTTGATTTGGGTTTTACTTAGTTGGACCAGTACCCTTTATAGCTTGTGGACTGCAGATAAATGTCTGGTTAGCAGTTCAGCAATTTGGGTACTTTAGAATCTGTCAATTAATTAATCAGAAGTGTCATAATCTCTAGAAAACAGGGTCATTTTAGTTTTACTTCGAAGACTAAATAAACATAGCTCAAATACCATATATAGGTCAGAAAAACCTCAAGTCAAGCAAAGAGATTAAACCAGCAGGAATCTATTTCAGTGGTTAGTGTTTCTAAAAGTTCCAAACTCACATAATAAGCACTCAGTACCTCTGAGGCATTTTACAAACAAATGATATGCAAAGCACCCTAATCAACTTTCCATCAATCGAAAGTTATCCTTTTGTCCAATTTTCCAAAGTGAATCATAACACTAATGCTTCCCTTACAAACAAACAGCAATGATTTTGCAGATTTAGCTTTTGCCAACACCAGAGTGACAAGTAGCACCATCAATTTCATATGCATATGCAGACACTCACACACACTGTTATTCATGTTAGAGAAGTGCAAAGCAAACCTCATGCAGACGTTATCATGACTGATAAAGCGAGGCTGGTTTTCAAAAGCTCTCCATTTTCCTCTCCTCTTTTTTCCCAGGTGACAATCCCCATGATCTGCAATAGTCTTCAGCTAGATGGGAGTACTGTGTGGCTATTCTATTCCCCAAGTGCATAATGAGCATTCCTGCTCACTTCACCTGCAATTGTTGTGCCACCTTTGGCATGCTGCAATGCTACTCTGTACAATAGTACTTAGTAGCTTACTTGGCATCAGCTAGCATCAGTAAAAGCAAAAGGACTTTTTGATTTATTAATTTACTTTTCTTTTTTCATTTTTTATGACAACTTTGATTTTCCGAGTAAACTTTGTGGACCTTTTTTATGCCCTTACTAGTACTTGAATTTATGAACCTATAGCTCCTTATTCATTGAGGTTAAGGTGCTCAATTAAATGTCTAGAGGCGCTAAACCCTAATGTCGTTGTTCAATAAAACTTGTCAATCTCTTAAACTTTTTATTTGAAGTGATTGTTGGAGAAAGGGGATTCTGATCCCGGCCTTTTGTATAGGCGCAACATTTTTCAATAAGTTTCCCTAATAAGTAATAACTATCGTTGCTTCTCAACTTCCTAGCTTGTGATCTAGATAAGATGTTCAATGAAATGCATTAAAAAAAAACACAAATAACTTGTATATTTTCCATCACTACAAGAAAACATGTGTACGTGTGTCTAAGTCTTGTTGTAAGTAAAAGCATTTGCATTGGGTACCAAATAGTTACAGCATTGTGTCTATCACTCTCTTAACGTTTCTCAAGTAAGAATCGAAGCAGATGCCAAGGACCAAGGTCATGATAACTGGGAATCGATTAATAGAGGTAGGTGGTCCGGATGAATGTTATAACACCTGTTAGGTACCCTTTTATAACGAAATTAAATCAAACTTTCACAAGTTAGAAACTCAATTTATGATATAGTACTACTCGCATCAAATTCGTCTTCCGACATCGAATTCGTACGGTTGTTACTATACTGTACATTTTATCTGAAATAAGGATAGAATTCTGTGTGTTATTGATGCACCTGGCAACCACTATTTCAAAAAGAAAAGAAAAATAGTGAGTGCTATGAAAATTTTCATATAGTAATCATACTATGTATATCTGAATCCACATATTAATTTGGATTTTGGAAGATGGGATATATGCTCCCAGCAGCCAAGTTTGAAAAATGTTCAGCACGTGCCTTTGTTTTTTGTTCAATCAGATTCCTTCACTCAAAGTCTCAAAGCTTCTTGGTGGCTGTTTATGCCGAGAGAGATAATGTAATTATCTTTTGGGCTAAATACTGTTTAGTACCCTGTGGTTTGTGCCCAACATCAATTCAGTCCCTCGACTTTCAATTTCATAAAAAACACCCTTGCATTTATCAAATCTCATCAAATAGATCCTTCCGTCAACTACAGCTGTTAACTCGCTGACATGGCATGCCATGTCAGCTCCTGTGGGCCCCATCTCTAAGGCAAAGATGGGTATTTCGGTCATTTCATTATTCAGATACAAATCCCTTCTTCTTCCTCTCGTTTCTTTCATCTGGCGAGAAGATGTGCAGCGGCTGTGCTCCGGCGAGGAAAAGCTCGCAGATCTCTGGGACCAAGTCGAAGTCACATCGGCGTCGTTAGCTTCCTCGCAGCGGTGTGAAGCGGAGCCCGGTCCTCCCTTCTCCGAACTAGCAGCGATGACAGCAGGACGAAGCCCGAATGCTTCTCGAGTTTTCCGACATATTTTCCGACTCCGGCCATGGCTGCAAGAGAGACCCGTGGCGGTAGCTTCGTCTTGGCGAGGTGAAGAAGCCTATGGTACCTTCTTATCCATCTGTTAACTTGGGAGAAAGAATCGAATAGGAGAAGATATTTGAGTTTTCTGACGAATTTCCATGTTTTCCCGCGACGTTTGGTTTCAATTCAGGTCTCAAACTTTGTTTCCCTTGCCAAGCTCTACCTTGCTATATACTTGAATTTAAGTTTGGAAGAGATTAGCAAAAATTGGAATTTTGGATTTACTGATCCACCGTGGTTCACTGTTCACGGTGGTGGTTTTGGTCTTCCTTGACCAATTTCCGACCATGACATGAAACAGTGAGCATAAATTGATGATTTGATGTTTCTGGAATCGTTGAAGTTGTAGAATTGTCTTTCTTTTCTTGTTTTGATTGAATGAGTTTCTAATTTTTTAGGATTGTTTGATTGGATTTTTGGTTCATTCTGTTTCTTGGAATGAAATCATAGTTGCTGCTTTGATTCTTTGGGAAAGATGAGTCCTTGCTCTGATTTTTTTGGGAAATGGCACTTTGGTATGTGATTTATGAGGTTATGATCTATAAATCGGATGCTTTTGTCATTAAAAAGATTGATCTTTTGAAGTTTTGATTTATGAGCTGCTCGTTCAATTCCTTCTCTGTCAGTCAGTCGTAGTGCTTTTATTTTTTATTTTCTTTTGACTCTACTGTCTGGTAGCTGGGCTTCACTTTTGTACATGAAGGAAACGAGGGGAAGAAGAAGGGGTGATTTGTATCTGGATAATGAAATGACCAAAATACCCATCTTTGCCTTAGAGATGGGGCCCACAAGAGGTGACGTGGCATGCCATGTCAGCAAGTTAACAGCTGCAGTTAACGGAGGAATGACGGAAGGATCTATTTGACGGGATTTGATAAATGCAGGAGTGTTTTTGATGAAATTGAAAGTCGAGGGACTGAATTGATGTTGGACACAAACCACAGGGTACTAAACAGTATTTAGCCCTTATCTTTTTATAATTTTTATCCCGCCTTTATTATTATTTTAAATAATTAACCGGCTACACCGATAATTATATATTTTATCCGTAATAAGGATGGTTCTAATATTTAAGAGTTGTATGTCATTTGATGATTCTTTTATTTTACAAATCCTTTACAATAGTGAATAATTTTTAAACCACCGGTGTCTATCCATCTATGCAATCGCATGATTAAAAACACTCGCTCCATGACTCCATCTCTTCACTCCAGTGTTCAAAAATGCAGAGTAGCTAGGGTTTATAAATGTGCTGTCATTCCCCGACTTAGCCACCAAAATGTCTCTGCAGCCTCAGTGATTCTTAAATCTTTCCCTTGATTTCCTTCACCTACCCTTAAACCTTTGAAGTTTGAATTCGACAAGAACAAACCAACGTTTAAATCAGGTGTAAATTGAGTTGGTGAAACTTAAAGCAATCCCAACAACTAATACCATACTCATTCACCAAATAGCTCGGTCTTTGGCAAATCCAGTATGCTGGTAAAAGCAATAAAATGGCATTACATTCTCCATCTACAACTCTGACATCTACTGCATGCCTACATTGAGAAATGATTTGGGGAAGACAAACTAATGAAGGTGATTTGGGGTACAAGAAAACAACCCATACCATTTTGAACTACAAATTTACAATCATTTAAGTAGCTATGAGTTACGACCACTTGATATGTTTGTTAGGTTAGTAATGCTTTTGAGTTGCTACATTATGTCTCCTTGACCACTTCAATGACTGACTATAAATATATATATATATATATATATATTTTTTAAGGATATATCTTGAAAAACAAAAAAAAAAAGGAAGGTAGATTTTTGAGTTTCTTCACTCAAATTAGCTCTTGAAAATGCTTTATTACTAGTGAGATAATGGCATGAAGAAATAAAGGGCTTAAAGTAGACCTGTAAATGGACCGGATTTGGATCGGATTGACCTAAATCCAAATCCGTTTACTTAAAAAAAAATTCGATCAAAACCCGCTCCGTTAACCCTGCGGATCGTTGATAGCTCGATCCAAATCCTTATCCGCCGGGTTAACGGATACCCGATCCGCTAATCCGACCCGTTATAATTTCAAATATTTTTAAAATTTTAAATAGTAATATTAAATTTATATCATGATACCTCAAAAGATATTAATAAAATATTAAAACAACATGAAAAGTATCACCAAAAGTAAAATTATATCATCAAAATTCTTAATGCTTCTTGGAATCTTGGGTGATAGACTGTCCTTTAGATTTCTGCAAAAAATTTGTATTAGAAATTCTTCATATTTTATATTTTTAAAAAATAATAATATATTAATAAAAAATAATATTTTATTATTACAAAAACGGGCCGGATCATTAACGGATCGGATCGACCTAGATCCGTATTTGATCAGTTAAATAAATGGGTTAACGGATTCGGATCATTAACGGATCAAAACTTTCGATCCAAACCCGTCCAATAGTCACGGATTTGAAGCGGGTCCGGATCAAAATCCGGTCCATTTACAGGTCTAGCTTAAAGTGGTTTGGCACTCGTGGTATGTCAAAACATGTCAAACTTTGGTGGTGGCTCAGATTGAAAATGTTGTGCTCAATTGTTTTGACAGAATTGATCGACTTCGAGGTCCAGTGTGACTTTAAAAGCATGTTGGTCATCGCTATGACATCTAGTTTCTCGGCCTTCATCCATTCCTTGTGCTTCACTGACTCTTGTTGGTTTTGTGCGTCTGGTTAATCGGTTGATTAACAGCGTCCTGAATTGGCGATGGCAGCCAACGTCCTGGTTTTGACTACAGCGTCATGGCTCTAGTTTGGCAGTGGCAGAGACGTGGCTGTACTAAGGGAGTAGTGGCTAGGCCTGAGTTTGGATAAGTTTTTGTTAGGATTTGGGTTCTTGCGGGGCTTCACTAGGTTGTTTACTATTTGAATTAGGTTTTTCTTAATTTCAATAATTTCTAAATTTTTTAGGGAACTATGCTTGTTTATTTTTTAACAAGCACTGATTAGTGTAGATTACTTGTCTATTTGCTATGTTTTAGTGTTCATAGCTTATAGACTCGCTTTTATTTAGTGAGTGCTAGTTGTTTAATGAGTGGTTTATCCCTATGTATCATCGTACCCTCATAATTTTTTGTTTGTCTTTAAATAACAGCAAATGAGTATACTATGATCATTTTGACTTGATTATAAAATTTATGGATTGATTCAATAAACAAGAAGATATTAAAAAAAAATTGTACCAAGACTAAGGCTCGACGAATTGTCACTTCTCAAATCGTGGAGTTCGGCTTGCACGTGGGTTACTATGTCCTTGCATGGCAGCTGAATCAACACGTAGGGCACACTCAAACCCTGTTAACATGGCTAATGTCTGGTTTTGGGGCTTCGTTGCCTTCCCTTAAAACTCGCCCATGCCATTTTTGGGTAATGGATCCAGAAAAATATGACAGTGAATCTCAAAATGCCGTGGAGTATTTGCTTTGAGATTTGAGAATATAGCGTCGAGAAAAGGCAAGTTTGAGAACAAGGTCACAACTTTCACTGCTTTGTTTTCTTGGCTTTCTGCGGTGAAAACCCAGAAGCATGTCCTACACTCCTACATGCAGTACTCAGTACTGTGAGTTTAAGTGTTGCATGCAAATACACAAATAGGAATTTGAGGGCTTCATTCGTCCTATTCTCTTCTTAACTGAATAATTCTCCCTTCTGCTTCAAACTATTTGTTTCTGCAAAATATTGTACTCACAATCTCGCTGTATCACACGATATCTTCTGCAAGGTAAGAAGATCAATCTGTCTCAATAACAAAAATGGATTACAAAAATGCAAACTCACCCCTTGATAACTTGCTTGGCCCAGACCAGAAATCTTTGGAGATATGATAATTACAATTCGATTCGTACCCGATCGTCTAGTATAAATTGTGTTTTTCGGTTGTGCCTATATTATTTTAAGATGTAATGATAAATTTCATTAAACGCGATAGTGTTATAAAGAAACTCACAGCATTGGGTCTTAAGTAATATAATTATTTTTGAAGTGGTAATCAAAAGTAACATTTTACCTCAACCTTTCATTATTTAGAATATATGGGATATTTTCTATTAACGTCTCAACTTATTCATACGGGGTAACCAAATAACCGAAACATCTATATGCAAAGACACTTGGATTTTTCTTTCGTAAAATTCGAACTTCAACTAAGAAAACACAAAAATGTGACATTTCATTTTCAGAATGGAATGAGAGTTTCTCAAAAATATGGATAAATTTATTAGGGCTGGGCACGGGCCGGGATGGGCCGGTTATATGTTGATACCGATCCCGGTACCGGAAATATTTTTCGGGACGGGCCTTGGTTTTTTTGAATATGGTACCGATGGTACCGAAACCGAACGGGATCGGATCGGGCCCGGGCCCATTTCGGGATCCCAGACTCCCTTGTTTTTTCCTATCACCTGATTCACTTAAGGATATCTGGTTTTCCAAATTTCACTCATCCCAGAATGCAAATACATATTTCTAGTAGTCCTAGCACTACAACCTACAAATCTACAATGTTGACACATTCAATTTTGTCTTAAAACAAATCAAATGAAGCACATCTGCCATGAAAAGAAGAAAAGAAGAATGACAAGTTGACAACAATCACAACATGTCAATATGACAAAATATCAAGTCAAAAATCTGCAACTGATTTAATTGTAGATCCCATTCATTTCATTGATCTCAGTATGCAGCCCTGCAAGTGCAAGATCCTAACAAACTAACTCCACTAGTACCCAAATTTGAAAACAAATCAAACTGTACAAAAAATGTAGTTATGCACTAAAACAATAGAACCTGCAAATTTGACACACTTGCACAGTTGCACTATTTCACAATCTAATATGAGTAATATCAAATTATCAATTAATCAACACTTCAACACAATGAAAGACCAAGCAAATCAGAAACGAATCAACTCAAAGTTCTGCAGAAGTGCAGATAACAATGCAGAAGTGCAAATCAAAACAAAATTCTGCAGAACTGCAGATAACAATGTAGAACTGCAGAACTCAAAGTCTAAAACACAACAACACAAGTACACAACAGTGACAACACAACCATTACCAATTCTGTAGAGGGTTTAAAATCAATAACAACAACATAGATTATGAAACAAATCGAAAGTTTAAAGTCTTAAGTCTTAACAGAAATACACGAAGTCAAAACATTTGAAGTCTTAAAACATAATTCATCAAACTCACAAGGTGCAAACTGAACTAGTCAATAGAAATAGGAATCGAAGAATTGGTTGAAATTGGTCAGTTTAGGAGAAAGTGTAAGAATGGGGTAAGAGATGAGATTGGGGATTTCGGAGAAGAGAAGAAGTGAAGAATGAAAAAAGAGAAAATGGATGAATTGGGGATGGATTCGGAGAAGAGAAGAAATGAAGAATGGAAGAAGAGAAAATGGATGAATTGGGGATGGATTCGGAGAAGAGAAGAACAGAAAAACAGAAGAAAAGAATAGGGAATTAGGGATTGGGTCGAATGGATGAATGGTCGATAGTTCATAGTTAATATCGAGATCGTGTGCATTCAGTCCTACATGAAACCATTCGTAGGACTAATTAGATGTAGTCACGTCATCAAACGGGACGGGATTAAACGGGACCGTTAGGGTCGGAACCGGTACCGGGCTCGATTTCTCATAACGGGACGGGTTCGGGTCAGGGCCTACATTTTTCAAAATTCATCCCGTATCGTCCCGCCAATTTTCGGGCCGAGATCGGGACGGGACCAGGATATCGGTTTCAGGTGCCCAGCCCTAAAATTTATGAATAATGTTAGGTGAACCACTTTTTTGGGTACCACATATATCCCACTTTATGTGACAGCTAATGTGACACAACCACATCATTTAATAAAATTCTGTAATAGGTTGAACTTTATGCTACATTTGCTGTTATATAAAGTGGAATGTATATGGTACTCCAAAAAGTGATTCACCTATGAATAAAGAAATGTAGAAATAGCCAAAAATCAATTAAAATTTAGCTTGCAAGGGCAATTTCACAAATTCTCACAACCCAAGATTTGGGAAGTTTGAAAATTCCCTCCTTTACCCGTTTTAGTATTAAATAGTGTCCCGAGTTCTTAATTGATTTGAAACGACGTGAAAGTAACTTGGGGTTAACAATTCTTAACTTGTGGTTTTTACAGTGCGTTTATCAAGATGCCTCTGCCTCTGGCCCTCTGATTATTATAATCTTCAGCGAATCACGGAAGTCTACTTGATCCGATGGCTGATAGAGACTGCTTGTACTCTCATCACAATCTCTGAATAATATTTTACTGTGTACGGCAATCACCTCAGCAAAATCTTTGTGTTGATACAAACACAACCATGAATTAATATAGTTTCAGAATATTGAAAAAAAAATGTGGGAAGGAAAAGAAAACATTATTTGAATATTTGAGATAGTGGAAGTCTTGTCGTACATAGAAATGTTGTAAAGCTAGCTACTAAACACATTAGGAGAATAGGAGGTTTACAACAAAAATAGAGCTGGCCTTCATTATAAAACGAAGGACTTTGGTCGGCAACTGTAAATTGGATCGATCATGTTCTGGTATTTGGTTCCTTGACGCGGATAATTCATTAATTTAGAAAAGTTGTTCACCTGATTGGCTGATCTTATATAATTCATAATCAACATCAAAAAATTCACTATGGAAAAATTTAGAATTTTTTTCTGCGATAATCATGTAAGTACTAACAATACTAATATATACTCAACAAAGTTCGATAGCTTGTTAGAGCAACTCCAACCGTTTCTTCATATTTTGATTTTTCTCTATTTTAGGAAAAAGAGACTCATTTTTGCTCCAACAGATTCTCTATAACTATCTCCATTTTAGGGATAGTGAGGAAAGAGAAAACAAAATTTTCTAAATTGACAGCAATTTCTAAAATTTTATGGAATAATTATGGAGATTTTAGAGATTGCTGTAAAATAGGGAATTTGTTGGAGTTAGAGACGACAAAGATGCTAAAACTTTGACTTTTACTTCCCTATAATACATAAATGATAAGTAAGCTGTTGGAGTTGCTCTTAGTATGATGCACAACTGAAAGATGTATGGTTCAATTTATATGTGGTTAGACGATGAATTTTTTATTTTATTTAGATACGTGCAGTGCAATTAAATGTATCATAAAAATTTCCATTTCCATTGACATCATTCGTTATTCAAAATTCGAAGGGTTTATGATCAATATCTCCTTGTTGATGTAAACATGATAAATGCACTAAGAATTGTTCAATATTGGTAAATGTTACGTCGATCTCATCGGAAACCTAGCATGAATAATGCTTTCTTGGTACATTTAAATGTTTAATGCATAAAACCATGACGTCGGCAAAGCTCATCTTCTTCTTTTTTTATTTTTTTATTTATTAGTAACGTCGTTTTCGTGGACTGAAACTTGACAGTAACCCCGGCCATCCCTTGTCAAAAGCTCCGCCATAGGCGGTGCTGCTTTTACAGTTTAATCTGTATATAACCGTGAGGCGTCAGACCACAACAGTAGTCGTCTCTCACTTTAAGCAGTTGCCCACGCTAAACATATCCATCTCTCTCTCTCTCTCTCTCTCTCTCTGTAACCCTAGCATCTCACACGTGAGGCAACACCACCTTGCTCATGCATAGCTTGCTTGCTTCAAAGTTCAAACCCAGGCTTCTCTTACGTACAGTTTCTGAACCAAGTTCCAAAGCTCGCTAGCTTCCTCCGGATCTGCACCACCCATCAATCGGCATCGCCACCACGATGACGCACCCACGTGTCGACGTCTCAACCTCGATACTTTCCCTCCCATTTTGACCATTGACTCAATAAGTAGTAGTATATTTTCAAAATTATGTCATATTGTTTTCTTGAATATTTCCAGGCTTCGACACTTCGATTATCCCACTCAAGTCTTTGTCACATTAATTGCTCCCACCGACTGTGTATGACTGTATGTGATTAGTATTTTCATTCAGAGTATTTTTAGCAGGTTGTCTATTTTAATTTTTTAATTAATTTAGATATAGCATGTTTAGTTTTTTTATATATATTTTAGCAACTGCACCACACCGGCTCTCAATTATAACTTTTAGCTATATCGCTCCTAAATATAGAGAGCTCGCTCTATATAATTTAAAATATTCATTTCAATTTATTTTATGTAATTTATAAATGCATTTAAACTATTTAATCTTCATTTTGAAAAATAATATAAATTTAAAACTAGCTAAAATAGAGAGTACTGATGCACACTTATTTCTAAAGTGGCTGGCTAAAATGACTTTTTAGCTACTTTGGCTAAAATATGACTAAAAAATGGTTAGCATTGCTAAAGATGCTCTCACAAATTATTGTTGTAATATAGAAAATTTTAGAATAATCAGATGTATACTAACAATATTTAAGTGGGTACGAGTAACACATATTCGCTATATTTTTACTAGACATACGTAAAATATGTTAAAACATCTTTTCTCGTCATTGTATAAATGAGAGATATGACTGTCAGATGTAGTTACGCAACATGACTGAAGAGTGTCTAAACTAATATGTCATTTTTTCAGTATCTCTTTTATTTAGCTAACATTTTTTTTAAAAAAAATATCAGAAATAACATTTGAACCAAATTATAAAGAAATTTTTACAATATAGCCTATCAGAATGCATTAAAGATGCCATTTCCAAAACCCCTATTGTCTTGTTAGATAGTAATTCACTTAATAAACCGTTAATAGTTCTAATTTTAACTCATTCAAATTAAGAGCATGACGAAAGATGGTAATGAACATCAAAATTACAAAACTCCAACATTCTAAATTTCCAAAAATGAAAATTTGAAAGACAATATATTTTATAATTATTCAAATGTCCCCTTTCCTTTCAATAAAAGAAAAATTAACACAAAGTAATTTTCTACTTATGATTATATGAAAACAAAAAAGGACTTATGGGTTACACTCTTAACAATTATAGTTAATTATAGTGAATTATCTTTAACTACACAACATAGACAAAGAAAAGAGAACTAGAAATCCAAAATGTGCACTCATCAAACTTGGGTGTGGTGGTCACTTCCATAATTTATCTCCCAACACAATCAACTACACTTACTTACTCCAATCTCCTTTTTCAAAAAAACAAAACTCCCCATATATAAGCAATATTCACCTCCCCTCTGTCTCCCACACTCACTTCCTCACACTCACTTTCCTTCTAGAACCAAAACCCCAACAACAACAAAAATGAAGACAAAAGTGCTTCTCTTCTTCCTCCTCCCTCTCCTCCTCTTCTCCTCCACCTCCTCCTCCTCCTCCTCCCCACTCACCCAAGAAGGCCTCTACCTCCAACACATCAAACACTCCCTCGCCGACCCCGACTCCTCCCTCTCCTCCTGGAACGACCAAGACGCCACCCCTTGCTCATGGGACGGCATCACATGCAACCCTTCCACCCACGTCATCACCTCCGTCGACCTCTCCAGCTTCAACCTCTTCGGCCCTTTCCCCTCCCTCCTCTGCCGCCTCCCCAACCTCACCTCCCTCTCCCTCTACAACAACTCCATCAACTCCACCCTACCCTCCGACATCTCCACGTGTCAGAACCTCCAACACCTCGACCTCTCCCAGAACCTCCTCACCGGCTCCCTCCCCTCCACCCTTGCCGACCTCCCCAACCTCCGCTACCTCGACCTCACCGGCAACAACTTCTCGGGAGAAATTCCCGAGTCTTTCGGGAGATTCCAAAAACTCGAGGTCCTCTCTCTCGTCTACAACCTCCTCGACAGCGCCCTGCCCCCATTTCTCGGCAATATCTCGTCCCTCAAAATGCTCAACCTTTCTTACAACCCGTTCTTCCCGGGTCGGATCCCGCCCGAGCTCGGAAACTTAACGAACCTCGAGGTCCTCTGGCTGACCGAGTGTAACTTAGTCGGCGAAATACCCGACTCGCTGGGTCGACTCAGTAAACTCACCGATTTGGACCTCGCCATTAACGCCCTTCACGGCCCGATTCCGGCTTCGTTGACGGAGTTGACCAGCGTGGTTCAGATTGAGCTCTATAACAACACCTTGACCGGAGCCCTGCCGCCGGGAATGTCGAAGCTGAAGAAGCTCCGGCTGCTCGACGCGTCCATGAACCGGCTGACGGGGCCGATTCCCGACGAGTTGACTCGGCTGGAGCTGGAAAGCCTGAATCTTTACGAGAACAACTTCGAGGGGAGTTTGCCGGCGAGCATTGCCGACTCGCCGAACCTGTACGAGCTCCGGCTGTTTCAGAACAAGCTCACCGGCGAGCTGCCGCGGAATCTCGGCCAGAACTCGCCGCTGAGGTGGATAGACCTGTCGAACAACCAGTTTTCAGGGAGCATTCCGGCGAGTCTGTGCGAGAAGGGGCAAATTGAGGAGATGCTGATGATCAACAATGCTTTTTCCGGCGAGATTCCGGCGAGTCTCGGGGAGTGTCAGAGCTTGACACGTGTCCGGTTGGGTCACAACCGGTTGAGCGGTGAAGTTCCGGCGTCTTTCTGGGGGCTGCCGCATGTCTATTTGCTCGAGCTGGTTGATAACCAGTTATCGGGGCCGATAGCCAAGACAATTGCCGGTGCGGCTAACCTTTCGCTTCTGATAATCGAAAAGAACCAGTTTGAAGGTTCGATACCGGAGGAAATTGGGTGGGTTGAAAACCTTCTGCAGTTTTCCGGCGGTGAGAATAGGTTCAGTGGGCCTTTGCCGGAGACAATAGTTAAGTTACGACATCTTAGCACGCTGGACCTTCACAACAATGAGCTTTCCGGTGAGTTTCCGATTGGGAGTCAGTCTTTGGTTCGGCTCAATGAGCTCAATTTGAGGAATAACCAACTGTCCGGGAAAATCCCAGATGGAATTGGGAACATGTCTTCGCTGAATTACCTTGATCTCTCCGGGAATCGGTTTTCGGGTCAAGTTCCGGTTTGGTTGCAGAATATGAAGATCAACGTGTTCAATTTGTCGGATAACCAGCTTTCGGGTGAGCTCCCTCCTTTGTTTGCGAAGGAGATGTACAGAAATAGCTTTCTGGGAAATCCGGGTCTTTGCGGAGATTTGGAGGGGTTGTGTGAGAGCAGAGCCGAGGAGAAGACCCAGGGCTACATATGGTTGCTGAGGTGCATTTTCATTCTGGCTGCCTTGGTGTTTGTGGTGGGTGTGGTTTGGTTTTACTTCAAGTACAAGAACTTCAAGAAGGCCAGCGGTGCTATAGATAAATCCAAGTGGACTTTGATGTCGTTTCACAAGCTGGGTTTCAGCGAGTATGAGATACTGGATTGCCTTGATGAGGATAATGTGATTGGGACTGGGGGGTCTGGGAAAGTGTACAAGGTTGTGCTGAGCAATGGTGAGGCTGTTGCGGTGAAAAAGCTGTGGAGGGGGAAAGTGAAAGAGTGCGAAAGCGATGATGTTGAGAAAGGTTGGGTCCAAGATGATGGCTTTGAGGCAGAGGTCGACACTTTGGGGAGGATTAGGCACAAGAACATTGTGAAGCTTTGGTGCTGTTGTACCGCAAGAGATTGCAAGCTTTTGGTGTATGAGTACATGCCAAATGGTAGTCTTGGTGATTTGCTGCATAGTAGCAAAGCAGGATTGCTGGATTGGCCTACAAGGTTCAAGATTGCTCTTGATGCTGCTGATGGGCTTTCGTATCTGCACCATGATTGTGTTCCTGCTATTGTTCATAGAGATGTGAAATCAAACAATATATTGTTGGATGGGGATTTCGGAGCCAGAGTAGCGGATTTTGGAGTAGCTAAGGTCGTTGATGCAACTGGAAAAGGGGCTAAATCCATGTCGGTCATTGCAGGTTCTTGTGGTTACATTGCTCCAGGTTAGTGATTGAATTGCTCATTGGCCTACTTAAATTTATGTTTTTAACATCACTATTTAAATATGGGATTAAGTTCATGTCATATACCCATGTTCTTGTATAAAGTTTAGATATTTAGTTCTTTATTCTCCATAATGATCATTTATGTGCGCACAACTTTCAGATTACAAACTTTTACTTTAAATGTTGTTGTATCGTTCTGAACCAGTAAATTAATGAACTTGCAGAATATGCATACACACTGAGGGTGAATGAGAAGAGTGACATCTACAGTTTTGGTGTGGTGATTCTGGAATTGGTTACCGGGAAACTTCCAGTTGACCCAGAATTCGGAGAAAAGGACTTGGTGAAGTGGGTCTGTACCACCTTAGATCAGAAAGGAGTGGACCATGTCATTGACCCCAAACTCGATTCTTGTTACAAGGAAGAAGTATGCAAGGTCCTCAATATCGGCCTCCTCTGCACCAGTCCTCTCCCAATCAATAGACCATCGATGAGAAGAGTGGTGAAGTTGTTGCAAGAAGCGGGAACGGAGAAGCATCCTCAGATTAAGAAGGAAGGCAAATTGTCACCATATTACTATGAAGATGCATCGGATCATGGAAGTGTAGCTTAACAAGTTCATATGGGTATGGGGAAAGTTTTATGTAAGCCATCTTTTCTCATCAGTTTTCGAGCTTTCCAAAAGCTAACCTCCCAAATTTCAATTCAACCCCAACCCCAACCCCAACCCCTCTTGGTGTTTGGTTTGAGGGAAAAGAAAATTGGAGGAGATGGGTAAAAAGAAGTTACGGGGAAGGAAGGTTATGAGGGGGGTTTAAATTCAATAGTGTAAATTGAGTGACCACCACCAAAGTTCTTGTTCTACTAATCAACCTTAATAGTTTGCTCCATGGAAGTGCTGTCTAGTCATTGTGATTTTTCTCTGAAAGCACTGAGATGGGGGATATTATATGAAATGGGAATTTTTGAATTCTGGCATTTATGAGCAAACCCTTGAGCATTTCTACTTTCATGAATGGCACCACATGTCCAGCAATTATACCTGTGCTGGTGGGAAGCCTGTGACAATGTTCCAGGGTTTAATGCTTTGACTCATTCTCTACAGTAAACTCCTACAGTAGTTTTTCTTCTTTAACCAGTTCATTGCAGCAGATCGAGGTCTGTATTAAAGTTTCTGTAATAACTCCAAATTTGTAATTCTAGATCTGGGAGCTGTTAGATTGTGCATGGTTTGCGGTTTGCTTCGCATAATGAACTCTAATCAAACAACGGTTACAGTACGCTTCAGTATCCAGTATCCTGATCCGGAGCACTGTAGGGTATCCTGATTCAGAGGATGAGCTGAAGACAGCTATATAATAAACAAGTCTTATCCCATTAATAAGGCAGTAATGTCATGGAGGTAGGGTTGGGGTACCATCCCAACCAAGTGAAAAGAGACCCACTTTGCTCATTGATGTACTTGTGGAGCCTGGAGATTGTGGTTATACATCATCTTGGAAAATAACAACAGCAAGGACATTGATATAACAGAGGTTGATTTGATTTGATTTATAGAGAGAGAGAGAGAGTCCTAAGGTTGTTAATTTTCTTTGGTTGGTGGCTTCAGAAATTACTGATCAGAATAGGAATAAATTCACAGAGTCCTGCATACCCCAGCCTATTGAGAACGGTACCTAGAATATCTATGACAGTAGAGAGTCTACACCCTCCCCCATTGGGCTAGTGTAGTAAATGGAGTAGTAAATTGTCAGCGCTTCATCTTGTGAATGCAGAATGGGACCAAAAATCTAAAACCTGTGTTGCAGTTCCAACCATGTATATGAATGCCAGCAACCAGAGGAAATGTAGGTTGCTGCTATCAATAGGAGAGTGAGTGATCATTAAGATCCATCCCTAACTTCATTTTTGACAATTAGTATAGTATAGTGCAGGCTCTATAAATCCCTCATCCTATCTCACCAGCCTTTTACCTGATTCTGTTATTTAGAATTGTTGACCTAGTGTTAATTGTAAATGACTGCAATACCAAGCAAGGGTATAGCATTTCCTTATTGGTTTCCGCCTCTAATTGCTAAGGAGATATACAGAAATGAATCTCCTTAATTTCTGGGAAGGATGTTTCCTTAATTTCCGCCTCTAATTGATGTTTTCTTGTTCAATGACACATTACAGAGTCTAATAGACAAAGTGTGGTTGGGTACAGAAATTGGTTACTACGCATAGCCAGGAAATCCCAAGGATTGTAACATTACTTTCATCTTTGCTTTTCCCATGTCTCATTCTATTTTAAATAGATGCCTGAGCATCATTCCTTGGCATGGCAGGAAATCCCAATCACTGTAATATTACCTTCATCTATTCTTTAATTTGGGTCTGATTGTGTCATTCCTTGTGGGGGTTATTTGTATCTGCCTTTTATTTTCTATGGAAGCCATCATACTGTCTTTGTAGGATACATATGGTTGTTGAGGTGTATGTGGTTTGTTTTGCCTTTAAATACTTGAACCTTGCCTTCTTAAGCAAACCTATAGATTGTGTTTTAAAGAATTTATAAGATATTGGATTGCCTTAATGAAGATAATGAGATTGGGAAAGTATACCAGGTTGTGCTTGCTTAATTACAGAACTATATCAACCATATCATATGTGAGATACTGAATTTGCCTTGATGAACATGAAATGATTCGCAGTGGGTCATCTGGGAAAAGTAGACAATGTTGAGAAAGGGTTGGGTCATGTATCACATTGGTAATTAGTTAGACTTGCACAGTTAATAGCTATATTGGGCTCCCTGTCAATGTAACTGCTCTTCATTTTTGTATTTGTGTTTCTATATAGTTCAATTGGTACAAAAAATCAGTTACTGAAATTTTCATGTTGGATTTGTGAAGGTGGCCAGCAGTTTGTTATGGGTTTCATATATGTAACATGATTTCATTTGAAAGTGTGCATTCAATTACATGATATAAAAGCATAAATATGTTCAACACTAACGGAATTTTGTCATTGAGAATGCTCTCACAGTAGAAAAATAGCATGGAGTTATTATCATCTTAGTTATAGATTCAAAGCACATAATATGTTGGAGGAAATTAAAAATATTTAGAAATTAGAAACTCACTAATTCCTAAAGAGACAATGTAGAGCAGGTAAAGGTTGGGTCATGTATCACATTGGTAATTAGTTAGACTTGAATAGTTGATAGGTGTATTGGGCTCCCTGTCAATGTTATACACATCCTTCATTTTTGTATTTGTGTTTCTAGATACTTCAATTGGCACAAAACCTCAGTTACTGAAATTTTTATGTTGGATTTGTGAAGGTGGCCAGCAGTTTGTTATGGGTTTCATATATGTAACATAATTTCATTTGAAAGTGTGCATGCAATTACATGATATAAAAGCATAAATACGTGCAACATTAACCAAATTTTAACATCGAGAATGCTCTCATGGTAGAAAAATAGCATGGAGTTATTATCAAAATTTGGCATATTAGTTATTACACATATAAGTTATAGATTCAAAGCACATAATATATTGGAGGAAATTAAAAATATCTAGAATATAGAACTCATTAATTCCTAACACTTCAATCGTTTCCTATTTTTTTACAAATTCAGTTACATGAAACAAATAGTCAGAAAATGTATTCAGTTTGCTTTCTTGTTTGTTTGGGTATTTTTGGGCCTTGCTGTTGGTTTTCCTTGGGAGGTTTTGGGCCTCTTTGCGTAATAATTTCTTTTAATTAAATAAATTTACTTGTTGTTTGACCAAAAAAAAAAAATTGTCTAGGTTTATCTCTCTCATTTTTAACCCTGTTTGTTGATGAAAATAAAGCAACACAAACTTTTACCAATGAACTCATTCTATATGGTCAATACATCTGTTAAGTAACTTTAAGTTCTAGTCTTACTATATTACACCTTTATCAATTCTAACTTTTTTCATGTAAACACATCATATGCTACGTGCGAAATCAATATAAGTTAAGTATCAACACAAAGAAGATATTTAATTCCAATTTCGTGGATGTTAATGTTATTGTTTTATTTTTTACTGGTGTTATACTGTTATTGTTGATCTTCATTGTTTTATATTCTGAAAGAGCCCATAAACATTTATCAAATTAGTTGGGCTTGCTCTTCCAAAAAAAAGAAAAGTTAATCGGGTCTTGCATTCGGCCTCGTCCAAATGAGTCTTGAATATTTGTCCAGGAGTACGCTGAAAACCAAAGCCATCAAAACTTTCTACTTGTGCCAGTTGTTCCTATATATGCCAAACTAGACAAGTTTCGATACGGATAAGTGGATTACCCAAGTGGGTTCGTTTTCACATAAAAATGAAAGAGGACCCAAATGGATTGGTGAAAGCAACCCAATCCTAAAGAACTACCTAAGCATGACAAAGCAAAAGAATTTAAAAGCAAATGTCAGTATGTAAATTGCCTCTAACCTGTAATTACAATCTGATTAAATTTTTTAAAAAAGAGGAGGAGACCAACTAATTATGAACCAACATAACTAATCTAGACCAAAACTTTCCCAAGTTTCTTACCAATCCAACCCAATTCTCAAACAATTAGCTGCTCACTTTTTCTTACTTTTCTGTTTCAACGCTTTCTGGTCATTTTACCATCTTTCAAATCAAACCATATATAAACCTATTTCCACACTCCACCTCCATCACCAACCAACCTCTTCTATTCTTCTTCTTCTTCTTCTTCCTCCCTTCTCTCCCACTTAATTTGACCACAAGCAACCACCAAAGAACATGAATCACAGTGACCATGTTCATATTGCCTATTACTTTGTCATCTCCCTCCTCACCACGTCTCTTATTGTTCTCGGTCTTGTGCTTCTTCTGACCCTCCTCTGCAAGAGGAAACAGAACACTGATGATCAATCTGAAGAAACTGTAATCCCAGCTAAGATTTGTGCCAGAGTATACCCTTTAACCGATATTGATGCCGCCACAGATGGCTTCAACCGCAGAAGAATCGTCGGTGAGGGCCGTTTGGGAACTGTGTATGCTGCAATATTCGAAAAGGGGGAGATAGCGGCCGTGAAGAGAATTCATCCGAGGCTTGTGTTGGGAAATATTGGTTTTGGGTTTTCAAGAACACTTGGCTCTCTCTCATTGGCTCAACACCCCAATGTAGTGCCCATTGTTGGGTACTCAGAAGCACCAGGTGAGAGAATCATTGTCATGGAGTTTGTGGGTATGGTTTGCTTGGATTTTTACTTGCATCAAAACCCAGATGGGGCTTCTCTGTTGGATTGGAACCACAGGCTTAAAATTGCAGCAGGGGCAGCAAGAGGGCTTCAGTACTTGCATGAAGGAGTTGCTCCAAATATTGTTCATGGATGTGTGAAGGCTTCAAATATCTTGATTGATGTGAAATTCTGTGCTAGGGTTTGTGATTATGGTCTATCATTTTTGGCACCAAAAGAGAAGAGGGGTCTAGTTGGTTATGTGGATGATGAGTATTGGAGAGGAGGTGGTGTGTGCAAAGAAAGCGATATGTTTGGTTTTGGGGTGGTTCTGTTGGAACTTCTGAGTGGGAGACGATGTGATGAAGGGTTTCTAGTGAAATGGGCAATGCCATTGATTAAGGAGATGAGGTTTAGTGAGTTTTTGGACCCAAGACTTGTTATTCCTCATGACATTAGGCCTCTTGTCAGATTGACCAAAGTTGCCTCGACTTGTGTTTGTAATTCCAGAAAGAGCAGACCTTCAATTAGTCAAGTCGCAACTATCCTCAACAATTTGGAGATAGATTCAACGTGAACAAATTTTTTTAAGTAAGTCATTTTGATCACTTTTAAACTTATTGATGAGAGCCGCTCTAGATCGCAAAAACAAACTCTTTCGACAATTTTCACAATTCTCCAGCTGCATTATTTGCCGGTTGTTCCACATCAAAGTCAGTGTCATCATGAACTTGTATTAGGAAAAGGTTGCAATCCTTGGTATATAATTAGACTTAGGTAGCTACTAGGAATTGGAAATTTGGAGGTTTTCTTTTAACTTGTATGCTATTCTTTACGAAGAGTGTAAATGCACATAATTTGGGTGATATGCAATAGTTTTCACACATGGGCTTCTCCCAATGGTCGGTGTGCTTTGGATGGGAGAAATGTTTGAAATGAAAGCTGCGACTGTGACTTTGTCTTCTGGTGCCGAAAGAGGACCCAAAATTTTGTAGTCTTCTTTGAATTTGATTGTGTGTTGTTTTTCGCCTTTCATTTTTCTATTTGAATGCACATATTTATAAATGGTATTCATATAAATGGAATATCAATTGGTTATGTATTATCTAATCATATTTAGTGTGGATTCACATTTCATATTCATTGTATGGTTGTTGGGTGCTATCCCTCCTGTTCTGACATGTGAACACTGAAAATCTAATGTTCATTCTTTGATTTACTTTTGTTATTATAATTCATAACTGTTGTCTTTTGGCAACTCGTGAAGGGTGAAAAAAAAATATGGGTCTTAATTGTTGATGTCATATGTAGTTGAACTTTATTCACAAATTCTCTCTTTATACAAGATTCTGATTGATTTAATTAGGATTCCAGTCTTCGACGTTTTTTTTTTTTTTTTTTTATCAGGTAGTTAGCTGTTAATAACTCACACACCCATGCAGTGGTATCCCAGCGCTAGGACACATGCACCGACATTGCGGCGAAAGTCAGGCAAAGCCAGACAAATCCACTGCACCGCAGACGCACGAATCCAAAAGATCCCTCAAATCTGCTGGCCACGGGATGGAGCTGGGATTCGAACGCTAAACCTGGGGGTTCCAGACTAGGACGTTCGACCAACACACCACACCACGTGGTTAGTCTTCGACGCTTTTAATCGACATTTGCCAATGATTCTTTTTATTTGTGTCCACAAGAATTCATAACACAAGGTAGATTATGATACTTTGATAGTTGAGTATCAAATAGAACCTTATTGTAATTAAAAGAGTGAAAACTGAAACGTATCTTTCTCAAATACAAATCTAATGGAATTAGTCCACCAACTAGGCAGCTACTGTATATTGCATGTTTTTTTTTTTTTTTACAAGGACTATGTATTCTCAATATTCTATATATATTAAAGGAGATCGCATAATTCACTGTTTATATGTCGGCTTAGTAACAGTTGCGGCTTGAGCCGAGCCGATAGTGAAAAGACAATTTTGTCTTTTTTTTTTTTGAATTACAATCGGCCACTTTTGTTCCTCTCCATGCTTCTAGACCAGATCTTTTTCCACGCTTTTGTTCTTCTCGCTTCTGTCTCCCAATACTTACTTGCAAAATCAGATTCCAAAATCACATAAACACAAAGAAAAGCAGCGAGAGCATGGAAATTCAAATCAGCAGAGACGAAACAGCCCAGTAACGTGAGACGCATCTGAGAGACCAATATACAAGGTTAAAAGTAAGGATATCCACTACAGGATGAAATGATTAATTAGTATAGACTAGGGGTGGGCGTCCAGACCCGAAAGACCGAGGACCCGACCCGAATTGAGGAAAAAAGACTGAATCGGTTCGGTTTTAGAATAGAAATTTTTGGTTCGGTCTAAAGCCCGACCCGAATTCATGTAATCGGTTCGGTCTCGGGTTTCATATTTTCAGGGCCCGAAAGCCAGAACCGACCCGAATACTGTAGCACATGCCACATGTCAGTCCATGATTGGGTGTTAACTCAACCTCAGCCTCCCTCTCTCTGCGACTTTGCTTGTATCGACCTCAGCCCCAAATTTCAGATCTGATGAAATCTCCCTCTCACTCTCTCAGCCCCAAATTTCAGATCTGAGTTGTCTATCTCTCTCTCCTTCCATTACCAGTTCCTGCTCCGGTCTCGATCTCCAATCCTCACTCCTCCTAACCGAACCCCTCTTCACTCTCCCTCCATCCAACGCACCACCGACAAACTGGCATTGAGGAGGAAGAAAATATATATATATATATATATATATATATATATATATATATATATATATTATATGAATAGAAGTGCAGAAGAAGATGAATAAGAAGTGTCGAAGAAGACTAGAAATGAAAGAGGGAGGAAGGAAAGGAAAAAACAAAAAAGAAGAAGAAGAAGAATATATGAATTAATGAATAGAAGTATAGAACTGCAGAAGAAGAAGAAGAAAGTGTCGAAGAAGACCAGAAAAGAAAGAGATAGTATAAAGTAAAAGAGGGCAGAGCCATTTATCTTGTTTTGTTTTATTCCAACCGCTCAGGACAAATAAATATAAACGTCGAACATAATGTTTTGAGAGTGTCTCATGCTCCAGTGGTTGGGAGCAAGGATTTGGTGCAAGAGGTCAAGGGTTCGAACCTTGCCTCTAACCAAATTTTGTGTATTTTGCATATTGGGCCCGAAAAGCCCGAAGCCCGAACCGGCCCGTTTGGGATCGGTTTATGTCGGTTTCCATTTTCGAAAAAGCCCGAACCGGCCCGAACCGAGTGTTTCGGGCTCGGTCTCGGTTTTACCAAATTTCGGGCCCGACCCGACCCGTGCCCAGCCCTAGTATAGACTTGATATAAAATTTAGACTTTTGGGATCTTGTATTCTCAGCAAATGAAAAGGAAAATGAAGAACAATGTTTTTAACAATCATCATCAAACAGGAGTGCTACATAACTGAGGGGATTGGTAGGAACATCTTATCGATTTGATCTATTACAAAATAAGAGACGAGGAAAATTCTAGTTTGATTTTGTTTAAACTCTACCTTGTACGTCATTCATCTGAGATTGCTAGCATCGGAGCCCAGATCTCGGCTACATAGTTAGTCATAGTTGCATTCTTTTACTGAATAGTTCAATGGGCCAGGCCCTTCATTTCTATGGACTTATTTAGACGCTGAATTGAGGGGATCCCGTTGAGTTTTTTTTTCTTTTTTTTCTTTGTATTTGAAGTTTTAGTGGCGAACTTGTGGGCAAAGGTGTATTCCTTTAATTTTAGTTTGCGTCTCCATCTCGTAATCAACTGATGCCTAGCTGCCTGAATTTTTGCTTTAGCCATATTATCAGTTATCAATAGTTCGTCAACCAAATATATATAAAATTATTTTTCAAGATCATTAGGTTAGCCAAAGACAAGGTTTAGGCATAATTCACCTTGGCCTAGGGCCAACCCTGCAGGACACCTTCACTTCATATGATTCGAAAGAAAGGAAAATCATTAACAATTTAACAAGAGAAAGAAGCCAAATGCGCTCGAATTATTTAAACAAATGACATTTTTCTTTTGTTTTCATTTGCCAATAATGGTCTTTTCGGTAAACATCACAGTTGACCGTCGTGCAATGCAAGCAGTAATTGCTACACAATCAACACACAAATCTCAACATCCATCTCTCTTTTTCATGCTCGTTACAAAATTTATTCGTAAATTAATTGATTCCTCCTCAATGAAAAGAACTACCATTTATTTTGGACAACCCTGGCTAGCAAACAATCACCACGTACTGTTAGAGACATCCCTGCACAGTGGTCTTTCACAAATGACATGTTTTTCGCAAAGCCAACATGATAGCCGATGCATGCCTTCATTTTTTTAATTTTTTTTGGAGTTGAGGTTATAAATTTATAATAACGTACTAGCACACTGTATTTTAGCCATCTAATCTTCTGCTAGTTGATTTTTGACGATTCTTAGTTTTGTAAACTTCTAATAGCATACATTCACAACTAATCTATTAATATGTATGCTAGCTTTTGACGATTCTCGTTCTTTAAACTTCTAGTAGCATATAGAATAACGTTTCATCTACCTTATATGATGATTTCCCAGAAATCTTCCTTGCAGCTAGTGTACTGTATTTTCATCATAGAAACAAAAGGCAACTAACAAAAAATATTAGTCCAAGTCAAGTCTCTCCTTTGACGAATTCATTGACTTGAGTAAATTACCTGGCCTTTTGTGTTCTTCGTATCTAGCTTCACCTAGCATATAGAATACCGTTTCATCTACCTTATATGGCGATTTCCCAGAAATCTTCCTTGCAGCTAGCTAGTGTACTGTATTTTCATCATAGAAACAAAAGGCAACTAACAAAAAATATTAGTCCAAGTCAAGTCTCTCCTTTGACGAATTCATTGACTATTGGAGTAAATTACCTGGCCTTTGTGTTCTTCGTATCTAGCTTCACCGGCCAATCACCATGTAAGTGAAAAGTAATTGCTGATTATGTTTCCTGAAAGTAACCCATATTTGCAGAAAGTCTTGGATTCCCATGCAATCATTACCTTTATGTCACAATGTAATTGCATTTTCTTCTCTATATTCATGACCTATTTGACTGTATATGATCCTCATCCAACTAGATATATAATAAACTACAGCTTAGTTTCGCTTTAGTGGAACAGCCAACTTCTATGCTTCAATGGAGCAAATATATACATGAATCACCTATCCAGTTATATCCAAAATAGGGAAACAAATCAAAACAAGTTGGTTGACAAAGTCCTTATAAAACCCTAATCCACACGCTAAGGCAAGAAAAATCCAACAGAGCCAAAGCTTCCTGGTGAAGCTTTCTGTGTTGCGTGGCTTCGCCCAGAAGGCTCATGCAGATGTGTATATGAAATGTATATTCGGCTGGTACACGAAATATATACGCGGCACAGACGCGCAGTTATCCTCTACAACCATGAGTCATATTCTCATTGAACAAAACAAGCCCAAGTGGAATAGAACTTGACGTGGCTCGTGGTGATTGGGAGGTGGTAACCTTCTTGAGGAAGGAAACCCTAGGACTACGACGGTCGACGTTATTGTAGTCGTGCTGCCAAAGCTAAAAGTGACATGTATACTCATATAGCATTTAATCGAAATTAATCACGTAATAATTTCATGTCAATATGTGAATACGATTCATAATTCGTAGGCAAACTAATTAACGAGGTTGATAACTCATGCAATGAAATGGAATTGGGATTACGATACTCTTTATTAGTTGTTTTGTTCGTTAAATTTAAATAAATTTAAAGAAGCATCTTGATCTTCAAAAATAATAACTAGACTATTGTTTCTCCAAAATTAACCACGTTTGATCAAAGCTACAAAATATCATACAGTAGAATTTGGAGCAGACATAGGGCATTTCATCGAAATCTCCAACCACCTTCATCTCCAAAAATATGTTCTTTGATTCCATATTTTATCCTTATTTTCTGATGGGAGAAAGAGAAAGACAGTGATTCCTTGCTTGGGATTAGAAGTCTACGTGAAGAAAAAGAGAAAAAATGGGAATATACAACAAAGATTGGTATTGTATGGTATCAAATCAAACCCCCAAATATGCAAAAATGTTTGTTCGTACGTATGTGTCTTATAAAACTTGTACACTATACCATATCTTTAGGGACACTCTAGGTTGACACTGCAGCTAAAGCCTCCAAAGAGGTAAAACGTCTCCAAGAGAATAACCTATGTTGCCCCCTCTCCACTCTAACCCACCATTTTTTTGTTTTTTTTTTTGTTTTTTTAGATAATTAGGGTTTTTCTTTGTTCTTCGCCACAAGTTGAACTTTTGTTAACCACCTGTTGTGGTAAGGCTGATCGAGCAGCTTAATTACCATAAAACCCCCATATCTAACATTCGAGTCCCAACTCCTACAAATTTATGACCAGCAGGTTTGATTGGTCTTCGGATTCATGCGTCTGCGGTGGGAGATTATTCTGAATTTGCTAGAATACCTTTGTGAACCTCAGTCCGGATATTGACTAAGGGGCTTGCTTATGTCACTTCTGATCCAAGCAAAAAAAAAAAAAAAAACAAAACAAAACAAACAAAAAGAAGTTAAACCCTTGTTTAGTACTACGTGGAAAAGAAGAAAAGAGAATACCTGGCTAATAAGATAACACACACCGATTCTTCGATCCGAACGTGTACACGCAATACAAACCCAACTTGTCCTGCAAGCAACCTTTACTATATCTAGAAATTTCTTGCCTCTCTTAAATGTTTTTATATAGCTTTTTGAAACTCAGCTTAGCTCAGCCCACAGCCGTTGTTTCTTCTCCTCTCTCTTTCTGTTGCGGCGAGGATTTGGATTTGAAATTTGTAATTTATTATCTGATTAAGGAAAACGTGCTCGAAAAGCGACGGTTTGCTTGCTTAAGAAGACCTCTAGCTGAGATCGAGTTTGGTAAATTATATAGCAAGAAAAAGTGGAGCAAATAGGGGGGAGCAAATTTGGGGTCTGGTATGAGCAGCCTCAGAAAAAGTCTAGCAGCACAGAAAAGGATCAGATCAGCAGCAGCAGCATGACATGGCACTCAGATGACGATGAGGAAGAAGAGAGGGCAATTCAGTCAGTTGCTCCCTCTTCTGCAACTTATCCTCAACATAAGAATAATAATAAGAACAGTGAAATATCATGCCCATCTTGTGGCCACCCTATAGATATTCAAGACCAGGTACTTACTGATAATTTGATATATATTGTTTCGTAATTTCAGTTTTTAATATTTCAATTATTCCAGTTCGATTTATATGAATTTTTTCTTTTCTTTCTTTCTTATTAATTGATCGAAGGCTGGAATTCATGATTTGCCGGGACTACCAGCAGGGGTGAAATTTGATCCGACGGACCAAGAAATTCTTCAACATTTGGAGGCAAAAGTGCTCACTGATACCAGAAAGCTTCATCCACTCATTGATGAATTCATACCAACGCTTGAAGGAGAGAATGGAATTTGCTCTACCCACCCAGAAAAGCTACCAGGTTAATTTACATAAATTTGTATTGTTATCAACTTTGTTTTTTTTTAGTGCTTAGATGATTTCGGTTTAGTATTTACTTTAGAAGTAAAATTGCAGTGGAAAAAGCTATACATCACAGTTTAATTTAGCTCAAAAGATGGATCAATGCCTGAATCTTGTATATCATGATTTGGGTAAACTTGAAATTTACAAATCTTTTACTTCTTTTTAATCAGTACATATTCACAATCTTGGAATTTCATATTTTTCATCTTGGTATATATGTGTCTAACTGTCTATTTCTAGATATCACATTGATGGCATCATCTAACTACCACATGAGTTTTACTTGAAAAAAACATGATTTTTGCTTGTTAATTTTCCCTTTTTCTCGTAAGAAAAGAAATTTCAAGCGTCTGTTACATAAAATTATATATAACAGATACCATATGAATTAGAGTTTACTATAAATAAATTATAAATGCAATTGGAGTCACATACCATATGAACAACATTAGCTTAGTGGATGTCATTTTGCACTATTGGATAAGGTCAAGTTCCAATCCCTTCACCATATAACCATATGTGGTAAACTGCTGATTATAGGCTTTACTAACAATATATTATTTCATCTACTGGCAGACACTTGTTTTTTTTCTGGTTTGTTTTGGTACCAGTTATACTGTTTTCTTCATCTATACATCAGCCTTTAAGTCCATATATATATGCAGGAGTGAACAAAGAAGGACAGATCCGCCACTTCTTTCACCGACCCTCAAAGGCCTACACCACCGGAACTAGGAAGCGAAGGAAGGTTCACACCGAAGAAGATGGAAGCGAGACGAGATGGCACAAAACAGGCAAGACAAGGCCGGTCCTCACCAACGGAGCAGTCAAGGGTTTCAAAAAGATCTTAGTCCTCTATACCAACTACGGCAGGCAAAGGAAGCCCGAGAAGACGAATTGGGTGATGCACCAGTACCACCTTGGTAACAATGAAGAAGAAAAAGATGGGGAGCTAGTGCTATCTAAGGTCTTTTACCAAACGCAACCTAGGCAATGTGGTATGGGCACTCCAGGCATCAGAGATGGTGGTCCTCCATTGTTGAATCCATTTGATAGTCATCATCATAAAGGTCATGTGAATATTCGAAGTGGGCAAGATGGTAATTCTCTTCCTCTTCCTCTTCCTCCAAAGAAAGCTGGTGTTGTGGAATATTACAATCATAACCAACCTGGTCCTTTCATGAACTATGATCATCCACATCTGATTCAAGGAGTCCAGAATAGGGATATTCCAGCTCAACTAATTCCTAACATGGTTCTTCAAGGTGACGGGTCATCGTTGTTTCGATATAATACTGCAGATACAAGCAAAGGAAAGCTAATTGAGAGGAAAATATAGTCATGGGTCTATATCATGGCCATGGATATATGGAAAAGTTTTTATATTGAGGTAGCTTAGCTAGTTTAGGGCAGCAGTGACATTATACCTTCTTGCCATTTATACTCTTCCGTTTTGAATTGGACAATTTGATTATTGACTTGTTGCTGTACAATATTCAAAAAATGACTTTCTTATGAAAAAAAATTATGGATTCATTCATTCATATGTTAACATCCTAAAAAATTTATGGATTATTGGAAAGATTAGGCGCCAAGCATCCTCTAGTCTTTATTTATTATTATTATTATTATTATTATTATTATTATTATTATTATTATTATTATTATTATTATTATTATTATTATTATTATTATTATTATTATTATTATTATTATTATTATTATTATTATTATTATTATTATTATTATTATTATTATTATTATTATTATTATTATTATTATTATTATTATTATTATTATTATTATTATTATTATTATTATTATTATTATTATTATTATTATTATTATTATTATTATTATTATTATTATTATTATTATTATTATTATTATTATTATTATTATTATTATTATTATTATTATTATTATTATTATTATTATTATTATTATTATTATTATTATTATTATTATTATTATTATTATTATTATTATTATTATTATTATTATTATTGTTCATATCCTTTCATAGAAAAAAGAAATCTGAAAAAGAAATCTGAAAATTCATTTGGGGAGTTATGAAATTGAACCTTGAAAGTTATGGTCGAAAACCCGAATTTCCATTTCCGAGAGGGGGTATAAATAGGAACCTAAGTCATTTTTCACCTCGATTAAAATCGGAAACCTAAAATCCTCGCCACTCGACCTGCGCAGCGGATCCAACGGGTTCTTGGCCTTTGGTCTACCCAGACCGCCGCACAGGCGCCATCTGGAGTGCCTCTCCATGCCGGTGACGTTTCCGGATTCGATCACTTTCCCTCGATAGTTGACCATCGCAGCAAATTGAAGCGAGGAAGCCTTCGGCAACCACGCAACACGACTTAGTTAGAGCTCTCTTCTCCGGCCATCTCAGGCGACGCCACCAAGCCATCGATTGGATTGGCTGCGCGGGTTGAGTGGCGAGGATTTTAGGTTTTCCAATTTTAGCCGAGGTGAAAAATGACTTACCCAAAATGGTAAGTCCCTATTTATACCCTCTCTCGGAAATGGAAATTCGGGTTTTCAACCATAACTTTCACGTATGAACTCCCTTTTGGGCGTGCTATGTGTCGACAGACTCGGTGTAACGTCTTCTACAACTTTCATGAAGGAAGTTTCCTAGTTTGCAAGGAATAAAAGTCAACTTTTGGGAGTATTTAAAAGCATCAAAATGAAGTTAAAAGTAAATTAGTTTTCATTTACCGTCCGAATGACCAGTAAACTGGTAACAAAATATCTGAAACAAATAAATTTTGCTGGGCCCGGCCCTCTAGGCCCTAATAATTTTCTATTTTTTAAATAAATTTTTCCTTTTTCTATAACATACAACTTATCTCTTTTTTTGTAGGGAAAATTTCGCAAACAGTACACCAAGTAAATGCCACTAATAATTCTTATACACAAAGTTTCAAACCAAACATTTCGGTACACGAAATTTGAAACTCGACCCACTATCAGTACACGAAAAAAAGGAAGAAGAAAGAGATAAAAACGAAGGAAAAAAAAAAACAGAAAAAAAAATTATTAAAAAAAAAAGAATTGAGGGCATAATGGACATTTTGGTGTCAAAAATTGACGTCGTGTACTGATAGTGGGTTGAGTTTCAGATTTCGTGTACCGAAATGTTTGGTTTGAAACTTTGTGTATAAGAATTATTAGTGGCTTTTACTTGGTGTACTGTTTGCGAAATTTTCCCTTTTTGGTAATTGATTTCCTAACCTTTCTTTTCTTTAATTCTTGTTTCCTTTGTTAAATAACAATTACTTTTTGAGAGATTTAGAGAGAGAGTTAATTAAATATAAACACATTAATAATTAGCACATCTCTCTTTTGGTCCGATATATCAGGAAAGAAACCTAAACTTTGGAGAAAGCATCGGGGAGTTTGCAATCTGTCCGGCGGCGCCTCCGCGTCGAGCGTGGCTCCGCCCCTCATCGACGAATGGTGGATGTTGCCGGACGGGTTCTTGGGGTCTCAGGGTTCCTATCTTTGTCTTCGTTTCGTCGATCTGGGCTGGGTATAATTCTTCGCTCTTCTCAGACGATGGCGCTGGTGTGGATGATGGTTGATGGGCGTTCGGCGGCGGCGCAGATAGGGGTGTGCAAAACATGGTACAAACCGGCCAAAACCGACCAATAAATATGGTTTGGTTAAGGTTTTTTAACTTTAAAAATTGAAAATCGGTTCAATACCGAACCAAACCATTTATGAACTGGGTTGGTTTGGTTTCTCTTGTACTTAAACCGCGGAATCCGAACCGACCGGTATGTTTGAAATATAAGAGAAAAAGTTTTTTTTTATTTTATATATATATATATATACACATAATAAATATATATTCATTTGTCCAGTTTGTTCTAAGTAAGTTCTAAATCTCTAGTTATAACTTTATTCTCAAATGGGTGTGTGTGTTTGGTGGGGTGGTAAGACTTTGGTCTCATATATAAGAGGTCAGAAGTTCGAGCCCCATCAAAGGTGGGAATGGGGTGGGGTTTTTTTTAAAAAAAAAAAAAAAAAAACTTTATTCTCAAATGATATACTATCATATTGAATTCAAGGCCCAAAGGCCTAAAACCTTAGTGTCTATATATATATATACAGTCCTGGTCACCTGGTCAGCAACTGACCAGGGATCATTTGCTCAATCACCGTCCGATTTCAATCGGACGGTTTACAACTCTCTTTTCCTCTCTCATCACTTAACTGTGAACCGTCCGATTGAAATCGGACGGTGAGTGAGCAAAAATTCCATGGTCAGCAGCTGACCATTGGAACGGGATCGTATATATATATATATATATATATATATATATATATATATATATATATATATATATATATATATATATATATATTTTAGGAAAGCGAACCCTGATTCAAAATTTTATTGATAGAAGAAAAAAGGTACAAAAGGAAGTGGGGGACTAGGCCAAAACCACTTTTAAGGGACAAAACAAAGAGAGAACAGATATAAAATCCAACTATAATCAACATTCTTGCTAAAAAACAAAGAACAAACATGCTAAATAAAGCGATAAGTATTAAGCAGACAAAGTTCTCTACCATAAATCCCAGCAACAAAGCTTGGCAACTTTCGCCACCAAATAGAACCATTGTTAGTAGCACCATAATCCGCAAGCTTGTCAGCAAAAGCATTGCCTTCTCTGTAGATATGAGTTACCTTAAAATGTATAGAGGAGATGAACACCATGCAATTTAACCACGCTACTTTTTGCTTCCAAGGAACCAAGTGTGGAGACTTGAAATACTGAACCACAAGAGCGGAGTCCGTTTCAAGCCAAATATTAGTCCAACCACATGCCTTGGCTACATTAAGAGCTTCTATAACTGCAAGAATTTCAGTCTCTATTGCACTTTGAGCAGAAATCCTGTGTGAAAAGGCTCCCTGAAATAGACAACCATTATCCCTGAACACTCCTCCAAAACCAGCTGCCTGAGGTCCCTTGAATGATCCATCAGTATTCACTTTTAGCCAACCATACGGTGGAGGTTGCCAGCGGACCGGGATAAAATCCGGTGCCTTAAGCCGTAAAGGAGATAAACCAAGGCACTGGAAAATAGGCAAAGATCCCGAAGAGGTAGAGGAGGGAGAGAAATACATTGATGCCGAGTCTTTAAGAGAGAGCAAGAAAAAGTGTTATATGAAAGTACTACCCCCATACCTAATTTTATTTCGCTCTGTCCAAGTGCACCAGATCACATTGCATATAGTGAAGTACCACATCTTCCTGGCTGCAGGAGTAAGTGAATCAAGCAACTCCCTTGAAAGAAAAGAATGATGAATCATCTGTGGTTGTATCAACAATCTAAACCAACTAAGCACCCACTTCCAAAAATCTTGCATCCATCTACAGTTGAAGAATAGATGATCAAGAGATTCATTGTTCTACAAAAATCACACCTAGAGCAGAGAGAGTAGCCCTGCCTTTGTAATCTGTCGTCAGAAGGTAACCTTCTATGTAAGAACTTCCAGGTAGCAATACTCTTTCTAGGCTGAATTGCCTTATGCCAAATGAATTTGAAGTTTTCTAACACAGGCAAAGGAGGAGCAATGGAGTGATAGGCATCCCTAGCTGACATACGGCCTGATGATGACCATGACCAGATTGGAGTGTCTGGCATGTCATACATGGGAAGCGAGATATTTGAGATCTGCATAGCTATATTAGGAAATGAAGAGGAGAAGAGCGCAGGCAAAGACCACTCTTTATTAGTAATATAATCACTTACTTTGTCTGTCAAGAAAGTTGAGCACTCTATGTTTAAGCCCTGGGATGAGATGATAGAGGAGCCCAACCAATTATCAGTCCATAAACGTATTGATCTCCCATCCCCCACAAGCCATTGAACGTTGGAATAAAAGGAGTTCCATACCTTTTTCAATCCTGTCCAAATGGAGGAGCGCTGATAACTCCTGATCGGGTGGAAGGAGTCAGTAAAGTACCGATCTCGCAGAAGCTTGGAAGAGGTGGAATCCGTTTTAATAATACCCCAACAGCGCAAGTAAAGCAGTGATTTGTTTAGCAAAAATAAGTTTTGCAATCCCAGCCCGCCATGAGCAACAGATGTACAACACTGATTCCAGGCCACCAAGGTATTACCTTTTTTCAGGGGGTCACCTGACCAGAAGAAATTTCTTGTCCAACCTTGGAATTTTGTCAACAACGGTTTAGGCCATTCATAAACTTGAAAACTATAGATTATCAGGCTTAAAACCTTAGTATATAATCGCTATAATTTTTTTGATCATTTCACATCACATCTCTGATCTCTCAATCTCTCATTCTTTGACCTTTAATACTATCATACTAAGCTAGTATGGATGGCTAAGTTGTTAAATAAGTGAATCACTTTGAATCTAATTTAGGTTTTAGTTTTGGACTATCTGTTTTAGATTTTAATTATTGAATTTTCAATTTAGATAATTTAACATAATTTCAATTCTTGAGATTGAATTTTTACTATGAATTTGTTCATAAATTGCATGTTAATATTATATAGGTGAAAACCGCCTAACCGACCAAACCAAACCATCTTTAATTGGATTGGATTGGGTTGGATTGAGTTTTTTTTTTTTTTTTTATGACCGGTTTTCCAAAATGCCTAAACCGCTCACTTTGGCATAGAGACGGTTTGAAGTCAAAACCGATCCAACCCAATCCGTGTGCAGCCCTAGGCGCAGACATGGAGCAGATGGCCAGAGGCCAGATCATGGCGGCGGCATGTCATGGATCGTATGGTGCTGGGTTCTTCTCTGTTCTAGGTCGCTAGGCGGAGCCTGCAGTGGGGGTTTCTAGCTCTCAAGTTGACGATCTCAGATGCTGGCAGGGCACAGGGATGGCTTGTTACTAGGATTGGGCATCTTCGGCGAGGTGAGCTTGAAGGGATAGTGTTGCAGTGGTGGTTTGCCGGCGGCGCATCTGGGGAAAGGGAAGAGGAGTACAGTGGCTCCCTTTTTATTTTGTTTAGAGGCTTGTTTCTGGTTAGGTTTTTTTGGTCATTGGTATGTCTCTACTCCTTTGAGCTAGGGTTGGGTCAATTTGAGGTGCCATGGATGTGGTGTCTTTCCTGGGGACAAATTGGATTATTTTCGGTTTTATCTTATGGTCAAGGTGCTGACGAGCGATCCTTGCACGTGGTCTGGTATTTTTGGGACACGGTGTGGAAGAGGACGTTTGTTTTTCTGGCGGTTGTCTATGAGGTGGTATCGAGATTCTCGGGAGTTTCTGTAGCCCGAGAGGTTGGGCGATATAGGTGGTTAGGGGTTGGGCCCTTTTGGCTCATGGATGTCATTCTTGATGACGGACCCGTAACTAGTTTGGTTTTTAGGGAGGAGAGTGGGGAGTTCATGTCCACCACCGGTCATTCCCATATTATGTAATCTTGGTTATTTTCAATAAGGGAAAATTTCGCAAACAGTACACCAAGTAAAGGCCACTAATAATTCTTATACATAAAGTTCCAAACCAAACATTTCGGTACACGAAATCTGAAACTCGACCCACTATCAGTACACGACGTCAATTTTTGACACCAAAATGTCCATTATGCCCTCAGTTCGTTTTTTTTTTAATAAATTTTTTTTTCTGTTATTTTTTTTTCCTTCGTTTTTTCTGTTATTTTTTTTCCTTCTTTTTTTCTGTTATTTTTTTTTTCCTTCGTTTTTATCTCTTTCTTCTTCCTTCTTTCGGGCTCACTCCCTCGCTTCCAACGCCGCCCTTGCCCTCCAATTTGTGAGATTTATGGTCCTACAGCTTATATTTGTAACTCAGCCAATATTTAGTCATGTGAAAAGAAAGAAAGAGATAAAAACGAAGGAAGAAAAAAAAATAACATAAAAAACGAAGGAAAAAAAATAACAGAAAAAACGAAGGAAAAAAATAACAGAAAAAAAAATTTATTAAAAAAAAAAAAAACTGAGGGCATAATGGACATTTTGATGTCAAAAATTGACGTCGTGTACTGATAGTGGGTCGAGTTTCAGATTTCGTGTACCAAAATTTTTGGTTTGGAACTTTATGTATAAGAATTATTAGTGGCCTTTACTTGGTGTACTGTTTGCGAAATTTTCCCTTTCAATAAAGGATTCTTATTCTAAAAAATATATATATATAAACACATTAACTTATTATAACTTATAAGTTAATTCCAATATATATATATATTAAATATGATCAACAAAAAATAATGAGTCTTATATTGCCTATAGGACCATGGAGCCACATTTTGAGGAAAAAAGAATAATATATTTCTTTTTGTTAAACAAATTAAAGCCCTTTTAGGCCCATTTCGGTCCTATTTGGCCTTATTTGGAAGGCCGGCCCTAGTGACTCGGGCGGATAAGAGTTAGCATATTTAAGCCCCGGCCCGACCCTACCCGGTCCTAAATTTTATTGATTTTGACTAGGCTGGGCCCGGCCCGACCCTAAGCCCTAAAATTTAGCTATGAGTTTCCTAAGCCCATGATGACCCCGAGACTACATCTTTGGGACGAAAGTGGATTTAGGAAACTCAAGTCTGGAAAATCGAAAGGAAAACTTTATATCACAGGGGCCTTGCCACCGAAGAACTGAGCAGCAGACTCAACTCCACATACGCCTACCGCCTACGTCAATTAAATCCTGTGGCTCAGCTAGCAGAGCCTGAACCTTTTGATGGTGATGATGACTGCGGATTTGGAAGTATCTCGCTAACAATGGAAGGTGTTTAATGATTACCACAGTACTGAGGATTATTATGTTGAGCTTCCACTACTAGAGCTAGAGCAGTTGCAAGTACTAGTGGAAAAACCATGTAACCTCTACCCCTAGCTCTCTCTTTTAGCTATGATCTTTTTGTTATGTTCCATGTTGAAGACAAAACTCTATTTATAGCCTTCCCAGTTCTGGTTTAGCCTTCCAAGTTCTGGTTCCTTCATTTGACGAGTCGTTAATAATGAAATTATTGAGTGGCAATGACATCTGTTTATGATGCTATGATATAACCTTTATAAGTAGTGTAATTGGATGGATGAGTAATTTCCTAATCAGTTAATCTTCTATTGTCAATTATGCACACGTTCATGATTATTTTCAGCTTGTTTTGATGCTCGATTGGTTTAAAGACAACGAAAAAACGAACAGATTTGTCATCCAAATTGAAGCTCGATTTCTATTCACTTGTTCAGCGTTGAGTTTTAGAACTGGATTGTAATGGGAAACAATAATTCACAGAACCCCCAGAGCAGCGAGCTCCTCCAAAGAAAAAGAAGAGTGGTACTGGCTGCTTAAATTACGTCTACACAAAGCACACTCGCACTAACAAATAAAATCCCGCAATCGACCAGACTGAGTCCAACCTAAAATATAAAACCGACCAGACTGAGCAACATCAACATACATACCCACACCGGCTTTTAGACATAAGAACATAACTACGAAGATAAAGACAAAGTACTAGAGTCGCCTAAGGAGTTGTTACGGTCATAACTTTTTGTACATCAGCTCTAGCGTTCACGACTTTTGAAGAATGCACTTCTCATATAGTGTGAGGATCTCCCTTTTGTTGGGGTTCCTTAACTGCAGCAGCTCAGCACCAAAATTATGCTTTGTTAGCTCTTGCTTCAGTTTCTGGACTGTGAACTTTGTGTAATCTTCTGGATTGGTTTGCTGACTGCGGCTATCCTCATCTCCCCGGAATACTGAACCACCATCTTCTGTTTGCACATGCTTCAGAGGGCTAGTAGTACTCCTAGACTTCTTATTTACTCTTAAGATCCGGTCACTCAATTCCCCGTCTTGAACAGAGTCCACGTCCATGTCATAGTCATCTACCCTTGAACGCTTCCCATGTGAAGCAGTCCTAAGCTTACTATCCAATGCAGTTTCATTCAGGCGAACAGAAGTCAATTCTTGCTGGAGTTTATCGAGTTTTGCTTGTGCAGATTGTAGCTGATGAGAGAGGGCTTCTGCCCTATTGTTTGCGTCTGCATGTGCTGCACGTTCACTGTCCAGAAGACCTTGAAGGACTTGAACTGTACTAGTTCTCTGCTCATTGTTCGACTCCAATAATGATTCTATTTCTTTCTCCCTTTCTTCAACTCTTGCCTCCAGTAGAGAAATTTTGTGATGAGCTCCCCTTTCTGATGCACGGATTCCGTCCAACTCAACTTCCAAGTCTCTTTTCTCCCTCTGTAGACTTTCAATATGCCTCTCAGCCCTCTCAATTTGAGCCAACCTTTCTATTGCCAGCCTCTGCATGTCCCCCTTTTCCTTTTGAGCCATGTCTGCTTGAGCTCGTGCTTTATCAGCAATATCAGTTGCTCTAGTGGCTTCTTTTTCAGCAATTTTACACCTTTCTTGGACTTCATCCAATCTTTTGATCTCAGTTTCATACGTCTGCTTTAGATGGATCTTCTCCTGCTCCAGTATCTTCTTTTCTCTTTCAAATGAATTGGCCTTGTCATTTGCAGCTTCTAATTTTCTGCTCAGCTCCTTGATTTCAAGCTTTCCTGATGATATTTCAGCATCATAACTATCAATTTTGGACCTGGCAGCCTGCAATCAATATGTTCACAGTCAAGTACTACCATTGACATATAAATAAGTTAAAACACAAAGACACCACGCGCAATTGAAACAAACATATGCAAATTACAGAAAACCAAAGCCTTTCAGGCTTTAGTAGACAGATGGTGGATTGAGTTAAACCACATAAGCTTGTAGTAAACAACAGAGATAATAGAATAACAAAAAAGTGGGGAGAGAGAGAGAGAGGCACACACACACAAAATTTATAACACAACATCTAGAAACTCAAAATTACCTTTAGTTCCATTTTTAGAGTCGTTAAGCACTGCTCAGCATATTCAATCTTTGCTGTCTTTTCCTTTATGTCTTCCTCCTTCATATTCATCAACAAAAAACAAATCAAAACCCTGTTTGATTATATATAAGAAACCAGAGAATTGGAGTGTATGTGCGTGTGCACGTGTGAGGGAGAGAGAGAGGGGGGGGGGGGGGGGGGAATACCTTCGCAGCCAAACTACTCGTGAATTCTTCCCTCAAAGCATCTTCTCTCCTTTGTGTTTCCTTACTGGAACGTTCTTGGACAATTGCTGCCTTCTCTAGAGCAGCTTTTGCCTCTCTAAAAGCAATGTCATATTTGCGTTTCCAGTCCTCTGCCTCCTCTTGGGCAGACTGAGCTTGTTCCTTTGCAGCAGCCAGCCTTGCTTCGCCAGCACTGCATCGAGACTTGAGAACCGCGATTTCGGAACCAGCTTGATCTTCCTCAGCCTTCTGCTTGGAGAGAACATGCTCATATTTTCTTTGCCATTCCCCTGCTTCTGCTTTTACAGAATCCAAACTCTTACGCAAGCTAGCACACTGATCTCGCAGAGAAGTATTATTTCCTTGCAAGTTGTTAAAACGGACATTGTATTCATCATTTAGCTTGTTCTTGTCATTGAGAGCGTCCTCGTAGCGTTTGACATACTCCATCTTAGACTGCTTGCTTTCCTCTGCCCGCTTTTTCAGTAAACCCAACTCATCTTCCATGGCACGGGATCTCAACCTCAAGGTGCCATTCTGTGATTCAACTTTGTTGATTTGCCTCATGATGAGATCAAGAATTGGACCTTCCAAACTGTAAAATTTGGACGAACGAAAAGGGAGGCAAATATCTTCAACAAAAAATTGTGACTTCAACAAAAGCAAAAAGCAGGGAAGTAAAGAAATACACACCTCTTTCTTAAAAAGAAAGCCAGTTGCTGCCATTTTAGTGGACCCCGACTTGCCTTTTCATACTCGGACATAAGGTCACCAAGAACCTAGAACATAAAATGTGAGATGCACATTTCAGGACCCATTAATAAACATGTTGAATACGTGAGGGAATTGATTGTGGACACGTCTTACCTTCAGAACATTATCAATATTAGCATCACTAGCATGGCAAGTGCTCCTCAGCTTCCCTTCCATCCTTTGTATAGCATTTACACATTGCAACTCTGCCTCCATATATGCATTCTTCTTATAATCCTGTATAGTAGCCGATTCAAATCAACACATTTATATGATGGATGAGGTCATTGATATATGTATCCAAATAAAAATGAGCACATTAGATTTCTTTATCATGTTTAATGTATGAAATCACATAGATCTATGCAAACTATTTATCACAAGTCAGTGTTAAATGTATATGATCACACAATATTTTAATCATTTTTAGTAATTACAAAGCAAAATATAAAGATGAACAAGGAAAAACTATTTGCAATGCAATCTCAAAAATAAAATAAAAGAGATGCTAAATGCAAAATCTGTACTCAACAGTGCATATCTAAGTGCTTGAGGTCAACTGAAAAGAAAAAAATATATATATATATATATAATGCACTTCTTGTGGCCACAGCCTACTAAGACTAAATTTTTATCCAGTATCATACTTCAAATTTCTTTTTGAGCTGTTTGTGAAGATTCCCTTCATATTTTTTCCTTGTTGGACCACCCCCTACAGCACAATCGTTAAAAGCAGCCAGTGATTTTTGGACTGCCTCTTCATGAGCCTCCCTCAGTGCAGCCTGCAAGATATGGACAAAAGATAATTAAAATCATCCACGATCAAGGAAAAATGAGAAGGAAAAAAATTATTGCATAACTTACTTCTTCAGGCAACTTTGAACGGTCAAAAGCAGACCTATAAGCATCAACAGCAGAATCATATGCTCTTCGGCACTCTGCTTCTTCGACACTCTGCAAATTAAAAATATGTAAACTGAGAATGATGGAAGTGAGAAATGAAATAATGATCGCTCATAATGTTTATTTTAGAGTTGTTAACTAGTTCCCGGATAAATTTTTAAACCCTCTCCTTCATTTATTTTTCTATTCAGCAATTAATGCAGATTAAAGTGAAATTAGAATGTCCCCTGTAATTTTCAATTAAGATTAACCAAGTAAAATTTAGATATCGTATCTACTTCCAGTTTTGGTTACTAGTCCCTTGATACCTCCGCATTCCAGTCAGAAGGAAAGATGGTGTCCAACATTTATACAGCAAGAAAATACTGTCATGGAAGCAAATAAAGTACTCACAAACACAAACCTGCCATGAAGATGAGATGGTAGGCACTGCACCATTATTAAGAGCATCAAGATAGGACTGAAGGATACCAACTAGAACTGGCCCTGTCATCATAGTGGCCCCAACTTGCTTGGGCCTCGTTCGTTTAAAAACAAAACTTGTCAAAGCATCCAGCCCTGACCTAAACTCAGGCCTTAACTTGTTCAACTGCATAAAAATTCTTCAAGTTGAGCACAGAAATAATACACAGAGAGTAACAGATTTGAGTTCATGACCATTGCAGAGAGAATGTGAAGACAGTAATGAATTACTGACCTGAATTTGATCGAGTCTCCGGAGCTCCTCTTCCTTGTCCACAGGCCGCAAAAGGGTGAAGCATTCTCTATCTGGAAATAGAGCTCTAATGGAGTCCCGTATCTATTTCGAAGATTTGTATGTTAAAAAAAATGCCTCCAAGTCAAACATGGATAGCATAATTCAAAAATGCAAGTGCTAAATATGCCTACGATGTTATAAATAGACGTTATAAATAGCTCCAAAATGCATATCCACTACCCGATGCAGATTCAATAAAGCATTAGAAGGCAACTTCTTCAAAGTACAAAGTCAATATAATGCAGCGATCTTCTCAGAATTAAGGAAGATACCTCATTTTTGGCAGCTACGTCTTGTTTTCCTTCAAAAGGCCTCAAAGCAGTCTCTAGATACTCACGGGGTGTTATCTTTCTACCATCCTCTACTAAGTCGAGATAGAAGTCCTGGAACCAAGACAAGGGGGGTTAACACAACTGGACAGCCATAGTACATATTGTATTAATTAAGTTGAGTAATCATGAGGTAATTAAAAGAACAATAACAGCCAAAATAATTATGATAGTAGAACTAAAGTCATGAGAATAGTAGGATTACAAAAATAGTTGCAGAGAAAAGAAAAATATAATTCAAAACAAATTACCCTTAGAAGCCAGACAAAAACTGGGGAGAACTGCCCAATTTCAGAGGCTGTGGTTCTTCCTCCAGAGGCTTTAACACGGATATGTTTGGTCACTTGGGTGACAAGAGCAAGACGATCAAGTGAAGCTTCATCTATACCACCCATCTAAGAGAAAAGCCAACATCAGGAAAACTGATAGAGGAAAGACGGATGCATACTGCATCAAATTGCAAATCTCTTTTTCCCTTCACACCCTATCTCAAACCTATTTACATGAATAATGGCCACGCCATGAAAATGCTCGAAACAAAGATTTGAAAAAACAAATCCTAAAGCATAATTAGAAAGCAGCAAGCCACCAGGATCAAAGTAGCAGCAGAAGTCTCCTAACCTGATTATAAATGAACATGCTGGATAAGAGAACAGCCAAGGAAAATATTTGTGTGCTGTACGTTCCCTGTCAGATAAAATAAGTTACAATAATTGCAATTAGCTTACAAAGTGACTAAAAGATGCAATGATAAGGAACAACATGTTAATAAAATGAAGAGAGACAAATATTTTAGTAAGTAAAGGAATGAGAGCTAACTGTCTGATCATAAGCATCTATTCCTTCAGTATCCAACAATAAGAGATTGTATTCAGTTCCATCAAGGGCAGTTCTCTTCAAGGGTGCACTCCACATCCATAGTCCTTTAGTACATGGGCGATGAGTCGATGCTACTTGAAATCCACTACTCCTTCCAAGAATCTGCAACACAGGAATATCAGCATAATTCTATATGACTTGTAGTGACATTAAACTGGAAGGAAAGCAAACATCAATTATACCGATTGTGCACTTCAACACATAAGTAACCTTCTATAAAAAGACTTGACAAGACTATAGTCTATGGAGGCACTGACTAAATGAACGGAAAAGAAGATGTCCTGAACCATTATAAAGTTAAGAGAAACCTGATGGCTAGAAATACTTGCAGAGCACACTTACAACAGAGAGACAATAATAAAGGAAACTGTTTCTTTACTACGCCCCATCTTTAATATCGTTAGAATAATCATATACTGACTTAGGATTCAAGACCATATTATTGAAATTTGCATCTCACATAACAATATTGCCCATAAGATACATATACATCCATGAGTTGGAATCAACCATACCCCAACATAGTTGGGAAAAACAAAATTAAGGTTTATTCTGACAAGTACACGAACTACAGATAATTATATAGATGAACTGATGCAAACACAGAGAACTACATACTTCAAAAAGTTAGTAATGTGATTCCAGTGCTATAAGGGAGGTCGAGTGCAACGACCCGTTTCAATGGCTTCAACTAGAGCCAAACAAGGCATCACAGAGCTCAGACAAAAAGAAAAAGCACAACAGAGTCCAACAACATGCAAGATCCTGGCCTTCGACCTGCTTCAAGCCATGACCTCCATATACATCAATTATTCGACACTGAGTAGTGAAGCTGCATTACTCTCTCTCCTCTATAATTTACCATTAGCTAGGTTGCAACAGTTCTAACTTAGCCTCCTAAGGTTATTTCAGCTAATTACTTATAAAATCCACAATAGCCTACACCTCACACACTAGAACCACTTCACTTTATCATAACAATTAGGGCAAAAGCTAATCCTCCCTCTTACCTAAAAAATCACAATCCCTAGACTTTCACAGGAAGAAAAAAAACATATAAAAAGCATGAAACTTTCACGAACTCTAATCAAAACGAAGATCTAACCTGGTTGAGAATATAGCTCTTGCCCTGGCGAGCGCGACCGCAGACGGAGACGACACCAATCGGCTCCTTAACGAGCTGCAACACCGCGACGGCTTCCGGATCCATCCGGAACCTCCCTTTCTCGTCGGCGTAGACGAGTCGAATCGGCCTCGCCGGCCCGGTCACCGGCCGCGACGGCTGCGGCGGCGAAGGCGAGGACGACGACGACGGAGAGGAGGAAGATTCCGGCGAGGCATCGGAGGCGTTGCCTCCTCTGAACATCCGAAACATCTCTGCACCGTTCGTTACAATTCTCTCTGTAAAAATTTTTTGGTTCTACTGGTTTTGTTTGATAGGGCAAAGAGGAGCAGATAGAGGGTTTAAAATTGGGGGAGGGAAAGGGGGTCGAGGTTTTTGAGCTTTACCAGAGAAGAGAGAAAGTGGAGGGTGGGAAATTACGAGTATGGGTCTGATGGGTTTGCGTTTGTCGTTTGGGGTGGGTTGAGTTGTGGGAAGGGGTTTCTTGTATTTGTCACTGCTTTATATCGGAACGGACAGCGTGGTTATAAAGCTATCGCTTTTTTTTTTTTTTTTTTTTTAAAGTCTTTTTCAGAAGATTTTGGAGTCTCTTATTTTATTTTTGTATATTTATTTAAAGTATTTCTATATCCATCTTGTTGAGCAACCACGATTTGGCACGTCGGAAAAGTCCAATTTTCAAAGTGGTTTCGATAGACCATGATGATATTGGAACTTAAAAGAAAAGCAAAAAAGAATAGAGCTAGAAAGAAATGCAAATGTGGTTTTCTTTTTTTCGAGCTCTATTTTCATCGGAACACAAAAGCGGAAGGGATAACCAATTAACATGAGGCGCAGAGTAACTAATGAGACTACAAAGTCGTCGATAAATACAGTCGTCGCCAAATCGAGTTAAGCAGATGGTCGGAGTGAACTAGCAACCACCGACACCAACAGAAAGCCAGCCTTCAGCTTCGGTGGTATCACCCTCGGTGTGGACAATGATCAATCATTGTACAAATGAATAAACATCAGATCCCAGCAGACATCAGTGTGCGGATAATAGTACTAGCATGACAATACCAACATTCAGAAAGTGTTAAAATAGCGCCACACTTAAACAATTGATTGGTGCACAACTGGTTTAGGCTGTAAAACATTCACACATTGTTTCCCCCAGAGTTCAATACAACAAATCCAGAATCTAGAGAAATTAATCCCGTTGCATAGGGTTTTTTCAATATTTGTCTTACAAAGTCTGAAATGAAGTACAGGACTTCAATTTAGTAGCGGTACTTGGTTGAGTAATCCTTGGGAGCAATCACCAGACCACGTCCCTTCCTCGCGCCACGGTACACAGTCTCCACAACGTCAATGAACTCCTGCTTGTCCTTGAGAGCCCAGTTGATCTTGTTGTTGTTCCCAGTGCCAAGATCAATCATAATGTGCTTGTTTCTGAAGAAGAACATGACTGTTGAAGGGTCATACAACTCATACATGGTGTTGAAATCAGGAACCTCAGTGATGTCCACAAGGTAAATCACAGCAAAGTTCTTAAGAGTCTCCGCAACATTTGCTAGCACTTCATCCATCTAGTACATAAGACAATAAAAATCCATTAGCCTGCATTTCAATCAAGACTAAATACGTCATAGAAAGAGCAGCTACAAAGATATAAATAATAGGGATTTACCTAAAAACAAATGGCAAGGATTACAGTGTGATTTCATGCACAAGCACTTCTAAATGCATTACTAAATAACATTATTTCAGAAAGCCTAAGCAGAGATAACACCACCGTTTACGTTTTTGATGTGCTACAGTAACATGCTTCTACAGGCTCCTTAATTCCAATCTAAGGTTTGATAGAGGCTAACTAGCATTCGATTAATAAAGTCTACATATACAGAGTTGCTAAAAGGGGCGTAGCATAAATCAAAAGGCAAACAAAAGACTTTGGTTAATGCATCCAACTGAACGACTCGGTTAACAAAGTGCTTACAAGTACTTAATCTATACAGTTCATCATGGCCCCTCCATGGTTTACATTAAGTGAATGAGGAGTATGTTAACAAGTATCTTCATGAGATTCATAATACTAAGGGCCACAACAGTCGCAGAAAGACAATGCTTCTTTCACTCTAGTCTTTGCAACAACTGAACTCTAAAACAAAGGTCATCCCATATCCAACTGACCCTAAAAAATTAAACAAAGAAGGAACACATGCTCAGTCCCGTATACCAATTTCGGTTTTGATTCCATTCTTTCCCAAGACATAACAAATTTATCAAATCACTAAAAACTTGGATCTTCGCCACAAAATTACCAACTATCAATTCACTCCTATGTATACATTGCAACCCACAATCAAAGTACTATATGCATATATTCCATACACATTTCTCTACTAAAACCCTAATTCAGTCGAATCAAACCAACATGCATATCACGTCTGTAATTAAACCCTGATTTCTTGTAAAGAAAACGCTGAATTGTTTGCTTTGCTAAAGAATATAGAGCTGAATTGTAATCAAACCGAGGATTTCGCCAACCAATTGAATCAATTTTCAGTTAAGAATTGAAAACAACAAGAACAACAAAATTAGGGTTCGAAGCTCAAACCTGCATACAAGTCTCATCCCAATCGTGGCCGAACCGGATGACGACGAGACGCTCCTCCTCGGCGAGAATAGCCTGGTCGACGGCCCAGCCGGAGTGAAGATGTGGAAGCAGATACGACATCGTTTCGATGACCTTGTCACTTCTCCAAATTCCCAACTTCTCTTTCTATCGAGACACAACGATTAACTTTATAAAGCCAAGTCGGCTATTGGAATCCAACTCCTTTATGGGTTTTGGAGCCCAAGGCTGCTATGGTTAAAGCACTTCTCATGTTTTGGGTTCAGTTGTGGCCCAATTGCAAAGCTACCATAAATACTCCTCAACAAAAATAACTTTGGAAATTAGAATGATGCATTTGTTTGGTACCTCAAATTCATAAACCAAAACTCTGCTACCCTTTATTATGTCTATAATTTTGATACTTCCTCCGTTAAATTTCAAACATTACGGTCAAATTGATAATTTCGTCAAAACTCCATATACTCTAGTATTAAAGACGTAAATTATATATCTTCCACAAAACATCTACAGATATAGAACTTCAACTCTATACTTTCTAACGTGTCAGTGACATATAGATATATAAAAAGATCGTTGGTGCTTCATCATTATTATTCAATAATAGTATTTTCAAGGTTTATATTTGACTTTTGGATACAATAAGAAAGCTTCAGATTGGCCTATGAAGGTAGTACTGTGTGAGAACAAACTAGCTAGCTAGCAAGGATACATTCGGGGACTCTAATGTTTACAATATTCTATGATGTCATCATATATCTAAGCTGGCTCTAAGAAATTAATTTAATGAACCAAGAGGATCTAAACAATTAGATAAAAGACATATATAAATCTATATGAAAAATCAAAAATCAAAAATCAAAAGTAACTAAGTCTATTTAGCTTTATGAATATGCGTGTTATGAGTGATACATATAATAAATTAATAATATTTAAATCTTAAAATAATCCTGAAATACCTCACGTCTTCAATTTTTAAGCTTTCATCATGCTTATGTCAATAACAATTAGTGAGGCTTGAAATGGCAACATTAACACTGCTTGAAATGGCATCACTAACACAACCCATACCTACCTGCATGTGGATCAGGTTGGCAAGCCATCGTGTCATACAACTATTGTTTATTAATTAGTGGATCCAGTATAATGTTCATGGACATTGTATTTGAGTTGTATCTTGTACCTATATAACTAGAAGTCAAACAATTCACAGGTATATCATTGCTCATCACAAGTTATGACACAGCTTTGATCTTGTACATATCTACTTGGAACCTCACTAACAACTGGCATGGGTTAGTGTTATTTTCATAAGGTCTATAAGTCAATGAATATGTTTGTTAAAATTGTATGGACTCAACTCATAAATAAACAAATTTATCTTACAACTACGAAACATAATAATCTAAATTCTGTGAATTTATTTACACCCTTATTTTGGATTAATCGCAATATCTCAAAGACTTTTTGGGCCCAAACAATAATTTATTGAAAAACATGACGATCAACTGAACTTTATATTCCTTCATATAATCATGTTTATAATTCAGTAATTACACTAAAATAAACTCCGTGAGTGAGTTAGGGCACATACAAAGTTGTCTGCACAAGCTAAACAACCCACACCTACCTATATGAATGGTCATTTCTCACAACTAATTCCAGCAATCTTAATTAAGCAACACCATCACTCCCATAAACTTTCCAGTTTCGTTAAGTCCTTTATTTCATCAGCAATTACATCATCAACGGCAAAAGCAAGGCTCCAAAGACAATTCGTCACTAGTATCCACTACTTACAGATGTCTATTTTCCCAGCTCAATTATTTTCCAATCAATTCATATCCACCCAACGAAGGAATAAATCTATATTCAAGAAAACAAACAAAGAAGAAAATCACATGCATGATCTGCAATTAATTCCAACAAGTTCTTCTCTCCATTATACAAAGTCAGGAAAACCAAATTAAACTTTGCCTGGAATTCCATTTCTATCATCACTCTCTTAATTCTCGAAAAGGAACCGCCCAGCTATCACAATATTCAAGAACCAAGAAGAACAAAAAGGTAAATGGGTAAATAAAATCACTCCGTAAAAAGTAACTAATTGAAAGTCAAAGCCAGAGAGCTCCAGCTTCTTTCAACACCGGAACTAGCTCGCCGGAAATATGCGTCGCCATAACCCTCTCCAACCCACCAAACAACTTCCCGCCGACAAAAACCACCGGAAACTGCGGCCAATTGTTAATAACACTCTCATCTCCAACGATCGTCATCCTCTTACGTAGCTCAACGACAACAGCGGCCTCGTCGTCCTCGTCCACGTCGAAAACCGCGGGATTCACGCCGTGACCGAGTAACAACCGCGTCACCACGTGGCTCATGCAGCAGCCGCGCCTCCCAACGACTATAACCGCATTCTCCGATACCAGCTTTTGAACGGTAGCTGCGACCGTCGACACGGGAGAAGATACCGAAACCTCCTCCCGTGTCGACACATGCAGCGCCGGGGCATCTGACGCCCACGATCCGTATGGAATTGCTTGCATTATTATTAAATAATTTTACTAAGAAATTTTTGGGATATCGCGATGAATCCGAAAGGAGAGCGTCGAGAAAAAAGAATAATTTTGCTGAGATTACTGATTGAGAGGAGAGAAGGGAAGATGGGGTTGGCGGTGGAGAAATTGCGTAGGGGAATGGTGGGCTTTTATAAAGTGGGGGAGGAGGGAGAGAGAAGGGAGGAGAGGCTCACGTCAACGGCAGTTGCGCACTGTGGTACGTCACTCGGTACTGTATATGACGTGGAGTTGCGTCAGCCGCGTCGGTCGGTAATCGACAGATTCCAATCTAGTAGACTAAGCTAGCCGCGTTGGGGCCCACGCTATCCCATTCTTACCGGCTTCCGGCGTTTTGGAATCATCTCCCGTAATGGGATGTCCGATAGCGAACCCTAGCTAACAGGGAGGTTTTACGATCTTAACCTTTCATTTCTAATCTATTTTCACAAATAAGAATATAAGATGAGCTCATGCTAATTAAAGAAGATGAGGTTTATAGTGATACACTATAAGCTTTATTCGAGTTTATCGTCATAATGTTTTTTTTTTTTTTTTTGATCAGGTTATCGTCATAATGTTATTATTACAAATTTGAATAGAAACTAGTGTTTTGTTCATAACATAAAAGCATTTAAACTAGCAAACGTTATTTGATCAAAATAAATAATAATGAAATTTAAATTAATGCGAACCGTTAGAACTATTAATACACGGTTACTAGTACTTTTATTACGAACTTAACCTATATTTATTAATGATAAATACATAATTACCACCTCATCATATTTTAGAGTAATCCACTGTAGTGGGGATATGACATCTTATTTGATACTTCACTTTTACTTTTACTCTTACTCTATGTCTCTCTTTAATTCTTTAAATCTATAATTTTGCTTAATTCGTACCTAAGCTAACCTCTTAATAATCGTCCATTTCCACCGGATTACTACACTTTCCTTGTGGTTTATTGGCACAGAGCATAACCGGTAAAGTGGTTGAAGTTCGACACCTACACCCTTTTGATACAGAAAGAAACGACTCGGATAATGCACGTGAAATCTAGAAAACAAGTGATGAAATCTTTCTGATATCACAATACTCATCCAAAACAAATCGATCCCAACTCACCCCCCGAATAATGCCAAAGCCGTTCCCGGACGGTGCTAGCTACACGACAACCCACATGTCGTCACACACGATCGCTACCCACCACTCCCTGACCTGAGCATCACACATCCACTGTTCCGCCACGTGGTGCTCGGATATGAAGAAGATGATCATCGAACATGGTCTGTCGTAACCTATCGCTATCGGCCACGTCATCACGCCTATTAATCTTAGCCTGGTCTCTCCTGCTGACGAGTGAAATGATTTGGACGTGGGTTTTGTTTTCCATGATTTTTTGTAATTTTAAAACAAAAACGTTCCACGTTTTCATGAAGGAGTCAAATTATGTGTTGCCAAAAAAAAAATAAAAAATGAAGGACTCAAAGGAAGACTGGAGGGTGAGGATTTCGGGTGAGAGAGAGTGTGTGGTAGAGCAGGGCTTACGATATGCATGATTGAGTTTGTGGGTCACGAAACACACGTGTCGTCTGATCAGGTGGGGTCAACGCTTTGATTATGTCACCCCAAAGTGTGATGGATGATATTTTTTGGTTGTTAATTAATTAACCAATTTAGTATAAGATTTGGATGAATCTAATGATCTAATCTTACGATTAAGATGGACATTATTGGGTTTTAAATACAACTAAACCACGTACCAAATTAAGGAGTCCCTGGTGATATTGTCGGAATCTTTAATCACCCCATGTGAAGAGATTTTCATATATAAAATATGTGATTTTTGTCCAATATCGTTTGATAAATTGACATAAGTCTCTATTTTCTAAATGAGAATTTGTAAATTTGACTCATCAAAAATTAGATTGTGTAATTCTTGATTGTTGATGTAATAAAAAAAAAAATTTGATGTAATAAAAAAATGTGACTTTTGAAAGGAACCTCATAAAATTTCCGTAATTATTAAGTTGTTAAAGTTTCATCTATATTTTCAAGTAAACGCTTGAAGGAAAGAGATAGATAGATACTTTTAACCTATTTTGTTGTGGGGGTCGTATTATGGTTTGGTATGATCGAACTTGCATAAGAAAAGAAGCTTCTATGTCGTTGGGGGAAGAAGAACTGGGGGAATTCTTTCTTATTGGAAGGAGCGGGACAACCAAGTTAGGTCTGCCGGACTAGTACGTATGTACGTACGTGATGAGATAATTGTAGTTGATAATGGACTCTGGTATATCTGAGAAAGAAGAGAAAACCTAATTGAATTATTGCGTGGAAATGGGAGTTAAAAGACGATGGAATAAAGAAGAAAGACCTGGAGTACCTGGGGTTTACTTTGAAAACTGAGCAGAGTTTGGTTTACTCGGTCAACTGTGAAAAGAAGAACACATAAATTATGATTCAATATTTCTAACAGTACGTACATAGATTGATTGAAGAATGAGCCAGCAGTTTGAACTTTGAAGACTAGTCTAAAGTATCCGCTATTACATGCCATTTCACACGACTGAGAACACAGCCCACCTCATGGCTATCATCATCTTGTTCTTTTTTCTCTTGGTCGTTTTGTTGTTTTACAACTTCAGTTTCTTCTAGGCTTTTGGAAGAACTACTTTGCTGATCGAAACGGTGCTGGCCAAGATTGATTGGCTAGTTTATCAATGACTTATTTCTCTACTTATCAAGTTCTAGATACATACGTACACTAATTTAGGTTTTAGCGTCAATGATCGTCTAATTTTTATTATTTTTTTTGGAGAAGAAAAATTCTCCCTATCGCACCATTTTATTAATAAAAGAAGAAGAGTGAAGGAGGGGACCAAAACCAAAACCTCCAAAAAAAAAAAACAACAACAACAAACTAACTAAAACGAAATTGAGGTAGACCTATGTCACTATCACAATATGATACCATAAAATGTGGAGGATCATCCCACCACACTAAATCAGAACAAGACGTACCATGATTTGCCAAAGCATCAGCTATTTTATTTCATTCCTGAAAAATATGAGAAGCTCTAAAGCTCATCTGAGAGATTTGGTATAAGCAATTTAACCAACAAACTCGAAGAGACTAAGGGACAAGAGAAGGTGTACGGATATAATCAAGTACTAGAGATGAATCAATCTCCAACCAAATATGTTTCTAATCTCGAACCCAAGCAAGCTCAATGACCTTTATGACAGTCATTATATCCGCCGCAATCGAACTAGGAATCTCAAGATTTAAGGCAAAAGCTCCAAGAAATTGACCTTTATAGTCCCGAAAAATAGCACCACAACCACCAACCCCTTCTTCATCTTTCCATGATCCATCAGAATTAATTTTCACCCAACTAAGAGAAGGTGGGAGCCAATTAACTTCAACTACTCTAAGAGCACGACGAGCTGTTTAAAAGAGATTTCACTTTTTAATTCTCCGATCATCTATACGGATCATGTGATTTACTTGAAAAATTTTGTGCAAATCAAGTGAGAAGTATTCTTCACTAGTGTCCCAATTGATGAAAACATATTCGGTTGAAACACATTACCTTTCTAGAAGAACTTAAGTGCCTAAAATATCCCCAATTTACTTTATTAATTCCAATAATTGTTCTCACAAATATTTATGATTATGTGAAAACATTTGCGCCAACTATAGAAGGAGTGACAAATAATAAATCAATCTAAAAAATAGACTCTCAAATTGTAAACTAAATTTGTCGGTGCAGGTGTCCTGGCGCTGGGATACCACTGCATGGGTGTGTGAGTTACTAACAACTAACCCGATCAAAAAAATTGTAAACTAAATTGTTTTATATTAGTAACTGGTTTTTTCACATTTTACTTGTTTAAATATAGCAAATGATTGTCTACGAATACGAAATCATATGCAAATGATTGTCTACAAATACAAAATCTACGTAAACGTGGATCACTAAAAGAAAACTTCTAGTTTACTCTTTAATCTGTGTGCTTGGCGTCAAGCTTAGGCATTATAGTTGTTCCTTACTTTAGCTCTTCTAGCACACAAGCCACAATTACATAAAAATTAGGTTACGCAAAAATAACGACAAAAAGCCTTGAACGTGAACCATTCGTTCTTTGTAAACGTCATCAAGAGCTAACCTGATGACGCACTTGTTGCTTAATTATGGAGCACTTTCGGTTCTTTATTGTATAAAATCATAAAGTTACTCCTAGCTTCGCAGCTAAACCATCCTTTAATTTTCTTTATGGCAAGTTGGCAACCAAACAGCTTCCGGCTAGTGGCTGCGATGGCGGTTCAAGAGTCAACACTCCTTGGTGTCATGGCGGCTGCCGGTGCTTTTTTTTTTTTTTTTTTTTCACAACTTGGAATCTTGGATAATGTAAAATAATTAATTTATACTTTAGAATCACATGTACCTAATTTTTAAAAATTAACGAAAGTAGTTTGTGCAATATGTTGTAAATATTATTATTTATGTGGCTGTCCACGTAAATACTCATTAGTTATATACTTTGATGTAAACCGTACCTCTATATATAGAGGCTAATGAGACTGAATGAGAATATTTATACTTCCCCTCCAACTATTCTCTCTATATTTCTCTCTACTTTATAACACAATATTCATTATTGAGATATTTTTGTCAGTTTGTGGTTATTGATTGATTGTATCCCTTAAGAAGATAATTTATCAAAATTATTTCATTTGATTATTAAACACAAATTAATCAACAGGCTTTAACATGCTTTACCTCACCCTTGAATATTCTTAGTCTTTACATGTCTTCATACAGAATATGCGATATTGCGATGTCCTAATCAATATTGTGAGTCCTCACATTTGTGTATGTAGACCCACAACTTCACATGACATATAGTGCACAAAATTATATATAAATCGATCATTCTCCAATATGACCTAATAGTATCAAACACTAGTCCCGGACAGAACGACGGCCGTGATCTCTTTGTAGATTCAATTAAGGAATCATGTAAGGTGACATAGGGTTTAGGATTAGTGTTTATGAGCAACTGTTCAGAGAATAGAGAAGTAACTATACAACCTACCCATCACAGCAAAAACAGATGGAGCTAGCTCAAACTATAAACTGCTGGCTAGCTCATCTTTGAGATTTTTTACTACTACTCAAATCAAAACCATCAAATGATGGTCCAGGCTTCTGGTCTCGATCCTCCCCCTCCGGTACTTGTTTTCCCTGTACAACATTTCCAGCATTGTCCATTATTTCTACTGCTACATATTCAGCGTCGAAATCCACGGTGGAGAAAGAAGCCGAAGCATCAATGTGATTGAAAGAAAGTGTAGTGTCTAGTGAGAGTGAGGTTTGAAGGGAAGCATCCAACGACATTCGTGCCGAGCTCTTAAGAGCAAGGTTCTTCCTGGCTCTTCCTCTCCATTTTTTCAGTCCGGTAACCACCGTCTCCGTGAAGACAGCTTTTCTCATCGACGTACCCATCTGTTCAAAGATTTGAGTTAGTATCAACAAACACTTGATTCTTGAAGCTGATGTAGGTAATTAATTAGCAAAGGAGTGCTATGTATCATACCTGAGTGACCAATGCGTAAAGAGGTAGAGTTACATAGCCACACAGGATTTGTACCATGATACCCATGGCCAGCCGTATTACTATATCCTCAGTTTCTCGGTGGAAGCATGATTTCAAACCAAATTTGTACTGTATTTTGAAACATATATATATGTTAGTACAGCCCAAAGGGAGATTCCCTTTATCAAATAAAGAAATTCAAACTAGTACATATTCGAGTGAAAATTGATGACACTCATTAAAGATAATTTTCAGATATTTCACTCACAACACTCTCGCGCGAGTTCAAGAAATTTTACCAACACACCTTATTTTGAGCACCGAGAGGAAACATCATATCATTTCCTTCTCGGTGGCTTCATTAGGAATCCGTATCACTAGTAGGCTCCCATCAAATCATATTTCTTGGTTAGCCGGACATTATACACAAAGGGTGTTGGTGAAATTTCTTGAGGGTGTCATAGAACTTCACTCCATATATAGCAAGTTGAAACAGTAAATAATTAATCAAAATATGCTCACCCAAGTCCAAGTGAAGAATGCCAATTGAAATGAATTCTGCAAAAGTTTAAAGAATAGTTTACATGAATAGTCAGGCCACCATAATTTTTATTTTGAAATTGAAATAAGCTAGGTATATTAGAAGAATCAATACCTGATACAGTATGAAGTGCAAAATATGGAGAAGCAATTTGGGCCAGCCAAACCAGAAAAAGTGGTCACTGGGCTTCACAAGCAAAGTCCCTCTTACAACATGAGATTTATCATGGCTATCTACACACATCTTCGTTATGATGCCTTGTAGCTTTGTTCCCACAAGCAATAGCATCTGCACAAAAATAGCAAAGCATATGAACATTACTCACTTCTACTGCCACATAAAGTGATAAGTTAATACAATGAGTTAAGTGTGTGCAAATAACATTTCTCGTAGTGTAATAACTTAAGGCCTAAAGCATGCAAATATCAAGTATATTCGAGTTGCTTACCAGTAAAGGAATGAACGGTACCCATAGATAATTATAAAATCCTGCAGAGACACAATGAATAATTGTGTCAGCTATCCAAATCAGACTTACATTTATTAACTACAACTGGATCTGATTGATTAAATAAGTGGATTCAGGGCATGTTACCATGTGCATTCAAGAATATGACGAAGACTGAGTACATCCAAATCCACCAGCTGCAAGAATGAATAAGATATGTTAATGTCCCAAATCCCAATTCTCAGGAGGATTTGAAAATAGATGTAGATATATATGATAATCATGAATTGTCTTCTTAGTTATGGTACCTTGTAGTCATAACTACTCCATAATCTTTCTCCAAAGCCCTTCTGATATATTTGTGGAAGTCAAAATTGCTTCCTTCTGCAAAATGAGCCTAGAGGAGCAGCAACATAAAAGCATTATTTAAGAGCTTGTTTAGATTAAGAACTTAATTACATGTATCATGATGAGTTTGGATTATTTATACCGTTATGAATCCGTGTCGAAGAGTGAAATAATCCACTTTGGAAACAGAACTGAAGAACTGCCTTGCAAAACAGGCCTGCAACATTCATATGTAGAGGGAAAACACAACATTAAGTTTTTCTTCAACTTGTTTTAAAGGAAAAAAATTTGGCAACTAAAGTTAACTTTGATTGAGATTAATTACCGGCCAACGGAGTATTCTGTGGTCACTCCAACATTTCAAATGTCTCTTCCCAAATGAGGTTTGGTGTGCCAGCTGAAATCTCCTTGGATCTGCACATTATTTGCAGTAATCATGCTTAATTAGTCACACAAAAACACAAAAAATAAAAGGTCAAATAAAAAATATTTAATCAAACTGGTCCCGGCGAGGCTCGAACTCGCGACCTCCGGCTCATAAGACCAGCGCTCTAACCAACTGAGCTACGGGACCAGTTGTGCTTAATTTTATGAGGTTATCATAAACTAAATTAATTAGTAATAATCTTGTTGTTAATTAATTACCATAAGAAAATTGATACTCCATGGTTCTGGTTTCTGCCTCCCAAGACTGCCAGCTCTTCATCTACAAAACAGAAGGAATATAAAACATTCACAACATAAGCCAATCTAGTCAAACTTGGGTCCAACCTTTCCCAATTCAAGCAAGAAAGAATGGAAAAAGAAAGGAGAGTTGAAATTGTGGAAATTAAGGTCCTCTACAATTTCCCTTCCTTTTAATTTCCAATAAACTGGAAAACATCTGTGAACCACTCGTTGTCTTCACACCGACACCAAAACTTCGTAACATTAGTGGTTAAGAGAATCTATCTCTAGACTCGAAACTGTGGGTTTGAAAAACTATTGACGCTTACCTTGGCAAAACCAAGAGTGGAAGTGAGAACGCAAGACAAGACGTGGAACAGTGCGAGCACAAAAATAAAGTATTGAAGCTCATTGGCACCGGACCTCGACATCAATGAAACCTTTCCCTGCTCTGCACATTTCGTTTCCTCCACAATATCTTCACTCAAGGTGTAGCTCTGGCAAGGAAGAAAAGACTCTCCGGCAGCTTTCGGGATGCAGATGTTGGCAATCGGCTTTTGCCCCACGGTTAGCAGCAAAGAAATGAACCCCAGCAACATCAACTCTGCAGATAATGAAGATCACACGTTCACGATTGAGTTTCAGATTAGATAAAACAGCAAGCATGTGATCTGGACCAGTTCTAGCTAATACGTAATAGTTAATTACCTGATTTGATCTTATCAAGAGCGAGAATGAGAGACTTCCTCCTTATCTTGTTGAAATACTGCAAAGAGATTAAAGAAGATGATGATTAATGCACTAATAGAAAGGAGGTTATCAGTTTCATACAGATACTTAATTTGCAATAGAATAGAATGTTGTATAATGTACGTATAGTATAAGAAAAAAGGAAGGGTAGTTACATGGGCTAAAAGATGAAGCAAATGCTCGATGAGAATGGAGATGAAAATCAAAACGAAGCAGACGGTGGCGACAGCCCATGTTGGTGTTGATTCAAGTGTGGTGCTTTCACTACTGACTTCCTCTCCGGCCATCTTTCCTTCTCTAAACTCGGTTTGGTATAACTTATAAGCTAGCTAGCTATTGCAAAGGTGCTTTGGCTCATGAGCTAGTATATATATATTTGAGGGTCATACACACAACTATAGCTAGGAGCTTCTTCTATGTAGGTTCGCCATGCCATGTCTGACTCTCCTCCTGGCTCTGTGTGGAATCTGTGACGTCTACGCAAGTATGAAGACAAACTCATGAGTCTGAATGCAGTAGAAATTATATGTATACAACCCTATACGACGTAGAAATAGATTAAGATGTTTAATAGGGTCCACCGTCAAAGCCCACCACAGCACACCTTTCATTCTCTATGTACAATAATGCTGCTCTACGCACTAAAGGGTTGAAGAAAACGACAGTCAATGCGAAAGTTCTGCAGAAAAAAAAAAAAAAAAATTATTCTGTGAAAAAATGTAGGATATTTTAAGGGTTCACAAACATTGTTTAGTCATATATGCTCCCGAATCTACTCAAAGCGCGTGACAACGACAAGCAGCTATGGCTGGATCCATATATACACATGTCTATACCATTTTTTTTTACTTAATTCTTGGTTTTACACAAATGATTAACGTGTATTCAGTGCAATGAGGTGTATTATTTTTACTCAACGGTTGACTTCTATATTTTTGTTGTGAATTTTGCAAAACGTTTTTTTTTTTTTAAATATGTTACAACATTTTAGTACAACGATATATTTTAAGAAACAATTCAAATCCAAACCAGTAAGACTAAAACTAAATGCCAATCCAAGAAGAAACGCTTGCCAGTAAGACACACACATTTTTTTAAATTTTTTTTTATCAGACTTCTTTAATCTTGATGATTTGAAATCTGGTTTATAATAAGAAGATGCGGTTGTCATTTCAATACCAAAAGAAGATCTTCAACGACCGAACACGGAGGATTGACTATCAGCAGTTTCACAGTGCACAACTTGCTACAGTAAACACGTCGACCGTGTTTTATATAATTTGAATCAACAACAAAATCATGGACCATGAAGAAAACGGTGAAATTGGCAGGTCATTAGCAGCAGCAAAGTCTCTATGTTTCACTTATTATGAGGTCCCTTTCACCATGACTAAAGAGGTCTATCACCTTAAATTATTGAATGGACTTTGGAGCTTATTTCTTGGATTCATTTGTCTATCTACTTAAATCATGAAATTTCTAGAAATTCAACAAGATTATAAAGACTCTCAATAGTGTAATTTGAAATTCTAGCTTCAAAAAATAACTGTCCCTCGGAAACAGACATCATGCATAGTGCTGCAAATCCATTAAGCCAATGGTATTTGGTCAAAGTTTTGTTTATAAAATGGACCAGATGAAAGCCATGCTAATAAATGGGAACATAATGAAGTCAGCTATTTTAGTCCAGAGAACTAGAAAGAAATCTCAATATATTACCAAAAAATTATGGGTTTAGCTGATATGTTAGGTAAGAGAATCACAATGGTGAGCTGAACTATCCAATACAAACTGATCACCCAGAGCAATAATTCTCAGTTTTCAATTGGTGTATTCTCTAACAATAGCTACATTACAATACATATACATAGATAATAGATATAGTTGATAATAACAAAAGGGGTTTTGTCTATTTACCCCATTTCTAGGGATTTTTTTCCCACTTACCCCATTAAGTTTTTTTAATTCTCTCTTACCCAATACACTCTAAGGGAGTCTTCTCTAATACCCCATTAAGATTTTTTTTTTTGTTTTTAATTTTTTTTTAATACCATTTTACCCCTCACCCCTTTGTTACTTAGAGAGAGAAATAGAGAAAATGGAAGAGAGAGAAACCATAGGAGACTTCGCCGGAGCCTGTCACCGGCCGCCGGAATCCGGTCACCGGCCGCCGGAATCCGGTCAACTTTTGCCGGAATCCGGCCAACTTTCGCCGGAATCCGGTCACCGGTCGCCGGATTCCGGTCACCGGCTGCCGCCCACCGGAATTTGCTGAAAATCTCACCGGAAAGTTTTTTTGCCCCCAATAGACATCTATTGCCCCCTAATAGAGGGGCAATAGACGTCTATTGCCCCCCAATAGACGTCTATTGCCCCCCAATAGACGTCTATTGCCCCCCAATAGACGTCTATTGCCCCAATAGTCTATTGCCCCCTAATAGACGTCTATTGGCCCCCAATAGACGACTATCAGCCATGTATTGCCCCCCAATAGACGACTATCAGCCATGTATTGCCCCCCAATAGACGACTATTGCCCCCCAATAGAACTTTCGTTTGTCGGAATGAAAATTAATCTTCCTAAAATTAGACAAATAAAACTTTAATTAACGAAAAAAAAAAAAAAGATTACATCAATTTAAAACATCTATTGCCCCGCAATAGATGTCTATTGCCCCCCAATAGTCGTCTATTGGCCCTCAATAACATGTGTGTTGAAACAAATACACGTCTCTTTTCAGTGAAACATGCGAGTAAAAGTGACCAAGTTATAACAAGTGATGGTCGGCAGCCCAAATCAAGTAGGACCCAAATCGAACAGCAAAGCCGAGCTGACCTCTATTGTTGTTTCTATTTTCCCGTTGACCAGCAGATCTTGTTTATTTCTATTTTCTACTTGTCTTTATTAAAAAAACCCAATCTCACACACACACACACGCGAAACACACGCACTGAACCTCTTCTCGTCAAGTTTTCTATATACAAAAAAAAGAAACACACGCGCTGAAAGAACGAGGAGAACCGCCGCCGCCGAGACGAAAATGGTAAGAGCATGCAATTCAGTCCGGCGAGCAAGCCGGAGAGGAGGAGTGTCCTTACCGTCCAGATAAAGATCTTGCGGCTGACGATGACGCATCCCAGATCCACGTACTTCTTCTTCTTTTGCTCCCCGGTGGGGCCCAGCAGCCAGCTCTGTTGCGTCTCGTCGAGCGGCCGAGACGACAGCGCCGCCCGGTCGAGGTCCTGCAGGTTCCGGCTGCGGTCGTCGTCGGTGGCCGAGTCCGCCGTGTTGATCTCCAGCGAGCCGCCCCATGGATCCCTATCGTACATGGCTGAGGTTCAGTACTGGAGAGATATCTGAGAGAGAAATATGAGCCAGAGGCTGGAACAAAGCTTCGTGCAGGGATTTGATCTTCAACCCTACACTACCATCACCGGTGAAAGAAAGGAGAGAGAGAGGGCGCGGAGGAGAGAGAGAGAAAGAGAGAGATGGCGTCGGTGATGGAGAGAGAGGAGTGGAGTGGCATCTGTGTAATTATTTAATTAGGCTGAGGGTAAATTTGTTATTTCTCCTTAAATTGGGTTAGTGGGAATAAAAATCTGTTGCTGGGGTAAGTGGGATAAATTTGGCCAATTTTGGTGCATTTGGTCAAGATCCCATAACAAAAAGAATCATGTAGCTAGGGACGATAAGTAATAATGGTATTGAACAATTGCAAATGAGTAGAATTTGTTCAGTTTCGGATAGGCCCTCTTTCAAGAGCCAATCATAGATTCTACAGACCGTTTCTTAGAGCATAATTAATAATAAATCCGACCAAAAAAAAAACATAATTAATAATAATACAATCAAGTCACTCGAAGCGCTTAGTTACAATTGTTTGTTTTTTTTTTTTTTTTTACCTCAAAGTAGTTCAGTTACATAAAACACAACACACGCAGAACCTGAGAAAAACCTCCGGCGCCAAGAGTCTTCACTCTCGTACTTCTTACATAATATTGTGGTAGCAATTCCTGCAGAACAATGTCAACAGCAGAAAATAAGAAGATAAACCAAAGAGCTAAAGTGATGCAGGCTCTGTATCATAAAAGGTATGCATAGGACGATCTCATTCTTAATATTCAAGCAAAGAGATGAACCAACAGCAAGAATCTTTTGGTATTAACTAGGGTCACTTGTATGGTAACTAGTATTGTGTTTTATAGGAAAGCAAAAGTAGGTACATAAAATCATATGCATAAGGTTTTAAAGTTTTGGCTCAATACAAGTTGGTAAACCAGAAATGTGATCCAATGCTCAGACGCGAACAAAACAGAAAATAGAAGATTGTCAGTTCTTACTTCCATGGAACATCCCAACAAGCCCTGCGTCGTTGTCACTATCCTTGTAAACAACTTTCCATCCTTTCTCCACGCCAGTCAAAAGCCCATTCCTGAACGTAAAAATTCTCAACTGGTAAACCAGACACTACCCATATCATAGATAAGATGCACGCTACAAAGTAATATTAACAAGAGAATCTCAGGGAGCAAAGTGGTTGCTTACTTTGGTACAGGGAATTCCAACTGCTGCAGACATCAAAGGAGGCTTTGAATGAAACCGTGGTTCAACATTGGGGAACAAAGAAGCTCCAGGATCTAATGTAGATGCAACTGAGGTGGAGTTGTCCACTTTATTTGGGGCATGTGTTTCCTCAGACAGTGAGAAACCAAAGAGTCTGCAGCTACTTTTGCATGATGAAACCATGTCTTGACTGCCTCTCAATGAAGACTGACTTGAATGAGGAGGATGTGAAATAGCATGTTGAAAAGAATTCATGCCTCCATGACCTTCCCTGCTGAAGCTCCGTTCACAGAATGAGGATGGTGTTGGCTTTCCCCCATCTGATTCAGAATAAGGATTGCGTTGCATAATTCTCTGTTCCTCTTGGTTATGACCATTGTATACGGAATTGAACTCAGCTCCTGCATTCATTGCTTGCTGAAACATCAACACAGATGATGGTGATGACACTTGTACAGGAGCAGCTCGGTGCATAGGTGTATTATTGCCCTGCATCATCGTAGACCATCCATTTCTAAAGCTTGGCACCTGAAAACCATCAAAGATTCCAGGGGAACCATATTCACGAGCCTCACTTGTAGCTGGAGCTCTTCCATATGGTGTGCTTGGAAATATTTCTTGACCTTGCAAGACCTTCTGGAATCGGAAAGATTCACCAAAGCCTTTTGAGGCAATCTCAGAATTCACAAGTGAGTTTCTGAGATCATTACCTCTAGAACCAATAGAGCCATGAAAGACTCTCCTCGATTCAGAGGGATGCTGATTTTGACCCCCTATAGAACCAAAAGGAGTATCAAAACCCGAAATTTCTTGACCTTGCAAGACCTTCTGGAATCTTAAAGATTCCCCAAAGTCTGAGGCTCCAATCCCATCTGTAAGAAAAATTATTGACAAAAACAAATCAGTAACTCTGCAAGATGAGTGTTATGATGACACATCCAAATCTGAATGCAATACATACGAGGAACTGGAAATTCTTGTTTTTCTGCAGATAAGCCCATCCTGGACCTCTTCAAACCAGATGCCATTAAGCCACTGGAATTAGAAATAGAACCAGATGGCTCAATTTCCCATGGGGAAACCCGGCCATGCTGCTTGCTAGTATCTATATCATCCCACCTTACCTGCAAGATCAAAAGAGATGTTTAAAACAAGCGTGTATATGGCTAAACGAAAAAGGCATGAACTACAAGTATGGTTTGGTGTATGCTACAAAGAGAGAAACATATATTCTATGATATTAAGTCAATAAACATTCTAGGCAAGGAGGCAGCGTAAATAACAATACCAAAGTGATATATTTAGCATTTGCCTTTAGGTCTTATACAAGCAAAGGTACATAGACAAAACTAACAAAGTGAGGAATTCTGCATATGCCCCACCACATATAGGTTTAAAGAATAGGTAGAGTTGGAAGACAATCTTGATATAGAAAACTGTTATGCATGCTCATATTAAATCTTATGATATACAAGTCCCCGAATACATTTTTGGTGATTAGGAGGAATTGATGTTCTATTATTCATCCCAGAAGAACAATGAAAACAGATATATAGACAGGGCTACGTACAACTAGACATTTCCATTTGGAACCAGACCATCTCAGGGGATCCAACTCACTGATCCCAGTTACCAGTCCAGTGTATCTGCCAAAAAAAAAATCTAATCAAAATTTTGAAAATGAATACAATAAATTAATTTGAATTCAAATATGGCAAACCTTCGCTCTGCTGCATCTTCCGTTTCAAAGCGCATTTTAAACCTCATTCCAGCACAGAAGGAATGACCAAGGCTCCTCAAAAATTTATGGAAAGGTATTATGAATTCTGATGAGCTGGCTCTACAAGATCAACATGAAAACTTAAAGCCAATACTAATTGGAAGACTATGGAGTCCAAAAAGGCATGAAATAAAAAGCATGGGGAAGAAGATGAAAAAGGCAGGCAGCACACTACCTTGGATTGTAGTACACGTTAAAAGCAGTCTTCATAGTTATTGCATCCACCACCTCTGCGACAGAGTTATAGTTTAAATGCTGGCTACAAGGAGTTGGATAAGTAGCAGAAGCTTTTACTTGGGCTGCTCTTCTAACTCCAAGTCTCAGTTCTCCATCCTCACCCCTATTATAGATATTGTATGAGAAGTGTGAACAAGGACATCCCAAGTTTCTTCAACTAAAAAATTTATGTACCTCAGAAACAACACAGCATCTCCAGAAACGAGCTTCTTCTTGTTCACAAAGGCACTCCATCCAGTGGTGAGCAAATGCCTGCGCGGCTGCCCTGCTCGAACCAAAAGAAAAAAGAATAGAAATAAAAACCAGAGTCCATTTCACAGAATTATCAATAGAACTCCAAGAAGATCAATATTGTTCCGGTATGAGGTAAATCCCTATCAAATGAAGCACACAAACATAATTTCATATGCGCATACCCCTATAAATATGTCTGAACCTCCACTCCAGGCCATGTAGATCCTTTGCCACCAGCTCCTGTGAAGGCCTTTGTTGACTATAATCCTACAATCATAATCCATATTACTTGGCTACACTCAAATAAATTTGTTATAAAAGTGTTTTCAGATGAGGGAAATCAAAAACAAAATGTGCTAAACTACGTGTTGAGGGGGGAATGAATGAGTACCAGGGGAGGAAAACAATCCTCAGCAGCACGGCGAGGGACAGAGAAGCCTCCATGAGTGCTAGTATCGGAAGCAGTAAGGGTTTTGCAGAACATATGGGGTGTAGTCGATTTCTCTAATGCCTCAGCATCCTCATCCCCATCTGCATCAGTTTCCCCTTCCCCTAGTTTGTGCTCAAATTCCTACACAGATTAATGCAAAAATGTAAGTAACCGCAATGTTTCAAATTACCAAGATAGTAAAGGAAATGAAAACCTTGGACCCCCAAAACTCCAAAAGAAATTGAAAGAATGAAAAAGTAACCAATTCAAATTTGCTAAGAACGTAAATTGCCAAAAGTGGGAAACAATAGCCACTAAATCTCTCAGAATGCCAGAGCAGGAAAGAGACACATCAGACATGGAGTGAATGTGAAATCATAAATTCTTGGGTATAACTTGTTTTGGGTTTCTGACAGATGAAATAAAGTCCATAACCATTAGCCCTCCAAACCATTTAGCTCACAATTGTGAAATTACATTTGACAATTGAACTGAGTTTTAACTTCCTAACAGAACAAAGAACTGAACTTGAACTCCAAACTCGCAAAACTAACATCACCAGCATTAGAAATTTCAAACAACTAAAATCTCTCTTAACCAATCAAAACCAGAAGAAACCTCACCTCACTTTCAGGAACCAACTGAACCTGTGCGTAGACTTCATCACTACCAGTCTCCGCCTGCAAAAACAACAACCACAAACTGTTTAAACCCCAAAAACAAACAAAACCCAAAATTCCCCAGAAAGACCCAAACTTTAAGCACTACAGACACTCACATGGAGCTTAACATCGACAACTCGGCAGAAGAGATGAGCAGGAAGATCATAAACCGACGCCGGAAAATCATTCACTTGCTCCAAGTGCCCTTGTGGAAGATAAACCACCACACTGCCTTTCTTGGGCAAAGAAATCAGTGGTCCAGCACAAGCGTGCCACAGCTCCAAGCAAACAGACCCAGAAATCAAAGCATTAGAGCCGGAGGAATTGGACGAGGACCCAGAAGACGGAGTCTCCTCCTCCTCCTCCGTCGTGCTGTTCAGATCGATCAGACCCGCCATACCCAAAAAAACAAAAACAAGAGACAAAGCTAAAGCTAAAGCCTTTATGGTCCAAAGCCTCAAACAACTGGTTTCATTTGTGGCATTTTAAGGCATTTGCTAAAACAAGGCTCAAAAATAAAGACTACCCTTTAACCAAAACACTCTTTTTTGGTGTATGTGAGTGAATAAAAAGCTCAGAGCTTTAATCTAAAAACTTTGAGACCCAACAACAACAACAGCTGAGAGATGGAATAGAATAGAATACTCTCAAAAAACTTAAAAATTGGGTGTTTTTCTCTGTTCTCTTTTTCCCTGCAACTTTTTATTATTATTTGTTGGAGTCTGTCTCTCTCTGCTGCAGAGCTGCAGTGCTGCAGCCTCTGCAACGCTGCAACTGCTTGGTGTGATGTGTGGCAGAGACAGACAGAGAGAGAGAGAGAGAGAGAGAGTGAGTGTCTGTGTTTTTGGGTTAATTCTTAAATATTTGATCTTTATTTTCTCAAAAAAAAATTATAAAAATCAAAAGACTGAAAAGTGAGGAGGAGAACTGTACGGCTCTCCCATCCCTGTATTTCCGGGCGGATGTCTATTCTGTCCTCTTCTACTCCATCAAATCTCACTCGTATCCCTCTCCTTCTTCCTTAATCAAATTCTCAAACTTCATTACATTTATTTTCAGAAATTAAATTCAATAAAAAAAACAAAGACACTTCTCTTTTTTGTTGTAACCAAAAAAGACTTCTCTTTTTTGTGAAAGAAAAGCTTAAGTTCATCTTCCACTCAGTCCCTATTTGGGTTTGTCTCCAGTCTCCGAGTGTTTTCTGTTTATGGTTTACCTTCTTTGGCTATGGCCTCCATGATTGTACCCTGTAATAAAACTGCATTAAAGTCGATCATTAGGTTTCTATTTCAGTGTTTCTTCCCCATTAGACACTGGGTTTGGGGTATATTCTAGGTTTCTTGCATAGCTAAACAACTATAAATCAGTTTACTGTTATAGGATATCTTCCCAAGACTAGGGCAACCTAAAACCCTAAATCTAAAGTGGCTTTACTATTTTGGAACCCTATGGGGCTATACAGCACACACAAATACACAATCATTCCTCACCTTTGCAACTAGCAATTTACTCAACTGCTTTAGTTACCCACGTTATCATTTTGCCATAAGAGTCTGGTTTGCTCATTACTTGTTGCTTGTTATGCAAAAAAAGTTTTTGTCAAATGTGGGTCATTATGCCTAACCAATTGAGGAACAAAGTAAAGTGTGGTATTGCCCTTGATTCAGGTCATATTAATGTAAACGATGATGGGGTTTTTCGCTTTCCGTAAAGGAACTTAACACGGATCCACTGATTTTTGTCGGTTTTATTATTACTTCTAAATTTATCGACAAACATCTAATCAAAAGATTTTATTGTTGCTCGATTTCAATTCAAGATTGAGCTTGTTTTTGTACTATATTTTTTTATTTTTTTATTTTTATGAACCTAGACGAAACGAGGATAATTTATTGAATAAAAAATAAATACAGAGAGGGGGAACTATACCAAACATCTCGACAACATCAACAGAAACGAAAATTAAGAAGACCCATTCGGTCCCGATTACAAAAACTATGAATGATAGGCGGAGTCAAATCCCACCAAACCATACATTTAGATATAATTTGATGAATTACATTTTTTTATTAGGTCAAAATTGCTAATTATATCATTTGTTGACATTATTCATTCTCAGTCACTATTGCTTAGTACTTGACATGACTTCTATAGCTATATGCTAATAAGTAACATCTGGTCTGATATTATAGGAGTTTTTTTTTATTTATTCATGGGGTATATTTTATGTGCATTTGTTTGTAAAAGTCAAATTATAATCTAGGCATGGAAAAACATATAAAATATTCCAAAATTTTGTGCTGAATGTCAAGCAATTCTAGTGAACTGGGTCAAAGACAAAGCATACCTTGGAATTGGATCACATTTAGCACAATTTTCCAGGCTAATTATTCACAAAACAAGGTTTTTTTCTTTTTTGACTATATTGCATGAAATTAAAATCTCATGTACCTTGCTCTACAACCAAAACAGGAAGGCCCCCCAGTGCTGTTATTAGTTAACTGTTTGATTTGATGCAACAAAACCCAGATCATTAGTATCTCCAAACCAACAAAACAGGTGTCAGAAACCACTTGGTCAGGATCAGAGTCCACAATAACTATGCTGTTCGAAACCCATTAATTTTGAGCAAACTCTAAATGAACTATGCAGATGGAACAGTCTCTGACTCTCTATGCAGATGAAGATGATCCCTGAAAATCAGAGCACAGTTTTTTACCGAAAACTTTTTTTTATGAACTAGCAGGGTAAGTGACTCTACAGTTAATATGCGATCTCAGTCTTTAATATTTGTGTCCCCTCTTGTATTCGACGGTTTCATTAATCAAGGCTTGAGGGCAGCCGCACCAGCCCTTAATTTCAAAAAAAAAAAAAAAAAATTATATTTGATGTAATTCAGTCGTCCATTCTTATCAGTGTTATTAATTCTTTTTAAATAATTCATTTTTTTTTGTTGTTGGGTAGGGGAAGGGTAGAAGTGTCAATTTTGATTTAGTGAATAAAGAAAGGGTGTGACAGAAAAGGAGCAGGGCTTTATTAAGTGAGCAGAGGGCTAGGGCAAATAGGGGGGGGGGGTCTGTGACTGAGTAGGTTAGTAGGTTGGTACAGGACTACAGGCATAGGTGAATAACCCGGATAAAACGGGGTCCGACTCAATGACCCAATTGAGTAATGACTCGGTCCATCACTTTTATCTGCCATCGGGAAAGCTTTCTATGTCCCACGCGCCACATGAGAGAGTTCCATGCAAATCATTTCAGATTGGTCCTTGGAGTTTTGATTCTACAAATATAAACAAAAATTTGTATCGATTCCAAAATTGTGATTTACAAACCCGAAATACCAAAATTTGAAATAATTTCTTAATTATTATTATTTTAGATAGTTTTATGAAGAAAGAAAATGATACGAGCTCGACTTCAAGTACTTATCTTCGTTTAATCTTATAACAAATAAATTAGTAAATGAGACTGATAAGACATTAGTTTTTTATGAAGTTCTCTAAATTAGAAAATAAATTAATTTCTTGTAAAGTTCTCTAAATTCTTTAAGTTGATACGAAAATAATGTGTAAGATAATTGAACACAATATCTATACAGAAATTTAATGCGGTTGATTTCTTTTTCTTTTTCAATGAGTACGATAAATCACGTAACTAAATATAAGAGCCCTTAAAACAGCCAACACTTAATTAAAGTGAAGTGAACGTACTTGTTCTTGTGCGACTATTATCAACTTCATTTAGTAGTGTTTCTATGACACTTTGTTTTCCTCACTTATGCATGAATCAAGACTTAATTCAATTATTTGTACAAGACATCAAATTTTCATATCTAGTCTATATAAACAACGCGCAACTTATCAAAAAGACTCAATATATCTATCTAACATATCAAAATAATGTGTGACAGTAGATAACTAAACATGCTCTTAATCTAAAGCAAAACACGATCGCAAATCTTAACCATATCGTTATAAATAAGTAACTGAGTGGTCCAAATATTTATTCCATTTCATAGTTCTAAAGACGAGAAGAAGGTGAAATAAACGAAAAAGAAACATCAATTAGGCAGGACGAAAAAAGATTATGGGGAAGCGTGTGTGAAGTAGCTGGAGTGAAATGGACGTGTCTGGAAGTGGCTTGATAGGAGCGTGGGTTTGGCCTCATCATTTGTTTCCTTTTTGCCTCACTTTTTAACTTTGCTGTCAGTCCCCTCCTTCCCCACCAACCGCACTAAGATTTTTCATTCTGAAATTATTACTTTCCTCTTTAGATTCTTTATTTATTAGCCTTTTCATATTTATTTGGGGCACCTTATCTACTTTTGATTACTATGGAGTAGGGGTCATCATTTGGCCCGCGGGCCTAAAAGCCCATGGGCGCCCGCCCGGCCCAGTGGGCAAAAACCCGGCCCGGCCCGCAGCAAAGCCCATCTCGGCCCTGCCCATTGGGCACGAGGCAGGGCTAGGGCGGAGGGTTCAAAGCCCAGGCCCGGCCCGCGGCCCGGCCCGTTATATGCCCATTAAAGCCCGCCCGGCCCGGCCTTATAAGCCCACCCGAAAGCCCATTCAATTCTTGTATTAATATCTTTTTATGTAGTTATATTGAACTAATTATTGCATTAGGTCATATGTTTTTTTAATTTTGTATTTTATTTTGGTCAATCATTAACATATCATAATTTTTTCATAGCTTTTTATATTTTTTTTAACAAAATAATATGACATATAAATATAATGGGCTCGGCCCTGCCCACCCAAAAAAGCCCGGCCCGGCCCGGCCCTAAAAAGCCCATAAGGCCCTGGGCCCATGGGCGGCCCTGGGCCTTGATTTTTAAGAGAAGCCCGGCCCTGCCCGGCCCGAAAAATAAAAAAAATATGTTTTGGCCCTGCCCGGCCCGGCCCGAGCCCATTAATTTTGGGCAGGGCCGGCCCTGCCCTGCCCATTGACGACCCCTACTATGGAGTATGGTACTTCATTTTTGATAGAAGGTCGCTTTCTTGGGTAAGGTTTAAAAGTAGATCGGCTATATTTTTTATTAAGGTTAAAATTTAATTCATATTGTTATAAAAAAATAAAATAAAATAAAAGTACTTTTCTTCTGATTATATGATCTTCTTTTTAAAATATGTGAAAATAAAATTATAATATAAGATCTTATTATGATAATGTCTAAACAAAACATTCGTAGTGAAGTTGACTCACAAAATATGAGTGAAACGTATGAAATTAGACTGTCATGCAAGATGATGGATGCCTCCAATAATATGGTACGACTCCTTTCCAAAATATCCTAAGATTAAGCATGCATGATTTATTGTCAAATTCACACAAGCCAAAATATCTCAAACCTTAAATTAACTAATTAGTCACTATTAAATTAGAGAATGTTTTATGGGACAGGTTGGACCAGATTAGTAGAAAAGAGATGATGAGCTATTGAATTTGAGCAAGACTAATATATATGAACACCATAAAAATAAAATGTTATTCACTAACCATTACAAAAGACTAAACTTTAAAAAGTAATCAAAAATAGAAAAACAAAGAAGAAATCTTCTTCTAAATTTCTATAGTTCTATCACCCCTTTTTCTTTGTAATTTTATTGTTTAATTATTTTTTCGACAGTCACCATAGTTTAAAATTTTTTTCTTATTTGATTGTAAGTAATTCAAACAAACCACTCTAAGAAGTGAAACAAAAATAATACATTTCTTTGACTATCACTATGATAATCTAAATTTGTAGTTCCCATATCAGTTTTCTATTTTCTTGCCCCCTGAAATTTTGTATGGTACTATTATTTCGTAAACCTTTTTCTTTTGCTTTCTTTTCCCCCACCTTTTTCATTGTGTCGAACTCTCGATGATGCCAATGGCTTCCTATATTCCGGTTTTCTTCTTTTGCAGGTCAAATGGCATGTGGTTAAGTTACCCAGTCGGGAAACCATTCCACTCACTCACGACCCACCACCACCCCCTGCCTTGTTCATACCTTCATACATAAATACGCCTTTATTAAGGTTTAGCTGACTTTCTTTTTTGTTCATACCAGACTTTTCCTCGTGCTTCTTTCTCCCTCTACCTCTTTTTTATTTCTTTCAAACTTTATTTTGTTTAGAAGTTCTGATAGACTTTTGCTCATTACTTAAAAAAGAGAAGAGGCAATGTGTTTGGCGAATTAAGATAGTTGTTTATTGAAACTAAATTTCTACATAATTAATGATGCGTTACCAAAACGGAGTCTATGTCACTGTAGTGACTGTACTGATGTAAGATGAAACGTTTAATAGAGAATAAAAGTTACAAATTAACCCAAACAAAAAACACACAACACCAGCTTCTGGCATTGTCAAACACAAGTCACAGCGTTGCCTCGCATTACAGAAGCGCAAGTGTTGCTTTGATCCCAAAATCTTGTTGTCGTTTTCAATCCCAAACACGACCAAAATCGAATTTGACCGTTTTGAAAAGGGAAAACTAGAAAACGACGAGGGGAAATGAATCATGATAGCTCAATCTCAAGGGTTGTCCGCAGAGAAAAATACATATCAAGCTAGGGGTCATCATTTGGCCCTTTGGCCCTAAGCCCGCCCGACCCGGTCCTAAGCTTTATTTTCTTTAATTTTTGTTTTCTTTGTTAAACAACAATTAATTTTGGGAGATAGTTAATTGAATATTATTACCTTAACTAATTTATAAATGTTCTAAGCTAATTCCAATATATATATATATATATATATATATATATATATATATATATATATATATATTGCTTACTCTCTATACTTATAGGGTTTCATCATTTTAGTCCCTGACATTTGAATTTCACTTAAAAAGTCTCTGAACTCCCAATTTCCTCCCAATTGGTCCCTGTCGTCAAGCATCCATCAAAAACTCCGTTATCTTCCCCTAAAAAGTCTATTATACCCTCATTTACTTAAAAAATATATATATTTCTCTTCCTCTCTTTTTTTATTTTTTTTCTTTTTACCTCTTCTTCTTCCGGCTCTTTCGCCTCCTTCTGTTCATCTCCTCATCAAGATGGTTCCAATCCACAGACCTTTAAGAGGTGAAATGAAAAAGAAAACAAAAAAAACAGAGAAAAAAAAAAAAGTAAGTGAGGGCATAATAGACATTTTCGGCAACTTTAACAGAAAATTTTGACGGTAGGGACCAATTGGGAGGAAATTGAGAGTTCAGAGACTTTTTATGTGAAATTCGAAGGTCAGGGACTGAAACGATTAAACCCTATAAGTATATGGAGTAAACAGTATTTAATCCATATATTAAATATGATCAAACAAAAAAAATTAGTATAGTCTTGTATTACCTATATAACCATTAAGCCACATTTTGAGAAAAAAAAAAATGTATTTCTTTTTGTTAAACAAAATAAGGCCCTATTCGGAAGGCCGGCCCGACCTGACCCTTTCGGCCTTAGCAGCTTGGGCCTTTCAGGCGGGTAAGGGTTAGCATATTTAAGTATCAGCCCAACCCTACTCAGGCTTAAATTTTGTTGACTTTGACTAAGCCCAGCTTGACCCTAAGCCCTAAAGTTTAGGATAGGGCCGGGCCTAGCGCGGCCCATGATGACCCCTATATCAAGCCCAAAGACAAAAACCTGATAATGTGGGTGACATAATAATGATCATCATCGATGAAGATCAATTATAAGATTTAACCAATCTCTGCAATCACATCTTTTCGCTAACTACCTTCCATTGTCAGTCTATTTTGTTGCTTTAGGTAAAATAGGTAATTATCTGTCTCCCCAGAAGAGTGTAAGTGAAATAAATTTACTACTGTATTAAGTTAATAATTGATCTCATAATGGCGATGAACTGGGTTGAAGTAACTTCCATGTTTATAGTTCATAGTTCATACAGATATGAAGTTCCCCACTCGCTGAAACTAGCCAAAGAAGGCCAACAACATGGGCCTTAGAACACAAAGTGATCTAGAAGAGTATGTAGTTCAAAGTGAAGAATTGACCGAGCACGATTCTAGTTTGGATGGATCGAGTACATCCCATCTAATGACAACATGCAATAATATGAGATTTTGAGAGAGTTGGATGTAATTGAGAATTACTATATGTCGGTGATTAAAGTTTTAAAGACAACCTTATTAGTTTATGTGGAGTTATGTTGATGTTAATTGTCCAATTTGACTCACCTATCCACTAATTTTATTAACTCTTTTAAGGAGAACATTATTATATCAACTTTGATAACAATCATCTCATACTTTCCAACCACACAATCATTACTATAAACATACAATAGATAGTATTTATATAAGGAATCGCTAATAATGATGTAATTATATTAGAAATTTCAATATTTACAGAAACTTCACTCTTTCAACATTACAATGTGCTTAGAAAATCAACAACTTCAAGCACGTCATGAAAACTAAAGCTATCGACCGAACACAAAAGATATTTCTCTAATCCAAAACATTCACCGACCTTTTTTTAAGGTCACACACAAACTAATTGAAAGTTCCTATTCGAATACCAAACGCTAGAATAAAACCATCTCGATGCAAACCGACCCATCAATAACTATAACGATCAACAATCACCAAAGATGGAGCATTGAAAGCTAACGGTATCCCGCAACCTGACCTAACTGCAACAAAACGTCGATGATAAACCCTAATACACAGTGACTGATGATAGAAACCCTACATACGAAAACCCTAGTGCCCCACTTTCAACCGTATTATACATTCCAAACAAACCATGGCCCCTACCTCATTTCTCTCTCAATTGTCTTGCGTACCCGCCAAACAAACCCAAAGAATCTCCACCCGGTGCGTGCACCACCTCGCGCGAAGGCTTAAAACCCACGCTCGCCGGAGAGAGCGTCGGCCAGAAAAGAAGCATGGGCAAATGGGCCGGGCCCCAAAGGCGGTCGCTTTTGCAGAGAGAGAGAGGGCGGAAGCCCCTCGACTTTTACGCGGGTGTGCTGCCTCCCTCAGCCTTTCATCGTACTTTTGTCACGTCAATCTCCCCCGTCACGCGCCCCGATGCGGGTCCTTGTACTTAATACGCTCTTTTCCCTCCTCGCCGTCCACCTGTGACATCCGACGGCCACTGACCGAGGGCGTTTCCGTAATTTGAGACTTATGTACCGGCCAAGGAACAGTGCAGGTGGGTGGGTGGTAAACCAGTCAGAAATTTTCTCTGTTTCCATTTTCATGCTGCGAAGTCACATCATATCCCCAGGAAAGGGCAGGGACACGTGGCGGGAGGTGTGTGATGGAAGGGACCCCAATGAGGGGGACTTTGATCGGTCTTTGTCGCAGCAGAGGGCTGTCGGCTACTTATAAGAGGGGGGACTAGCTTTGGCTTGATGATGGAGTTTGATCCAACGGTGGGAAATGGCGAGAACTGGCTTCTAGGTCAGAACTCAGAAGACTGAGGAGATATAATCACAAGATTCAGACTCCCAGTCTGAGACTCGTATTTCTGTTTAATTTTTGGAAATATCTTTCTTGTTCACGTTACTGTGGTGAATAGTTAGGTTGATGTTCAATTATTTTTTTGGTTTGAAGATTGGTCGACAAGGTTTATTTGTGTAAAAAGGAAATTATTTTGATACGATCAGTTTAATCTAATTTGGAGGACAAAATGAAAAGTTTATATTCCAGGACAAAACAATTATGGATTAGATGATTGTCTAATATCATTTCCATGAATGTGGATGTTGTATTGGACACAAAATTTTTACACATCTATATCACATGAAAATTGCATGATCCTTTTTTGGCATTTATGTTGTATGCTTGATGAAATATTGAGATCATTTGAATAGAATTGAGACTATAGCAAATTTCACTATGATGTAAATCCATATATATGTTTTAAATTGTTGCCTGTATTATCAAAAGTTAAGTGTATGATTTTTTTTTTTCCCAAAAATATGTGAGATGTTAGAATGAACCAAACATACCAAAATCAACCTGCATCATCGAATATTGTGTTATGGAGCTCAAAGTTGATCAATTTTTCGCAACAAACTCTTTTTAACCTCAACAAAACATGCATAAAATGTGAGATGTTTGAAGCTAAACAAATATATAATCGTACAACCTTCAATGTGCATATCCACACTTTGACTATCAAAGTGAAATTGAATTGTCAAAGACACATTGGCATGACATACTTCTCTTAAACCAATTAGAGCTTTTGTGTTATCTAACCCTATGCAAATTGTACCTGATTATGAATTGTAAAATACTAAGAAACTAATAGACACATGTTTTCTTTTTTGAGAACAAATACACATATGTTTTCTTTTTTTACTTTTTATATGAAAATTGAAAATAAAAGGAAAATAATAATTCCAACTCATATTCATAATGGGTCTAATTTTGTGTTAAAACCCATATCTATATTTATCCCAACGTCATTATCAAGTCCAGCCTATAAATCTCATCACATCAGAGCCCATACCAAATGAAGTAGAATACTTCCTGAAATTTCCTTTGCAAGGCCGCAAGGGTCCAAATCTGCTACCTGTATAACAATATTAGGTAATCCACCCTTCCAACCCTACATATTAGTATGATTTTGGAAGTCAATGCTTCATGATTATCATAAGTTTCACGTAAGAGGTTCATATTATAATCAAAGTTTCGTAAATCTTGAGCTGTGATGGTATTAGTCAACATGAATAATGGTGCTGATCAAACTAATCGAATTTAAAAGATATACCATGTAACTTGTGGTTGAAGAAGAAGGATTCGCCTGAAGAAACCAGCTTCTAGTGCAGGGAATCGAATCATAAACCCAGAGACATAGTTGCATTTATAAGTGAAAATTTGATTCAGTTTTACAAACTTGATGTTCAAGAAAGCAATAATACATCATGGAGATTATCCGATTCCGACTTCCTAAAATCATGGCAATACAGAATCACCACCATTATGATAGAGGAAACAAACATAGGTATAGGTCCAAAAAACCACAGCAGAAAATTTAGAGCAAAATACAGTGCTCTAAGCCCAAGCGACCAAAATTCACTTCCTCTTTGAACTGCTCTTTCCACCTTCTTCACAACCCCTTTATCGCTAGCCCCCGGAGTGCTCAATAGGTAGTTCGAATGGACAAAGTGCCTAGCTGATTGAACGAAGCACGAGAAAGCAAGCAGAAAAGAGGTCAACAAGCAGATATACTTGATTGAATTCATCGATGGAGTCGTATTGCCATAGATCATTTCTATTGGGAAGGACTTGCTGGGAGAATTTGCTATCCAAACTCCGAGTAGAGAAGAGAGAGTCAAACAGATTGATGCTAAGGTCATGGCTGCACTTGTATTGGAAGAAATCACACCAAGTCCTCTGTTAACATTGTCACCCTGCACCTAGCAAGGAATAAATTTCATAGATGAATCTTCTTCATGAACCCTATTTTGATAAAAAAAAGTATAGAAAGAAAATTTACCTGAAGAATTTTTGCAACCCAAATTTGCTTGTCGTTGGTTTCATACCCCATGGATGTGGATAGAGGTTGATGAAAATACTTGTAGAGGAAGAAGAGGTGGTAAATCAACATGATCAGAAGCCCGAATGGGACCAGAACCACATCGATGTACCCCCTCTCAAAATTCATTGTCTCTGGCTCCCTTGTGTTGGTGTACTTGCTTATATAATTTGGAGCAGTTCATGGTAGCTTGGGATTTGTTCAAGGCATTGACTTCACAAGCAATTTTCCTTTGGATTGGACAAAGGGTCATCCAACTTATAATCAAGTCGCTACTAGCCATGAACAACTCTCAGTTGTGTTGTGTGTCCTATAATTTAAAGCCTCAATATGTTCGTTGAGGTAAAACCATTGGCCGTAAAGAAGGGGATCATTGCCCCTCGATTTTATTTTAAAGCTTCTATTTTTCTTTTGGTGATGCCAAAACTGTATATGTGGTTCATGTTTCTTAATGGTGTGGAGGTAAAAGATTTTGAGTTTTTGACTACTTATTTCAAAGAGTTTAATCGAGTCAATGGTAATTTAATAAGGGGCCGTGACCACTTACTCAATTTGAACCTAAAAATTGCTCACTTACTCCACTAAGAGTTTTTTAGTCCCATTTACCCAATCTAACATTTACTGACAGTTTTAACCTTATTTTAATAATAAATTACCTTCTCTCTCTCTCCCCCTCCCCGCCTCCTCACCCAGACGATCGTCGTCGTCGTCGTCTCTCTCTCTCTCTCTCTCTCCTCCTCACCCAGACGATCGTCGTCGTCGTCGTCGTCTCTCTCTCTCTCTCTCTCTCTCTCTCTCTCTTGAGAGAACATGGCTTTCTTCATCTGAGCTTCATATATATATGGACAAAGCCACAAAGGTCACAAATGCGATGGTGGCAGTAGTAGCACGTCATTACAGATGCTCTGTGCTCTCTGTATGCATCGATTGTTCTTCAAATCGTCTCTCTATGACACATTCGTGCACTCAGAGCAGTACGTGTCGTCCTGTTCATCTCCGTCATCTCTTATTTTTTTCTCTATAAAGCACACTCCTCTCCTGGGAACGATCATTATCGATCAGTTAATATATATCTATGTTCAACTTCACTGCCCTAATTAAGCATCATGATCATGGGTAGCAAATGCCTTGGTCTTTTCTTTCTGCTCTTCATTGTCTTGGTTTCACGTAAGTCTCGCTCATCAGTTAGTCACTCACAATTTACAGTTTTATTGCATACCTAGGGTTTAGGGTCAGACCTTGAGGGGCAGAAGCTCCAGGTCGAAGCTGCGGCGGCCAGTGGCGTGGCTTCACGAAGCTGCGTCGTTTTTTTTTTTTTTTTTGGGTAAATTTGGCAGAAGGCTTATAAGGAAAGAAGAAAGAAGAATGAAAAAAAGTTTCAAAAAAGGTTTTATTGAGGAGTTATACATGTCTATTGCGGGTCAATAATATCATTATTGCGGGATAATAATATGATTATTGAGGGGCAATAAAATTATTATTGAGGCAATAATAAGATTATTACGGGGCAATAATAAGATTATTTATTTGGATAAACCTAAAAAAACTTTCAAAATTATAAACATTTTCATTTTTCATTAATATTGATCCCTAATAAACTTGTTACTGGGGGGGGGGGGGGGAGCAATAATATGTTTATTGGGGGGCAATAATATGATTACTGAGCATTATTAGGGGGCAATAAAATCAGATGCCGGAATCCGGTTACAAGTCCGGTAGTCAAATTCGGAATTCCGGTGACTGGTCACCGGAGTCCCTCAAGGTCTCCGATGACTTCTCTCTCTAAGTGACAAAGAAGGAGAGGGCATAAATGTCCCAAAAATAAATAAAAAGGAATAAAAAAATAATTAATTGGGTATTAGGGAAATGATCTTTTAGAGTGTTTGGGTAAATGAGCAATCTCTTAGAGTGTTTGAGTAAGTGGGCAATTTTTATCCTAAAATTGTGTAAATGATCATTTCCCCATTTAATAATCAGAGAGCGTTGACTTCTAAGCTAGTTCATCATCTCGTTTTCTAGCCAAAAAAAAAAAAATCATGAATCCTACCATTGGTAAACCCTAGCTACTCATCTCCGACGCCCGTCCATATTGGAGTTGAACATTAATAAAGGTGGTGTTTGGGCTCAAGTTATAATCAAAAAATAAATATTAATTTACAGTTATAAAGAGAATATTAATACTTGAAATCTCAATTTTTGTATCAAGTCGGTAACAAATGAAGTGGCATTTGCCTTGTTAATTAAATACTTTGATGTACGAACGTCTTTAATCCCGATATTGTGTATTTAGATTTTGTTTGAAAATTTTCAATGTAATCGAGTTAGCAATAAAGTCTTTTCGTTATAAATTAAATTGAATTCTTTCGGAAATCATTCTTATTTAAGATGGTGGATAGAGTAAAAGATTTCTCAAAACAATTGCGCTTGGGGCAATGACGCAATTAATAAGGTTCTAATCGAGATTCACCTATTTCCAAACCCCCTCTTGGGCCTGGGTTAAGCCCAGTGCCCTTGAGAATTTCTGGAAGGGACCCCATGGGGGTAAAGCCCTACAAAAAAAATAAATTAAGGATAGTAGGAGCTTGTCCGGTGAAAACAAGGACACGGAAAAAACGCGGAAAAGAAAAAAGAAAAAAAAAAAAACTTTTAAATGCCGAATCCTTGTCCTGGAAGGAAAAGGAAAGACGTTTTTCTTTATAAATACAACCCATATATGCCACCACCATAATCCACTACAATTCTCGATCGGATGGCTGCAGCAGTAGTTCTATGCGGAAACAAGAGGTCATTCTTCGAAGAAGATGTGTTTCCTTCATCGCTTCATCGATCCAAAAGACTTCGATGCTCTTCTTCTTCGGTTCCTCCTCAACATGTCAATCAACTTCGTCGTCCCGCTGAGGAACCCGAACCTGATCGTTTCGGAAAGAGAGCGAAACTGACTAATGAGAGTCTGAACAATAACCTTAATGGTGCGGAGGAATGGGTCGAGTTGTTTGTTAGAGAGATGAGCAGTGCCACCAGCGTCGACGATGCCAAGGCACGTACTGCAAAGGCGCTTGAGGTCTTTGAACAATGGATCAGCTCACGTACTGCCGCCGAGGCTGAGGTGGCAGCCGCCCAGAAGGAGGAGGAGAATATGGTGCTGAAACAAGCTATGGAAGAAATTCAAAAGGAGAATATGATTCTGAAACGAGGCGTGTTTATCCAGAACGAGCGTCTTAAAGAATTTGAGGGCCGAAACCAAGAATTGGAGCATGTGAAGCAGTTGGTGAATCAATATAAGGAGAAAGTGAGCGAACTTGAAGTTGCCAACTATGGCTTGGAACTGCACCTAAAGCAAGCTCAGCAATGCAACAACTCCATCCCTCTAAGTTTCCATCCTCATGTCTTTTGATGGATTAGATCGATTTTGATTTTCTGAACTGTGAAATTTTTGTTACAAGACATATATGTTATGTATATTTTTCGTTCAAGTTAGGAAAAAAAAAAGAAAAAGGCATCAATTGAATGCCCAGATCCTTGATTTGATTTAATAACTTCTGACTGTTACATAATAATGATAATATTCTTGTTTTGAAGCATACTCTTATTCAAGAACACTGTTTTGCTTACCGTCTTCGATGGCCAACAATCATAAACAACCCTAAACCTTGAACTCGATCCATAAGTTTGATGTTCGACCAAAAAGTATCAGTTGTTGTTATGTTATGAATATGGCAGTTATACTCCCCGTTACTTGTTTTAAACTTGTTATCTTAGTTCTATAAAGCTTTTTCATTGCTGGTGGGGAATGAAATGGAGGTTGTAGCTAGAATAAGTTAATGTAATTTAACAAAAAGTGGCAGCAGTTCCATCCATGCTCTTAGTTATAACTACAAGGAAAGATATTCAAAAGAGAGAAAGAATGAGCATACAATTAACACTTTAGGTGAGAGTCTCTAACTCCAAAATGACCTAGATTGAAGCGAAATTTCCAAAAAGGAGTTAAAAACAAAAGAAAAAACAAAGCGCACTGATATGTTCAAGACAAAATCTTCGCAATTAACAATCATCCCGGCTGAAAGAATAAGCACCTCTAGCTCGCCAGCATCTCTGTGCTTATTACGAAATTACTCAATAAATGCCTTCCATTCATGCATTTCATTGCATCGAAACCATTGAATCTAAACAGTTGAAGATTTGGAGTATCCATTGTGGCCTCCACAGAGTCTTTGCAACGGCCAATATCTGTCGCCTTCTCTGAGCAGATGTTGATATATTTCAAGTTCCTGCCTCCATACAAAGCTAAGATGACTCTTGGAGATTTTGAAACCAATGTAACAGATTCAAGAACCTCACAGTCAGATACATGGAATATTGAAAAACTGCAATCTCTAATCTCCAAATGCTTGAGAGTACGAGACCGTGCAATTGTAATCGACTCTGATCGACCGAACCAAAAGAATTCGGTACATGAAGTCAATGTCAAATACTCAATGGCAGGGCACCTTGAAATTAGATGGGACAAAAACTTAAAGCTAGACTGTAGGTGTATAGATTCGAGGGACACGGTCTTCAAAGATGGAAGAAGTACTATATCACCACTACGAGTAACATCATTCTCAATTCCCACAGACTCCAAACTCAAACTAGTTAAAGAGTTGATATTAACAAGTATTTGGAGGGATGACTGCGGCCGCTTTTCTAGTGCAATATTTGTGAATATGAGACAGCTGAGATCTAACTCTTTGACACTTCTCTCTTGTGCAAAACTGGTCAACAACTTTTCTAGAATATCTTCTCTATCCGGGTACATCACCGCCATCCGAAGCCTAAATTTATCCAAGGGGGGATGCAGACGGTCTTTGTTCTCAGTACGGAATTTCAAATACCTTTTCAAGATGTTGGTGAAGTGTATACCTCGATCAAGGTTGGCCTGTGGCTTTCCCTCGTCGAGATCTATTACAGGGAGGGAACACCATGCACCTTCAAATTGCTTAGAAAGAATGCTCATGCGGATGGCGGATTTAGTTGGCAGGTGTGAGAGAATTTGGCGGATAATGTCGTCCGGTAAGTGAGGTCGTATTCTCATTACAACGGCCATGGAATTTTGAGCATCACAATCATCGATCATCATCTTGGGATGTTTTGGTTTTGTGTTCTCATCGTGTTGGTGATATAGATATAAATTCTCAAACAGAACGGTGAGACACACTTGTGTAATATAGGAAACCTCTATTAAAAAGAATAATCTCAAGCCTATAACCTGTGGTCACTTGGATACTACTATTTATGTTCTCTAATCTAGTAATTTTCTTCGTTCGTTTTTTCCCCCTATTCGGTAAAGGCTTAGGCAACAATGATACCAATGAATGTGCGTAACTGGTTTTTTTTTTTTTTTGGTGGGTTATGGGTAGCAAGTTATTCGCAGATGGATAATTAAACTCTACAAGTTTCATGCCCAAGAAAACAAAACTACACCTCATCTCTAGTCTTTTAATTATCTGAATTGTTGCCAGTTGTATTAGGCTAAAAATCCCAAAATCGAAAAATTTCTTCGCCAACAGATGAGTAAATCAGAGAAGATAATCTTTGGAGCTGAAACTACACACACTCTCACATAAAACTGAACTTGACACATCGATGAAGAGAACATCGTCACCTATCTACGGCATTACAGCTTATGTACGTAAGACAGATAGACAGGGATCCGGCTCCTCTAAAGTGAGTTTTTATAAAGTTATATAAATTTCGTGTAATCTTAATCGTTCGTATCATCTAATGGTTAGTAAAGCAGCACCTTCACTTAACATTACTCAAACAATTTTTTCTTCCCAAACTGTCCCCGATGTGTCCTTAACTCCATCAGAAGAAGAAAAAGAAAAGAAAAGAAATAGCGCCATGAATCCTTTTAAGAACTAGGGACGCTAACAAGTAATAAAGAAAGAACATGCTAAACTCTCTGATCTCCTCTTCTCTCTTTCTCTGTTTATCCTCCCTATCATGATAAATAGGCTTTTTAGATTTCCATTGGTGATTACGATTTTGATTTCAACCTCCTCGTTTGGTTTTAAATTTTAAATTTTAGGGTTTGACATTAATTCTGTTTGTTCTCCATGAAAGACTTCGATATGGTCATTGCCCCTTTTCAATGGCATATATGTATGGGTTTAGCAATTGCCAGTTATTGTTTTCTACCCATTTAATTTCCTCTGGTCTTTGATTTGCATAAGTAGTTTCACCTCTGAGATGATTAGTTTCTATTGGTCTTAGTATAATTCTCAATCTCTGGCTTTTGATTTAATCGCTGGGGGACTTTATACAGTTATAGGCGCACGTTTGATTTTATTGCAATTATGCTTGAAATGAAAGTAATATTTCATGATTTATTTACTGATATAACAATGGAATATTTACCATTGAAGCCCAGAATATATTCTTCAGAGAATAAGCGAGCAAAACTCACATAAGCAACTAGGACAGTTAGGGCTAATCTTTTTCTATTAGGATGATTTAATGTCAATGAGAAAGAATATTGTTCAAGTGGTATTAAGCCCCCGTAAAGGATAGTTTTTTTTTTTTTGAAATACCCGTAAAGGATAGTTTGGGAATGAAAAATTGTATGAGTTGTATTAAGTGATGTGGTTATTTTACTAGCCATTAGATGATATGAAGGATTAGGATTACACGAAATTTATCTAACTTTACAAAAACTACACCTCATCTCTAGTCTTTTAATTATCTGAATTGTTGCCAGTTGTATTAGGCTAAAAATCCCAAAATCGAAAAATTTCTTCACCAACAGATGAGTAAATCAGAGAAGATAATCTTTGGAGCTGAAACTACACACACTCTCACATAAAACTGAACTTGACACATCGATGAAGAGAACATCGTCACCTATCTACGGCATTACAGCTTATGTACGTAAGACAGATAGACAGAGCTTGAAAATCAGGCATTCAAACAAGCACAAATTGTGAGAAACATTAGTAATCTCCCAGGCACATTCATTCTCACTTCGTCGAGTCTTGAATCCCTGTATAGTAGTTTGTTCAAGCTGTGCATTCAGCACCAAAGACAGAAAGAGCCTGAAAAGCTACTACAACAGAGATACAAGAGTTGAAGACCGAGAGGCAGAGCATTTATCTTCATGAACTGAATTGAAGAAGGAGGGGGAGGAGGAGGGTTTCTGTGTCTATGACTCGATTCTCAGTTGGGCCGGAGAGGACTTTTAGAGAAAAATTCAGCTACCCTCCCCAAACTATGTTGCCAAGGCCAATTTGATACCCGAACTCTCAAAAGTATCAATGTGATACCCAAACACATATTTTGACATCAATGTGATACTTCCGTCCAAAATTTGTGACGGTTCCGTTAAAAATGATCACGTGTCGTACATGTGACTAGATTTTAAGGGCAAAGTCGTACTTTTACACCAATTTTGTTATATATATATATATATATATATTAAAAAAAAAAAGATATGCTTTTCATCTTCAACTTTTTTTTTTTTATTTTTTTTATTTTTATATCACCATTTTAACACTTTCCCATTCACGAGACTACAAACAACATTCTACTGATTTTTAACAACTTCACCAAGTAACAGATCCAAGTTACCAAGTATCCAATTTTTTTTTTTTTTTTTCAAAGTCAAAGCAGTAGCATTACCACATTTTGTATCTTACACTCAATTAACTGCTATTCCATATAGAACGACAGAATTACATTCATCACAATCTGCTTGGTGGCAAGGGTGTTATAGAATTCACCTCACCATCATAACAAAGTTACAGAGTTTCCCTTTGCATCCTACATCCAGATAATTTTTTTTAAAACAAAAACTACTGCATTTTGGCCACAGGTTCAAGTGCTTCAACAGTAACCACACTGTTTCCTCTGATCACCACCATGCCCATGTCAGTCTTTTCATCACCATTCACTTCTACAGTGTTATCAACCACCAGATTCATGAACTGGTCAAATCCACGCAAGGTTCCAACAATCATTCGGTTTGCATTTAGCTTGATTTGAAGCTTCTTGTCCATGTACTTCTTCAGATCCGGGGGCTGACCTGACCTGCTCATGGTGAAGGATTAGAGAGAGAGGTTTTGGGTGAGGAAGGATTCTTCTTTACCAGATTTGGAAGTTAATTCCAATTACTGCAATTCACCATCAACAATCATGTAAACACCTTTTCCAGTTTCAACTGAAATTAACCCAGCAGCTTCCTCTCCTCCAACACTCCAAAAACGCAGAAATCCACATCCATTAACCATCTGAATTCCTTATTTCGATTTCAGTCGAAACTGAGCCAGTAGCTCATTTCTTCTCCAAAGCTTCAATTTTCCAGATCCCACAAACCTCATATTCCAAATCAGAGAGCAGTGAATTAGGCTTTTCGATTCACAATGACTCATGGCATTATCCAAAGGGAGAGGACGAAATATAGCTTACCGAACGAAAAAGGTAAGTCGGTGGCTCTCACGGCGGTGCTGGGTGGCTCCGGTCGAAATCGGAGGTCCAGGTTATGGGCTATTGGTGGGTAGTGAGGCGCTGATTCCATTTATGGAGGTGGTTTAGCTCGATTTGGACTGGAGGTTGGAGAACGAAGGCATGCAGATTCGATGCCATCGACGGTGGTGTGTACGGCGATTTTCCACCGTCGGTTGGGGTAGCTGCCTTTGGGTTTTGATCGAAATTGGGAGCTGGTTCGAAGGATGGTGGCGGTGACGTGAGGTGGTAACCGGAAATTGGGTTTCCCGGTGATGGCAGAGAGAAGGAGAGCGGAAGAGAGAGGTCAGGTCGGGTCGATGCGGAAGAGAGAAGATGAAGAAGAAGAAAAAAGAAAAAGAAAAAAAAAATGAATTAACAAAAGAAAAGGGTAAATTGGTCTTTTTCTTTGTTTTTGGTCTTTATGTGCTTGACACGTCACTTTTTTAATGGAACCGTCACAAATTTTTGACGGAAGTATCACGTTGATGTCAAAATATGTGTTTGGGTATCATATTGATACTTTTGAGAGTTCGGGTATCAAATTGGCCTTGGCAACATAGTTTGGGGAGGGTAGCTGAATTTTTCTCGGACTTTTATACACCGATGAGGAGGAGGCCATGGCTGATCGGAGCCCTTGAGTAACTATCCGTAATCGACGGTTGTGCGTCGATTGCAGACAAGAGTTGCGGATCGTTGACATGGCAAATTTGTTGTGTATTGTTGGGACTTGGGAGCGCGTTATGAACTTTGAGAAAGAATACGAGAATTAACGGTGACCATAGAATCGGAGGGCACGGATCGCTGACGTGGCTTCCATTTGACCAGATATTTTACTTTGACCAATTGGACCCAAGAGAAGATTAAGGGGAAATAAAACTATATATTTCACAAATCCAGCTAAATTCCTTGTAGGACAAGGACTTCTATCTTCATTAAGCCTTAATGAATCATCATATCAAAGTTTTTATTGTTCTATAATCTATATATGTCAATATGTGGTATTTCATGCTTAAATGGGATTATGGTGATTATCTTCTACTTCTCCCACAAACGCAACTTACAAGTTTAATATGCTCATCATTATTGTATTCCATATGAATCAATTGTGATAATTAATCTATGTTTTGTTCGCAACACTTTCAAATTGTATTGGAGTAATCTTATGACTTTACCCAGCAATTATTAGCAATAAGTAATAAATTGTTAGGAACTAGAAAAGTTAGCGAGCAGAATAAGGGTGTGAGTTTTGATTAAGAAATGTTAGAGTAATTTGTTCCCTATAAATCATCAAGAACTAATCCAATTGCAAGTAACATTCATTATGAAATGACATTCACCGTTCTTCATACTATAAAGGAAAAATTGGGAACACATCAAGCAAAGCATTGAGACTATCATCTGTTGGTAAATATATGGTCTAATTGCTATATTAATAATAAAATCAAGAACTCATTTATGCAGATTATATACCAAATAGGATGCATAGATCTAAACAATGCAAAACGATAAAAGTTAGAAAAACCTTAAACAATATGGTCGAGTCTAGAACTTGGTTCTATGTCCTTAAGACGAAATTGCCTCCTCATCGGTGCTTAAAGGTTTTAATGGCAAACGTCTCCCAGGATACAACGACCTTCTTCTTGTGGTAGTAGCACTCCAAACCTCAAGAACAGCGAACTTAGATTGTGTATGAACTCTCTCTTGAAAAGACTCAATTGATTTTCAAGACATTAGGAAATACTCATATGTAGAAGGAGAGGAGAAAAAATGAATTCAAGAAGTTTTTTCTTTCAGAATATGGTGTAGTAAGTGTTTTATAGATGTAAGGTGACTTTTGGAGGAGATATGACTTTTCACCAAAAGTTATCTTTTGTGATGTGTTCTCATTGCATAGTCATTTACATTTATTCAACTTCACACAATTTCATTATATTATTCATCCACAAATTATGGAAAATAAAATATTTAATATTAAATTTTCCAACAATCCCTCACATGGATGAAATAATTAGTTAGAAAGGAAAATTTCAAAGACGACGCGCGCGGAAATATGAGAGAGTTCGGTTGAAATGATATCGCATCAGTATATGTAGCTTTTGGCTTTGAACCTTCCTTAGTGAAATACCATCGGATTTACTAGCTAATTAGTGAACGTGATGTCTTGAACTATTCAGCCATTTATGTAAACCAAGACAATGGTATTCACACAATATCTTTTCATACACATCTAGTTCTACGATTGTGTCCTTCTGGCCATGGACAACACCCGGTATTCATGAGTGCTTTAGAGAATTCAGCCTTCAAAATTCTCATAGAAACGGCCTCATTTCACACTCATATAGGTGGCTTCCTATGAAGAGTATCATTCTATACCCCACTTGAAAATTCAAGCTATAGGAACCATTAAAAGCAAAGCTTACCCTAACTCATTATGCATTGTTTCATTATCATAGGACATGGGAAAGAGATTTATCTCCACAATGCTTACTTCAAAATCATCCACCATTTAGTTGTCCCTTTGAACCTAGATCTTGGGATCTCCAATCAACTAGGTTGGGTATCCATAGTGACGACTTTATATTTTAGGCTTATATCCCATTCCTTTCTGATCATCCTCTCTAATCAAATTTCGATTTAAATAATTGGGCCCACTTGTTTGAATTTCATTCCAAATCAAATTCAATGTATGAAAACTAATTCCATTCAAGAGTAGTTATTACCAAGTCAAGTCTTCGATATACTAATCGAGACTTACTAATTACAACAACAACTAAGACATAAATTTTAATTTAGACACCCCCACATTTAAAAGGCATTTAAAGGAAAGCCTCTAATCTTTCCATACCTTACGATATGTCCCATTAGAAGAGATTATTTAAATGAATAGGGCAGAGCATCCTATCATGGTGCTTCTGAAATCTTTCGTTGATGCTTATAATCCTCATAACCAAATTCATCATCATTGCTCTTTTCTCCCATAGAGGAAAAGTGTGTTCCTTACCTTCTTTTAATTTTCTTCCTTTAACTATATATAAATGGGCTTGTACAGATAGTTGGGTACCAACCCCCACATTCTCTCATAACCATAGTTATATAATGTAGGAACACTGTATTTTCACTTTGAATTGATCAAGAACGTACGCCATGACTGATGGTCATATCAACTTCATCTGTTCTCATCATGATAAACATTGTTTATGAAAAATTCATTTCGGTGATTCACTGAAATCACTTGTGACTTTCTTTGATCAAAATATATATACCCACACACACAGAGGTGGAGCAGTCAAATTTGCAAATATAGAAAATTGATCAAAGCTTGAGTAAATTATGATTAATCAATAGAAATTTCTTTATAAGCACTTGCACAGCAAACATATATAGTCCTCTATTCTGATAATAAATGTACCCAATTCAATGAGTCAGAACGACAATGAAGGACCATTTAAGTTAACAATAAAATTATAAAATATCAGATCAAAGGCCGATATGCACAAGACTTAATCGATCAAACAAAAACGGTAATCATAATGCTTAATTATATCTGTCAAAGAAACAGATATCGGATCATATAAAATGCCAACCATCGTGACTGTTCAGAAAGGCAACTCCAAGTTGTGTCTTTAAACAATTTTCAAATCATCAGCATACATCTAAACGTATTTAGCAGTTCATATTGATTGATTGAGTATATAAAATGCAATAGCAGTTATATATTTCATGGTCGACGAAACTACGTACCATGAATGTCTAGAGAAGTGATAAGACAAAATCATTCAATTCAAAAGCGTAATAAAAAGTTTTCATGCAGAACATGCAATTCAAGTAGGCATGCATATAAGATTGCATATATATATATATATATATACTTCTTGAATTCATCTTTCTAAAGATTAAAATAATCGTTTGAACTGCATATACTATACCCACTTATATAACTGCAGATACGATACATACATATAGTATCAGACCCATTTTTTCTTCTGCATATGAATTACTGCACTTAAACAATCGATATAGTAAAATCAAGAACTCATTTATGCAGATTATATACCAAATAGGATGCATAGATCAAAACAATGCAAAACGATAAAAGTTAGAAAAACCTTAAACAATATGGTCGAGTCTAGAACTTGGTTCTATGTCCTTGCACTACACCAATTTTTCAATCAGACAACACATATCAGACGACAGCAAACATTTTAACTGTCGTCTGAAATAATCAGACAACAGCAAAAAAATATATGTCGTCTGAATTTTCGAATCCAACGACAGTCATTACTTGGCTGTTGTGCAATTACTTTTCAGACAATGGTTGATATTATGATGTTGTCTGAATGGATCAATTCAGACAACAGTTATTATTTCAATGTTGTCCAAGGTTTATTCAGACAATGGTTGATTTTTCATGTTGTCTGATTGTTCAATCACACAACTGTTATTCGTTGTCTGTTGTGCAATAACTTTTAAGTCAATGCTTGCTAAAAGATGTTGTCTGATTTGGTTTCACACAACTGTTTTTATTCGTCTGTTGTCACATTATCTTCAGACAATGCACCCTAAATGCTGTTGTCTGAAGTTAGATTTTTTTCCCCCTCTCCCGATACCAGCTGAGTTTAATTTAGCTAGGGTTAGATTTTCAACACTTGGACAAAATTCAAAAATTAAACTCTTTCCCTCTCCATTCGACCAAAAAATTCAATTAATTTGGTAGGTTGAAAACCTTCGAAACCTTAATCTAAAGTATTCCCTCCCTTTGAAAAAAAAAACCCAGCCTTTCCCTCTCGTTTTGCTAAAAACAAGCCCTTTCCCTTGGCTAGAAAAATAAACCCTTAGATCTGAAAAAACAATTCTCTCTCACAAGATCCTCTCAAGCTCGTATCTACTTTTTTAAAACCACCTCATTTCACTCTTCTTTCCCTCACATGACCACCTCCCACACCCTCCTCTCGCAGACCCATGGCCAAGCTGGACCTCCGCGGCACCGCCACCAAGCCCAAGGAGGCCAAGCTCTAGGGCGGCCGCTTCGAGGAAGGAATCACCGACGCCGTCGAGCCCTTCACCGAGTCCATCTCCTTCGACAAAGCCCTCTATAAACATGACATCATGGGCATCAAGGCCCACGCCTCAATGATCCCAAATAGGTCCTTAACTTTATTTTCTCCATTTTCAATTCTCTCAATTTCTCAATTTCTAGGGTTTGATTTGGTTACTATTAGGGATCCATCACTGTTGAGGATAGGGATGGCATTCATGAAGAGCTTACGGAGATGCAGAGGCGAATTGAGGAATGATAGGGAAGACGTGTATATAAACATTGAGGCGCGCTGGAAGATTTGATCGGTGAGGCGGCGAAGAAGCTCCACGCAGCAAGGAACGAAAACAATCAGGTCTTGAATGATTTTTGGTTGTGTGTAGAGATGCAATCGATGCAATTCTAGTGCAGATTAAACATGTGCAACTTTTTGATGATTTGTCTGGGGACGAAGAATGAGGGTTTGATTGTTCCTGGCTACACACATTTGCAGCGGGCTCAACCTGTTTTGTTTCAGCATTTGCTCTTGGCTTCGTTGAGCAGGTTTGTCTCTCTCTCTCTCTCTCTCTCCCCCTCTCTATGCACAGCTATGCACAATGCATGCCCTTGTGTTTTTGTGGGAGAGTATATTAATCTTTTTGATAATCAAAATCTGGATTCTTCGCTGCAGGAGTGTTACTAGAGAGGAAGTGTACACAATTTGGCACCATTCTTATTAATTGCGTTTGATTTTTGTTTAATATCGTTGAAAATTGATTTTTGCCTCCTCTTGCAGAGGCACTTTTATTTTTGAGCTTGTTAATTTAGATTTCTTATACTAGTTTTGGTACTTTTCTGCATTTTGATTTACATTTGTAGTGGATTTTCAGGAAATTTGAGCTTAATATTTGTCAAATTTTAGTTTTGAACTGTGATTCTATTAAGAATTATAATGGGTTCCGGCTTCAAACCATTTTCAGGTTGTAGAGGTTTTGGTTTGGGGTATAATTTTTGACTGTAAGCTTGCTAGTTTATGCCATTTGATTTTGGGGTTATATGTGTTTCTTTGATTTCTTGTTGGCATAATTCGAATTGTCAAAACATACACAGTATTTTGCATCTTATATTAGTATATTACTCTTAGTCCAGGCTTTAAGCTTGTCACCTTGATCATCCACTTTGAATATTTTCCCTTCTTGCTCATCATTTTCAGGGTTCAACCTTTGCATAATGAATAAATTATCTGACCCCAGTTGATGCTATATATGTGCATGCTGGACTATATTGTCTGATGCAGTTAGGTGAGCAATCAAACTTAAGTCGTATGTATATGTATGTAATGCATACTGCTTTGCGCTAAGCAATACCCAAATTTGTCTTTTGCTAGGGTAATTAGTTATCTAGCACTAATTGCAGAACACTCTGACAATAGAAAAAAGAATTAGAGTATGGCTTTTAGAGTAAAGAAGGTGGGGGCGTTGCTTTCTCCATTAGGCTATTCCTTCTTTGTTCTTGCTCCTTAATTTGGTATTGACATCAGAAGACATGTATCTCACAACTTCTCATCTTCTCGTCTTGTATACATGCTCTTGACATCATTTATAAATCAAACTGTGGTTATCTTCCTTTTGTTTTGTTAGCATTTCTTGATGCAAGTAGATTTCATTTCTCGACTTGTGACTAGATTACTGACTAGAGTCGATTGTCATTTTCAGGAAGAGATGGGGGCAGATGCAGACAATGATTCAACTACCTTTTGTACAGATGCAGAAACTTGCCACCAACACAGAATGCTATCAATACTGAAATTAAATCCAAAGGTAATCTGTTTTTAGGTTATATATAGAGCTATATTGCCTGTGTACTCTGTGTAATTTTTGTTTTTAATTAGGTTATATATAGAGCTATTGCTTGTGACATGGAAATAAAATGAATATTATCTGTGATTTGGAAAAAATATAAATAAAATTCTTTATACGACTTCAACTTAGGATGGTTTCTGGAACTATTTGTGTTCGGAGAATATCCAAAAAGTATGAAAGAGGCGGTGAAGGAAAGGCTGCCTACTTTTTCTGCGGAAGAGAAAAGTTTGATCAAGGGTAATTTAGATTTTATTGCGATCAGTTACTATAAATCATAGTATGTTAAAAATTAGCAGCCATCTACTACTGAAGAGCCACACTACTGTGACTAGATTACTGACTAGAGTCGACTTGTAGAGTGCAAATAAAATTCTATTAAAGTAGCAGCTGAACAAACAAGTAGAGTGCTATCTATCTCATCATCACATCAGATATATATGCATATCTACTCATGTACTTATAACATATGTTTACACTGCAGGACAAGGGAGATTGGCTAGAAGGGTTGGAGAAACTGATGGTCTATATAAAGCAAAAATATCAAAACCCAAAAATCTATACTCTTACTATTTTGATTATGTTGTTTCTTTTTGAATGGTCAAATTTACTATGATGGGTTTTTTTTTTAATTTTTTTTTTCATTGGTTTTTGGTGACTTGTAATGCCAGGTTTACATTGTCTATATGGGAGAAAGAAAGTATGGAAACCCCGAGCTGGCATCTGAGTCTCACCATGAGATTCTGTCATATGTATTTGGAAGGTTAGCTCTAATGCGTAATTATGGGTGGTTCCTCATTCTAACTCAACAACATTGAAATGGTCGAATTTGGAGAACCAGCTCCTATCCGTGTGCCCGTCATGTTCTGTTCCGTATTACTTCTACCCTCAGACTACATGTTCCTCGCCCCCTGCAGTTTATCTATTGAAGTTTCTTTGCTGTGACCGTAATGGATTATTGCATGGTAAGGGAAACATTTCCCACTTCCTCTTCAGGAACGAACAATATTTTTGTTCAGTTGTCTCCCTTTGGTCTAGTCTCATGTTGCCTCAACTCCTTTGTCTTAGATGTCACTGAAATTCTGTCTGATCTTGAGCTTTCGATTCAAAGGGTGAAAGTGACAACAACACCAGATGACAGGGTCTTGGACCTGTTCTTCATAACAGATAACATGTGAGTTTTGCTTTGGTATTCGTTTTCTGTTTCTATATCTGAAAGTTTTCATAAATTATGTATGATAATTTGCTTGTTTTCTCACATTTACATGGTTTCTAGATGGGTAAGAGTAGTGGCTAGACATCATAGGTTAGTCGCGTAGATACTTAGCTTGTCTATATGTAACAATATGGGACACGGTTTCTAATTTTACCCACTTTCCTCTCTCTCTAAGCTGATATTAATTCCTAACTTGTAACTTTCCACTTTTCTCCACTGACTAAATTTTTTCCTGACCAATTGCTAAAGGATAAAATATCATTATGCTCAGAGACCAGGAATATAACTGGGATCTAGTCAAAATTATTGTCTTTGATTTGGTATTCTTGGTAGTGTAATAAGTCAGTTAATGTAAAATCTTGATGCTATTGCATATAAATATCCATATGGGCTAAATTCTCAATTCAGGGATCTTCTGCACACAAAGGAGCGGCAAGATAAGACATTGAAACAGTTGCAAGCCGTATTGGGTGAGTCGTGTACCAGTTGCGAACTTCAGTTGGTAGGTCCTCAGTATGATCCCCACCATGGCATTCCTTCTCTGTCTCCATTAGTAGCTGAAGAGCTATTTAGGTGTGAGCTGTTGGATAAAGAAATCCGTTCTCAAGCTCTTAGTCCTGATATGACGAAATTCAAGAAAGCTAATGTAACAATAGACAACTCATTGAGCCCAGCACATACATTACTTCAGATCCACTGTGCTGATCACAAGGGTCTCTTGTATGACATTATGAGAACTTTGAAAGACAGCAACATCAAGGTAAAGATTCTTATATCATCTTTTTTCCAGACAACATCAGATCATATTTTAGTAACTAGGCTATTTTATTGTGTTTGTTTGGTCAGCACGTGCCTGTCCTAGAATGGTAAAATTGCCAGCCACCTAATAAGATGAGTATGGTTAGCTGGTTTCCAAGGTCCTAGTTGACACAGGTTTCCCTAGATGGGAATGAGGTTGAATTCCGACCTCAACCCCAACAAGGGTGATAGAAGAGTTATATATGCATTTGAGTGTGTGTGGAAAGAATGTGAGTTGGTTGGAACTTCTACTTTATGGAAAATTAGGTTGCTCTGCGCGATAATTTGGTGTTGGGACCGAAATATTCACTTTTGTTTCATTTTGTTTTTGCATATTCCCTTGCAGCTCTGTCTTCCTTACACAAAGTATGCGTAAATTCTAAAGTGAAACAAAGTAAGAAACTATGGTGCTTGAAGCTATAGAATTTACTCTGATATTGTTTAATTTGCAGAAAGCTGGAAACCCAATCTATACCAAAGGGTCTTGTACGTAAATAATAATTAATATATCAAGCTCCTTTTGTAGGCCTATATATCTCTCCATACTCATTGGCTAGTAGAATATGTTGGTACTTTCAGCTGTTGTTTAGTCCAATGTATAATTCTTAGTATATAGCCTATTCACTCATCTCTGCATTACTATATGCAGGTTCTTACCCTGTGAGAAACTCAATTGTAAGTCACCTATATTCATTAAGATTGATTTGCCTCCTACCAAGTGTACTGATGGCTAATATATGGCACGATTGTGTAGTGTTTAATAGCTGTAGGTTTACATTTGTTGGTATGTTCTGTTCTACCATTGTTGGTCTGTGGCATTTCACATTTGTATGATTGGTCCGGTTATATACTGTGTTCTATATAGAAACAATGAACTATAGAGTAGTAAGAAGATTTAAAAGTGTAAATAAGAAGATATAAATTCCATAAACTTATGCTTTGCTAGTTGATGTTGTAAATACTAAATAGGACTATCTTAGCAGGTAGAAAGGAGTAAATTCTTGTAAGAACTCTAATTTGCATTTGATTAATTGAACGCCTTTATCTCTAATATTTCTACAATCTCTTTACAGCTTCTTAAGATATACAATACTAGTATATAATGTATTCACTCATCTCTACATTATTATATGCAGGTTCTTACTGAGGGTAAACAAAAGGATGTACTTAAAGCTGCTGGTGCATTGTCTTCACATATTTGTGAGGTTTAGGCAAGGTTAATGTGCATCACATTTATGGACAAGTATCGTGGGGGTTAATGTTGGGATAGAATGACTTTGTTGGATATATGGATGAATGTATTGAATCTTTACCTAAATAAATGTGTTTTGGGTTGTCATTTGGATCCCATATATGGAGAATGTAGGTCTTTTGAATGTCTCTCGGACTATCTATTCCAGCTAAAAACTATGATCCAATAATTGATCACCATAAAATGCCTAACAAAAACTGTTGTATGAGTCATCTAACTATAATACTTTAAGGACTAAAAGAACGAGAAAGCCATTGTCTAGCAAAACAACAAACAATGTTTTTTTTTAGAAATTTATAGTATTAATAATAGATGGACAATGACATTTGCAAGTACATATTGTCTGATCAAGCCTTCAGACAACAGCAAGCATATAAGCCCCTGTTGTCTGGCACATCCTTCAGACAACAGTAAGTATATAAGCTGCTGTTGTTCTTCGTGGTATTCAGACAACAGCCATGATAGTAGCTGCTGTTGTACTAAACTTTATCAGACAACAGCAAGTATATAAGCTGCTGCTGTTCTTCGTGGTATTCAGACAACAGACATGATAGTAGCTGCTGTTGTACTAAACTTTATCAGACGACAGTTTTCTGGTATTGTCTGATTATGTATCAGACGGCATTGAGATAGACAACAGCAACCTCTATACTCAGACGACAGTGAAAAACTGTCGTCTGATTGAAAAATTGGTGTAGTGTTGAGACGAAATTGCCTCCTCATCTGTGCTTAAAGGTTTTAATGGCAAACGTCTCCCAGGATACAACGACCTTCTTCTTGTGGTAGTAGCACTCCCAACCTCAAGAACAGCGAACTTAGATTGTGTATGAACTCTCTCTTGAAAAGACTCAATTGGTTTTTAAGACATTAGGAAATACTCATATGTAGAAGGAGAGGAGGAAAGATGAATTCAAGAAGTTTTTTCTTTCAGAATATGGTGTAGCAAGTGTTTTATAGATGTAAGGTGACTTTTGGAGGAGATATGACTTTTCACCAAAAGTTATCTTTTGTGATCAGCCATGACTTCTCATTACATAGTCATTTACATTTATTCAACTTCACACAATCTCATTATATTATTCATCCACAAATTATGGAAAATAAAATATTTAATATTAAATTTTCCAACATCATCTACATTGTATCAGTGAATTATCAGGCTACCCAAACATTAGACAATCATCTACATACACAACTATTGAGAGCACAACCTAGTGGTTTCCACATTTCCGAGCATGTCCGACTTACCAACATAAAATATAGTTCCCGAAACTCCCCATCCGAACATAAAAGGGAAAGCTACAATCGCAATCGATAAAAAGAAAAACACAATAAGGTCACCAAACAAAGTATATATACATAGGAGAAAAACAAAAAACCAGAGCATGACCTCTAGAAAACTCAAGATTATCAGCTCTCAGACATAATCTGCAAACTGATAAAATGTAGCTGTACTCGATCATTTAGAGCACATGCATGTATATACCCATGCAGATCGCTACAAACATGCAAAGTATGGCTAAACTAGTAATGCAAGTTTCGTAAAGCATGTGATTTTTCATGAGGTCGTGTGGATAAGATGTTTTTAACCAATAACACAAAAAGTTTATGCTGATCTTAAGACTTCATCAATCATCATGTAACTTGGGGTTGAAGAAGAAAGGTTCAGAGCACATATAATAAAGTTGTAGTGAAATTCAATTTTTTTTCTTTATCCCATCTCAGTTCATTCCGGCCAACTGATGGTGTCTGGTATTTGTGTCAAGGTAATACAGGACCAGAATGATAACATAATGGGGAAACAAACATCGGAATTAATCGGACCAAAAAAAACCATAGCGGTAGACTAAAATTAAGCAGCATACAAAGTTCTAAGGCCAATGGTATAAAACTCGCTTCTCCTCAGGATCGACTGCCTTCTGTACATACATCATGTACATCTGAATTTGTATCATAATCTGGAACTTGATCTGGTGTGCTTATTAGATTGTTTTTCCATGAATAAAGTGTCTTGCTGATTGAACAGAGCAAAGTGTACTTGCCAGAAGGAAATAACTTATGGATTATGTAGTTGGTTGCAAGGGTCGATGGCCATGTTGCCACAGATTACCATGCTCTGAAAGACCTCATTGGCACTGCTTCGTGTTCCAGGGGACTGATTTCACATTTGCATTTTCCACACTCCCTATTACTAATTGCTTTTAGGTGAGATGTACGTCTGAAATTATGCATGGTATATTGGTATACATTGCAGAAAGGGCTATTCATTCCATTCACTGTTTGTAACCAAGTTGTTGAGCCTAACTTCGAAAGCGCCGAGCGAGTGCGTTGAAAATTTAAGTAGTGCATGACAATATATAAGATCTTGAACCTCAAACTTATGTAACAGTCTTTATGGAAAGGATGCGTTAACGTATCAATACATTTGTTTCGGTAGTGCATGATAGACTACTTTCCTGTGGTGGTAGTACATTGGTAGGAGCTACATGTGTATAAAGTTTGACAACTGATCATATCAGAGGATTAATGCACTGAATTAGTTAGTACTGACTGGAAATAAATATTACTAAACAAAACATCTTATTATCTTAACCTGTCAATCAGTTTCAATTTTCTGACGTTAAGCTGTACTTGTAGCTATTAGTCAACATGCATATAGTAATATTGGTAGCTGGGAATCCTGTGTTTAGAAAACCAAATTGACGCTTAAAATAATAATATAGCAAGTTGAGCTTGATCCAAAGACTTGAAGACTGAATATTCAATAGCATAGTTATATAATGAATCTTGAGGTTGAAGAAAAGGAGATGCAGAGCAAAACCATAATCACAAACTCATGCATAGATAAAACACAATCGCATTCATATCTATGATCAATAAAAGCTGATTCAGTACTTGTACAATTACTTCATGCTGAAGAAATCGAAGTTGTCCATACATGGATTCACTCATCCCTTCTTTCGATTATCTGAGGGTTTCGAGTCCTCCCTCAAATCATGGCAGTACAGGATAAGTACCATTTCAATAGAGCAAGCACACATTGGTATAGGCCCGAAGAACCACAGCATTAAATTAAGAGGAAAAATATAGTGCTCTGAGTCCCAATGACCAAAAGATTAATGAAAGGTTAAAAGAGAAGTGTACAAACTTCATGCTCAAGAAATCAATCATGCACTAGTAATTTAAGCTTTCAACGATATGTAATTTTTTTTTTGTTTTTGGCGGAAAGATTACAATAACAAAAAGCAAAGAACAAAAAGGAGAGGCAGGCAGGACAAAACCTGCAACGATATGTAATTGAACTTACAAACAAAAATTGGGGTTTCTTATTAATAGAAAATTAATAATTATTGACCAAAAATTCAATTTTTGTCAATGATTAATTATTCTGTATGATTACAGCTAGCTCAGACGTCAGATACTCTCGGAACGAGCCGTCTTTCCGGAAAGTGATGTTGATACAGTGGTCTGGTATTCGTGTCCATGTAATGAAGGATTATGACCGTAACGATAGAGGAAGAAAGCATTGGTATAGGGCCAAAAAACCAAAGCAGCAGAGTTAGAGCAAAATACAAAGCTCTAAGCCCAAGGGAACGAAAATCGCCTCCCCTTATGACTGCTATCTCTACATACCAAACTGGGATATCAGAGTTCGGTGTGGTTATTAGATAGTTTGCATGAACAAAGTGCCTTGCTGATTGAACAAAGCAAGCGAATCCGAGAAGAAAACAAGTTAAGAGGCTTACATACTTGATTGTAAGAGTTGACGGGCTCCTGTTGCCGTAGATTAGATTACTCTGAAAGACTTCATTTGTACTACCTAAAGAAAACAGCAGAGAAAACTCTCTTTCCCAAGATCAAAAACAACACAGAAGAAGAACAAACCAGAAAGATCTACACACACAGCAATATGGCTGAATGTAAACTTCACTGCTCAAAAACAGAACTGGGTACAGGGGAGAATTACAAGACCGGGACTGTTCCTATATCCAAAGCAAACTAAAACACTCTTAAATAAACACTAAGGAGAATTCTGGACACTGATATTCTAGAGTCCTCCAACAGCTACAACATTGGAACTAACAGAAAAATAAAAGCATGCTGCAACAAAGACTTTTCAGTTTCCAAAAAGAACTTTAAACTTAACACTCCCCCTTAAAGTTGTTTTTGGAGATCAGCCCCAGCTTTGCACGAAGGAACTCGAATGGACCTTTGGAGAGAGTCTTCGTAAATATATCTACAACATTGAGCTCACTTCTCACCTCCTTGTTGTCAATTGTTCCATCAAGAACCTTCTCTCGAATAAAATGATGCTCAATCTCAATGTGTTTAGTTCTTGCATGGCACACCAATTATAAGCAAGCTTGATGCATGGCACTTTGATTATCACCAAACAGATCAGTAGGCTCATGAATTGGATGATAAACATCCTTAATAAGTCTTCGAAGCCAAACACACTCTTGTGCAGCAAGTGTAGCAGCCTTGTACTCTGCTTCAGTTGTAGATAAAACCACTGCATCTTGTTTCTTGCTGCACCAAGAAACACTTGTATTGTTGCAAAGAAAAACATAACCAGATGTGGATCTTCTTTTGTCTAAATCTCCACCAAAATCAGCATCTGTATAACCATTTAACAAGAAACCACCACCTCTTTTGTAAAAGAGACCCAGATCAAGAGTACAATTAACATACTTGAGAATCTTCTTTGCTGCCTCTAAATGTGGCTTCCGAGGCTCTTGCAAGTACCGGCTTATGAGTCCAACTGAGAAAGTAATATCTGGTCTTGTGATTGTCAAATAAAGAAGACCACCAACAAGAGAACGATAAGACTTAGGATCTGGTAAGAGAGATCCTACATCTCGCCTTAATTTCTCACTTGTGTCTAGTGGAGTAGATTGTCTCTTGCTAAGGTTCAGGCCATATTTCTCAACCAACTTCTTAGCATAACCTTCTTGTGATAACAGAACTCCATCCTTCATATTTTTCACTTCTAAACCAAGAAAATGGCTCAGCTCACCCAAATTCTTCATATCAAATCGAGTAGATAGTTCTGCCCTTAGCTTTGCAATCTTACCTTCATCACTTCCAGTTACTATCATATCATCCACATACAAAAGGACCACCATATGCAAGTCTCCATCCTTCTTAACAAAAAGACTTGAATCTGCATCTGTAGAATGATAACCACAGAATTGCAAAAATTCTGCAATCTTCCCGTACCATGCTCTCAGGGCCTGCTTTAGCCCATATAATGCTTTTTTGAGTTTGCACACATAACTTGGATGAGCTTTTGATGTGTAGCCTATTGGTTGCTCCATATAGATATCCTTGTCAAGATCACCATATAGAAACGCATTTTTAACATCGAGTTGCCATAACTTCCAACTTTGAGAGGCTGCCAAGGAAATCACAACACGAACAGATGTCATCTTTGCAACGGGACTGAAAGTCTCCTCATAATCTTCTCCATAGCTTTGAGAGAAACCACGAGCAACCAATCTAGCTTTAAATCTGTCCACACTTCCATCAGCTTTCCTTTTCAGCTTGTAAACCCATTTACATGTGATGGGATTCACATGATCAGGTTTTGGAACAAGATCCCAGGTCTCATTCTTAATGAGAGCTTTCATTTCTTCATTCATAGCTTGCCTCCAGTGAGCACTTTCTTTAGCTTCATCATAACCAGAAGGTTCTTCATCATCAATTGGGCCTGTAAAGAAGCAAGAATAAGTGCTTGTGAAATTTTCATCTTGATATCGTGCTGGCTTGGTGATATTTCTTCTTGGCTTTTGATTTGCTACAACAACTGCATCACCATCTTCTGGAACTCTTCCATCTTCAACTACTTCTTCATTTTCAGAATTAATGCTCCCCCTTTCACCTTGCTGCAAATCAGACGAAGGCAAACAAAAACTAGGAGCATTTGAGGATGTTGGCCATTCAACAATTTCATATTCCTGCAAATTTAGCTCTCCACCAGCAGCTGCACCATAATATGAAGAAATTTCATCAAATACAACATCTCTAGAGACAACAAAATTGTGAGTGATAGGATCCATGCATTTCCAGCCCTTTTTCCTTTCATCGTACCCAATAAATATGCATTTTTTCGCCTTTGCATCCAACTTCCCTCTCTTAGAGTCCGGCACATGAACATAGCAAATTGAGCCAAACACTTTGAAATGCTTTACACTAGGCTTCTCTCCAAACATCAGCTCATAAGGTGTCTTCATGTTATTTGGACTCAAAGGCAACCAATTGATTACATAGGCTGCACACATCATACCCTCCGCCCATAAGGCCTTGGGTAAATTTTTGGCACGTAACCAGCTTCTACATGTCTCTGTGAGATGCCGGATCTTCCTTTCGGCGATGCCATTCTGCTGGGGGGTTTCTGCACAAGACAGCTATCTTCTTGTCCCGAACCGACGACAAAAAGAAAAGAATTAATCAGAGATGAACTCTCCCCCATTGTCGGTTCACAACCGCTTAATTTTCAAGCCAAGAACACCTTCAACATTCTCTTTGAACTCTTGAAACTTTGAGAAAGCATCTGATTTTTGCTTAATACAATAGACCCATGTAAATCTTGAAAAGTCATCAACAAGAATCAACATATATCGAAGACCAGAAAATGAAGGAGTTCTAGTAGGACCAAATAAATCACCATGAATGCATTCCAAGGGAGCCTTGCTTCTAGATTGAGAAATTCCGAATGGAAGACGATGAGACTTACCGAATTGTCACCCTTCACACACTTCTTTGCCAGGAAAGGTTGTCAAGCTTGGTAGGCCTTCCACCAAATTCTTCCGAACCATAACTTTCAACTTATCAAAGTTCACATGCCCCAATCTAGCATGCCACAAGGATGCATTCTCATTGCAGCTCACTAGCTCTATCAATATAAGATGAAGAGGCAGATAACACAAATGTATCTTTTACCCTCCTACCAGTATGCATAACATCTGCCTTTATAAATTCAACATTTCGGAGAAATTTAACATCATGTGGCCCAAACAAGACACTATAACCAGCATCCACAACATTTGGAACTGAAAATAAATTTTTCTTCATGCCAGGAACATGGAAAACATTATTTAAGGTGATAGAATCGTTACCTCCATCATTAATGACTACGGTGCCTTCATTCTCAACCTTGTCAACTGTATTATATGCTGTCACCATAGCTTCATTGCCATTGTGTGGATGTAACTTTGATTCATCACCTGTCAAGTGATGGCCACAACCGGAGTCCACGATCCAATCATTCTGGAAATTAATAGAAGCCATGGCATTGAGAGTTGATGATTTTGCCATAAAACATTTCCCCCAACTATCTTCATCTTCACCATGACTTGAGTCATGAGAGCCACCATTTTTCCTACAATAATTTCCCGAATTGAGCTTCACATTGCAGAACTTTTTGATATGACCAGGCCTACCACATCGATGACACTTGAACTTTTTCTTGTAGGAAGATTCACCAGCTCCTTCATTCACATGCCTTTTAAACTCCTTCTTCTCAAATCTGAAATTCTTCTTTCCATGAGCAGAAAGTGCATCCCCTGTGTTGTTGGAGTTGGTTGATATTGAAATTCCAGCCATTTGTCATGCTAGAGATTCTTGAGAAGACAAGAGATTCTCAAATTCTTCCAAAGAGGGTTGCCAATCCCACCCTTGAATTGAAGTAACAAAAGGAGTGTACTCCTTTCTCAGCCCACGAATAATATGTCTTCTCACACGAACCTCAGAGATAGGTTCATCTGGATCTAAAACTGAAATCTCTGTACACAAGTTCTTAAGCTTCAAGAAAAATTGAGAGATAGAAAGATCACCTTGGCTTGAATTTGCCAATTCATTCTCCAACATTTGCAGGCGACCGATATTTTTCTTGTTGAATAGTCTGTTAAGAGTCTCCCAAATATCATTTGTTGAGGTGCACTTCATAATATGATCGAACAATGCAGGGGAAATGGATTTCTTTAGCACAAACTCTGCCTTTGCATTCATTGTCGTCCACTTCTTCAAATCTTCAGCGTTTTCTGCATTATCCTCAAGCTAAGCTGTATTTGCTCCACCAACAACAGCCCATAGTTCTTCACCAACCAAATACGACTGCATACAAGATCTCCACATCTTATAATTTGATTGGTTGAGCAGTTCTATGCCAAGTCCGACACTCCAACTTGAAGAATCCATCTCTTGCAGCAACACCGGTTGATCTTCTTCACCAAGGGATTGACACGGCACCTATTGCCCTTGGGGCTTTGATACCATAAAGAAAACAGCAGAGAAAACTCTCTTTTTCCCCAGATAAAAAACAACACAGAAGAAGAACAAACCAGAAAGATCTACACACACAGCAATATGGCTGAATGTAAACTTCACTGCTCAAAAATAGAACTGGGTACAGGGGAGAATTACAAGACCTGGACTGTTCCTATATCCAAAGCAAACTAAAACACTCTTAAATAAACACTAAGGAGAATTCTAGACACTGATATTCTAGAGTCCTCCAGCAGCTACAACATTGGAACTAACAGAAAAATAAAAGCATGCTGCAACAAAGACTTGGGTAAAGCTATGGTATGTTAACATTTCTCATACATCAACTATTTTTACCACTTTAAGGACTCATGTTACCACTTTAAGGACTCACGTTACTATTTTGAGGACTCATATGGTAAATTAAGAAAATTTACCACTTTAAGGACTCATGTTACCACTTTGAGCACTAATATTACTATTTTGAGGACTCATGTGGTAACTAAGAAAATTTACCACTTTAAGGACTCATGTTAACACTTTGAGGACTAATATTACTATTTTGAGGACTCATTTGACCACTTTTAAGGCAATTGTATGCATGTCATACGTTAACACATTATAGAATTTTCCCAAAGACTTTTCAGTTTCCAAAAAGAACTTTAAACTTAACACTACCTCCCATCCAAGCTCCAACAAGAGAACTGAGAGTTAGGGAGATGGGACACATGAAAATTGCTACAGATATGTCTGCTGAAATCACATTAAGAAATGCACCGAGGTCTTTTTTGTCAATTTGAAATAGAAATTAAGCTTTGTTGGGATGAAACTGATCTAAGAAAGTTAAGATTCAAAAAACAGAGAGAGAGAGAGAGAGATCGATGGCGTGAGGCAATTTATTAATTTGTCTCAGGGTAAAATTGTCATTTGACTCTTGAATTGGATAGTTGGGAATTAAAATCTCTTTGGTGGTGTAAGTGGAAAAGCCTTGGCCTGATTCTGTGTATTGGATCAAGGTCCCTTTTATTAATTCATCAATAGCACACTATTAAAAAGAAGGGTTTATATAGTCTCCAAATCCTAAACAACTAATAACTATAACTATCCAAAGTTAACTAGGAAAAGAAAAATAAATAAAGAACATAACATAGCTATTAGGTCAGGTGCGACCAGTACGTAGCACAAAATCTGCGACCCGCCGCGTAGACTCTACTTGCATCGCAACCAATAGCAGATCTTTGCGACCAGTATTAGCAACAGATCAGGGCTGATCTTTCCCAGACAAAGTCCCAGTCTTCTCAAGTTGAATCTTCATGACCAAACGCTCCCTCAAGTTCATGTATGAGTCTTCTTCATGCTTCGCATCACTGATGCACCACATCATTCTCCCTAGGTTGGAGAAATTTAGCCCTCGAATTCGAGTCTTCAATTTGGAACCTTCATTCTTGAGAGAAATCATTGCTTGTTAGTATTTACAGATGTAAACCACTCATGCATCATTCCTTAAAAGAAAAGAAGTTAATCTATATATATGCTCTATTTTCCTTGATCATGCTTGTAATTTATTTTTTTCCAAGGAACTGAATAGAACAAAAAATTAGCTAATGATCAAGATTCACAATGGTTACAATGTCATTTAATACATAACCCTATGTTGATACTAAGGAGTCCACAGCAGATTTATTTCTTAAATATTCCCAAAATCCCCCATTCCAACAATCAAACAATAATAATAATGGAATTTGATTGGATCAATAAAATAGTTATTTCTTTGTTATAGTTTTCAGAGATATTGTAACATCTTTCTTTTTTACAGTTCGAATTCAGAGAAAAGTTCAAACCCGTGATACTCTAACTCTCAGTTGTAATTAAACACAGAAACAAATTAAAAACAATAAGCTTTCCAAACTAATTAAACCATACTAAAAACAAAATATAGATCATTACCTCCAGAAAACCCAAGATCATGATAAATATAGCGCTCAGAAACATGATCTGCACCTAATAAAATGTCCCTTACGTAAACATTCAAAGCACATGTGTGCACCGGAACACAAAGTATATGACTATTAGATTATCCCATTAACGGATTTCATGAGGGCATGTGTTTTAGATGTTTTGCCAAACAAATTGAAAGTTCATGATGTAGGACGAGAATGGACCCAGTTTAGCGGAAAAACCATAAAAGCAAAGAAGCGGCGTAGAATGAAGAAGAGTGATTGGAAAATAGGTAACTCACGCGTAATGAGATTATTAGCCGCTGGAATATTCAAGAAGATTTGGTTTTGGACCTTTCGAGTTACTCGTACAAAAAGTCAGGTTTTGATTTTGAATCAGATTTGACTAACTTTTGGCCAGAATGTCCGTTTGAGACGCATGATACCTTTCCAGAATGGGAACGACGAGATCTTCAAGACTCACTTTAGTGAGCCCTATCAGATTTAGGCCAAAATGTATCGTCTTAATTATCCGATTCGTGATTTCATATTTTTAGGCTAGTTTTACATTCTTTTTATTTTAGGTTTTCTAGTTTATTTTGGATTTGTTTTGTTTTGTTTTAATCCGTGGGCTTTAGGGTTTCATTGTTAGTCGCCCTAGGGTTTCTTTCCCATATATAAGCAACCTTAAACGGCTGCAGAACGATCTTTTATCATATTTATCAATCAAATTGAGATTTATCTCTTTTATCTCTGGTGGACTCCAGAATCTTTGCTTAGGTTTATTGCTGGTAAACCTAGTTTATCAATCCGACTGCGTCAGGTGGTATCAGAGGACAAGAATAAAGGACAAGAATAGGGAGACAAAAGACCCCAGAAAAAATTAGACAATTGAACCTGTGAGCTATTGGCTTGATCCTCTGCAAACTTTGATGGCACAATCATGAACCCAACGCCAAAGATGAGTCTGTCATATGCATTTTGGCTTTCATAGGCAACCTTTGTAGATTCTTTTCGGCTCTCAAGGTTGCATTCTTGAATGACATCTGGTTCTGAATGATTTATTTCAGGCTCCAAAACTTCTTCATTATTAATAACCATGTCAACACGAGCAATTTCATATTTATTCTCTTCTTCAGCATGGATGATTTCTTGTGGGGCTTCTTCTATTGAAAAAATTTCTATCTTCTCTTCAGTTAAACTATTACTCTCAACGGGCAAAGCAAACTCTTTGGACTTTAACTTCTTCTCAAAAATCTTAGCAGGATAATTCTTGAAACCAAAATCTCTAGGCAGAAATTTTTCATTAAGAAAACCTTTCATCTTCCGCCATGTCTGAACAGGCACTTTTCTTTGCCTCTTTCTGGCTCCTTGCAATTCATCCCACCAATAAGCAGCAGTGCTTTTAAGCTTTCGAGACACCATCTTAACTTGCTTATTCTCTGGAATCTCCATAATTTCGAAGAACCTATCCACCTCAACTTGCCAATCCAAAAAATCTTCCACACCCAAGTTGCCCGAAAAGAATGGAATTTCGGCCTTGACTTTGTAATCCTGGTCAGCTTGTCCCTGTTGTTCGTATTGCAAAATTTCTTCTTCAGGCTCAGATTCTGGAGTATTAACAACAAATTCACCACGTGGAGCCCTAATTCGCTGGCCTCCTTCCCCGCCTCGATTCTGATTATTGTTGTTGTTGTTCCTCTCACCCAACAATCCACGAATTTCTCCAATCTGATTATTCATGGAATTGATGGCAGCGGTAAACGCTGTCGTAAGAGCTTCGATATCTGATTTCGTAACTTCACCCATCGCTACTAAGGCAAATAAAAGAGACAGGGAAGACCTGCTCTGATACCACCTGACGCAGTCGGATTGATAAACTAGGTTTACCAGCAATAAACCTAAGCAAAGATTCTGGAGTCCACCAGAGATAAAAGAGATAAATCTCAATTTGATTGATAAATATGATAAAAGATCGTTCTGCAGCCGTTTAAGGTTGCTTATATATGGGAAAGAAACCCTAGGGCGACTAACAATGAAACCCTAAAGCCCACGGATTAAAACAAAACAAAACAAATCCAAAATAAACTAGAAAACCTAAAATAAAAAGAATGTAAAACTAGCCTAAAAATATGAAATCACGAATCGGATAATTAAGACGATACATTTTGGCCTAAATCTGATAGGGCTCACTAAAGTGAGTCTTGAAGATCTCGTCGTTCCCATTCTGGAAAGGTATCATGCGTCTCAAACGGACATTCTGGCCAAAAGTTAGTCAAATCTGATTCAAAATCAAAACCTGACTTTTTGTACGAGTAACTCGAAAGGTCCAAAACCAAATCTTCTTGAATATTCCAGCGGCTAATAATCTCATTACGCGTGAGTTACCTATTTTCCAATCACTCTTCTTCATTCTACGCCGCTTCTTTGCTTTTATGGTTTTTCCTCTAAACTGGGTCCATTCTCGTCCTACATCAGTTCAGGCTTGATTTTTCATGAACTAATTATCTAGTCGATGGTTAATATCCTCCAGACTGGGATTGGAAATGTAAGAAAGAGGTTAATAAATCTGTACTTAATTAATAATAAGCATATATATTTTCATGTTCCACAGAGTATTTCATTTTATAATCTGCACTAAACAAAATTTCTTATTAATTCTCTAATCCCCCAATTAACACCTATAAATCTCAGAAGCTGAGCTGTAATACTATTAGCTAGTCAACACTATATGCATGTAGCTGCGAAGCCTGTGATTTAAAAACCTAACTGAAGCTTACAATATTAATATGCAAGTTGAGTTTGAACCAAATTAAGACTTGAAGACTGAATATTCAATAGCAGTTGATTGATGATGTATCTTGAGGTTGAAGAAGAAATATTCACAGAAGAACAATTATCACAAACTCATGCATTAAATAAGACACAATTGCATTCATATTAATGATCGATATATAAAAGCTGATCGATTCAGTACTTATACAGTTACTTCATTCTCAAGAAATCAAAGTTGTCGAGACATGGATTCACTCATCCCTTCTTTCGACTATCTGACGGTTTCGAGTCCTTCCTGAAATCATGGCAGTACAGGACAAATACCATTACAATAGAGCAAGCACACACTGGTATAGGCCCGAAGAACCACAGCAGAAAATTAAGAGCAAAATATAGTGCTCTGAGTCCCAATGACCAAAAGATACTTCCTCTTTCAACCGCTTTCTGCACTTTTTCCACATCCTCTTCTTTCGTGGCTCCTGGAGTGCTCAATAGGTAGTTTGAATGGACAAAGTGCCTTGCAGATTGAACGAAGAACGAAAAAGCAAGGAGAAAGCAGCTCAACAGGCATAAGTACTTGATAGAAATGATTGACTCGCTTGTGTTGCCGTAAACCATTTCTAATGGGAAGAACTTATTGGTTGAACTTGCAATCCAGACTCCGATAACAGCGCAGAGAGTTAAGGAGATTGACGCTAAGGTCATGGTTGCGCTTGTGTTTGAGGAAATCACACTAAGTCCTGTGCTAACATTGTCCCCAACTGCATCATCATTAGTACCCTGCAACTAGAAATTAGATTAGGATCAACAAATTTAGGATATATCGAATCAAGATTAATTTAGATATGTTAGTAGTACTGACCTCAGTGACCTTCAAGATCTTTTGAACCCAAGTTTCTTTGTCTTTGTTTTCGTAACCGATGGATGTTTTGGTGGCGTCATGGATGTATTGGTACAGGAGGAAGAGGTGGTAAAGAAACATGAACAGAAGCCCAGCTGTGACCAAAACAGCATCCAAGTACTCTTTCTCAAAATCCATAGTCTCCTAAGTCTTACTAATGGCAACGGGGTATTACTCTGTTTATATAATGAATCAGTACATGGTGCTTTGGATTTGTTCACACCATACTTTTCCTTTCACTTGAATTTGAGGGAATTAAAAAAAGACACAATCAATAAACATATTCGATCCATTTTTAACACGTTTGGTAAAACATATTGAATTCAGATTGATTAGTATTCGACGTGAACACAATATCACTTTGTTAACATAAGAGCGGCGTAACTTTGAATTAGCTTTTTTTGGTAATAGATTTTCATTTATTACTACTGTACCTGATATAATCTTGCATTAAGTAGATGTTTAGACTTTCAATTTGTCACGCCCCGAATTTTGAATAATCAATTCAAATCCGAAACATGAATAATAACAAATTACAACTAACATCCTGAATTTTTTTCTCACAAACAACCACACTTCACAACTCTCAAATTTACAATAACCCAAATCCTCAAGTTATTTATTACAGCACACTCCCACCAAATCAAATTGTAATGCTCAAATGAGCTTAACTCGCCTCACTATTACAATTGCTGTAAAACTATAACCATTGCTCTAACCGCACGATCACCGTCCTGGTTCTCCTGTCCTGTAGGATTACCCGCTACACAATTTGAATAGTGTACCGGGAGTTGCAACAACACAAAACCCGGTAAGCTTTTTACAGCCAGTATGAGTAAACAAGAAAGAACTGTTGATTTATTAAATTACAATTCAAGTAAAATTCAACAGTATTACGTCTGCAAAGAGACATCAAACCACTCATGGAAAACCACAAGGAATACATTTTCACAATCCTCAAATCACAATACACCACACTGGTCCTGCAAACACCCAACCCACATAACACCACTCTGGTCCATCCCAATAACACGTTAGAGCTCTAACTGCCTCGTTACCTCTGACACCTTGGCCTAGGGTCAAGCAACGGCAAAAATACTTCGGTTAACACTATAACCGTCGCGCTTTGGACATCCCCATCCTCAGCACCATATACTTCGGTTAATAATAAACCGTCGCACTTTGGACATCCCTGTCCTCGGTACACAACTTCAGTTAATAATAAACCATCGCACTTTGGACATCCCCGTCCTCAGTACACAACTTCGGTTAATAATAAACCGTCGCACTTTGGACATCCCCGTCCTCAGTACACAAACACTCCGGTTATCCATAACCGTCAAACTTCAGACACCTCGTCCTCAGAATCCTACATTCTCCAACTCTATACATACTCCAATGTAAATCATGAATATTAACAAGAACTCATCAATCATGATCATCACATATAAATATGATAAGTCAAATTTCAAACCATAATAAATAAATCATCACAATTCCACACTCTTCAATGTCACACCATTCCACATATAATCACGTAAATATATATATATATACGTAATCACCCACTCAGGAATGACCACTAATACCAACTATAGTTCACACAAGAAAATCATGAAATTCATTTTGTATAATTAAATCATTTTACTTACCTATGGACCGTAGTTGATCAAGTCCATATGATTTAAAACAAATATTTATTCCATAAATATTTTCACACAATTACTACAGAAAATAAAGTAATTAAAGGTACTCGGTTCGTAATATGAACCACGTGAGGTTTACTCACCTCTAAATTCCCGCTGCGTCTTCTTAACAGCTCAAAATACAATTTCACGAATCGTCCGCCAAATCAAACCGTCGATCACCTAATCAAACATGACCTTAACTTAGCCAATAACTCAAAAACATAATCAAACGACAATCCAACGGTCGGATTGAAATTACATGATGATCCAACGGTCGGATCCTCACGGATCGCCTTCCTAATCACTGTTTTGCATTTATACGAAGATCCAACGGTCGGATCTTCGCCCATGACCACACAAAGCCACTGGGACAGTCATAAGATCATCATATTAAAACTACAAGTCCATCTGACGGTCCTAACTTCACAGATCACAAATCTAACGATCGAAATCGATCTAAACTTAAAAATTCATAACTTAATCATACGATATCCAAAAATTGCGTATAATATATCGAAATGATCGTATTGAAATATAGAATCTGAAAATGTACAGAAACCATATTTTTGATCCCCGGAGGTGGCCGGAAAGGGCCGCCGGAGTTAGTGGCAGAGCCGCCGCCGACCACCACCAATGGTGTCGGGGCCGGGCTGCTCTTCTTCCTCTCATCATGCTTGACAACTTTCATAACTAGCACGAAGTCTGAAAATGATCGGAAGGGGTCGAAAATTACCTTGAACAGTATGAAGGTGGCCGGAATTTTCCAGAAACCGGCGAGAAACTGCAGAAAACGGCGAGCTCCAATTCGACGTAAAAACGTCAATTTAAGGCTTCGATTCCTTCTGAAGAGTTGTTAAGAAACTCAAGAAGAACTCACTGGTTCAAGAATCACAGAAAAATATGGTCTGTAGCTCGAGATATACCGATCGAAAGCTTCGGTGGTCGGAAAAATTCCAGAATTTTGCAGAATCCGGCAAGGCTCGATTTCGACGTCAAAGCTTCAATTTCAGGCCTCGATGCCTTCTAGAGAGTTGTTAATAACATCAAGGGGAACCCACTGGAAAAAGAATCAATCAAAACGATGCACTACAGCTCGAGATATCTTGATCGATAGCTCCGGTCTCGTTCTTGGTTGGGTTTGACTTGCAGCCACTGCTACGGGCCACGCCGCCGTGTGAGGCTGCTTCTGGGAGTTTCAGGAAGTTGAGGCGAGCTTGTGGATGGATTTTGGTGAGGATTGGTGACCGGTAGCTTGAGATATCAAGCTTGTTTCCAAAACGAGCTCAAACCGGGCAGAGCTTCCCGCCGCCGCTGGTGGCCGTGTCACGGTGCAAGGCTGCCTCTGGAAGCTGCGCAAGGCTGAGACGAAGCAAAAGGAAGTGGTTCGACGCCGTTTGGTGGCCGGTGGAGGTAGAGAGAGACCGAAGAGCCTTTGCTCTGTTTTCGGTTTCGGTCGAGCGAGAGAGAGAAAGAAGAAAAAAAAAGAGAAAAAGAAAAAGAAGGAAGGAGACCCGGAGGAAAGGAAAAGGAAAAGGAAAAGGAAGAAAAAGAAATCTCTAAAAGAGAATCCGAGGAAAAGAGATTATAAAAAGAATCTCATATTTCCAAAATTCGTAACATAATCGTACGAACTCCAAAAATTTCGTTCGACATATGCACGCGATCATATCGACGAGCTCTACAACTTTTATGAATGAAGTTTTTCCCAAATTCCGTACGTAGAAAAGTCGATTTTTCTTGAATCGCACAATTCGAGCTTTTGTTAAAACGAATATTTCGAAACTTCGATAATTCAAAAAGTTGAATTATTTCGGGTAATATTCGTGCAAAAGCACTTTAATCAATTCGCACAATTTCACGAGACGAAATGGAAAATTGCGGGTATTACACAATTAATCAAGAGAATAGTATTTTGGTGATTATTCTCCTTTCAAAAAAAAAAAAACAATGAATTAATAAACTAGGATTCTATCTGTACATAATTTTTTAATACCATTATTGAGCACGACTATTTTTCTAAATATATATAAGCTGTACACTGCGCGCAAATAGTCAACATGCATAGTACTATATTATATCTTAGTGCAACTAGAGTTTGAAGCCAGACTTTTCAATAGCAGGACTAACTTGAGGTTAATCATGATTAAGAAAATAATCTCAAAAGTACAAAATATTAGTTTTGTCTGAATTGAGTAGGTCGAAACTCAACTTTGGTGCAAAGAAAAAATGTACATTAAACTAGACATTATGGCATATTTGCATTCATCAATGAAACTTTGATTGAACCTTGGAGAATGATGTCTAAGAAATCTGTTTATTTACACTACATTAAGACCCTTTTGATCATCTGATCTAAAGTCATGGCAATACAGAATCACCACCATTATGATAGAGGATACAAACATCGGTATAGGTCCAAAAAACCACAGCAGAAAATTAAGAGCACAATATAGAGCTCTAAGCCCAAGTAACCAAAATTCACTTCCTCTTTGAACTGCTTTTTCCACTTTCTTCACATCAGATTTAGCCGTCGCGCCCGGAGTGCTCAATAGGAAGTTCGAATGGACGAAGTTCCTAGCTGATTGAACAAAGCACGAAAAACCAAGGAGAAAACAGGTTAAGAGGCATATGTACTTGATCGAAACTATCGACGCACTTGTATTGCCGTATATAAGTTCTCTTGGGAAGAAATTGTTGGTGTTGTTTGCCATCCAAGCTCCGATAAGTGAGCAGAGGGTTAATGAGATTGTTGCCAGATAAATAGTTGCAGTTGTACTCGATGAAATCACATTGAGAGCTGTTTTAACACTCTTTCTAAGATCATCACCCTGCAACTATAAATATCAACAGCAAGTAAATTTGGATCAATAACTTTGTTCCGGAAAGCAAATTTGGAAATTGGAGAAACTAAAGAAGATACATATACACCTGCAAGATTTTTTCAACCCAAATTCGTTTGTCGTTGTTTTCGTAACCTAAGGATGTGGAGAGAGGCTTATTGAAGTACTTGAAAAGGAGGAAGAGGTGGTAAACTAGCATGATCAGTAACCCAGCAGGGACCAAAAGCACATCTATGTACTCCTCCTCAATATTCATATCTCCCAAGTGCTAATACCAAAGGTTCTTATTGTTTATAAAGGAACTGTACAAGTTGCTTCAAATTTGTTTACATGAAACTGGCTTTGACTTCAAATTCCCCAGTTTCTAAGGCACCAGTTGGCATATAAGGTTTTTACGTGAAATGAAAGAAAGTGCTAATCAGTTGAGCTAATAAACTAGTAATTAAGCTGCAAATAATGGACTCTCCCACATGCTGGATATCCTAAATGGATTCCTTTATTCCATGAAACATCTCTGGCCTGAGTTGGCCTTCATAAGTTCGTTGAAGCGGAAAACTCTCTCCTACATGTCTGGCCGGCCTGAGTTACCCAATATGTTCGGTACAATTGAAATCTATGTGGAATGAGCCTGTATGTCGATCTATCGCGCGCCAACTATTGCCTCGTGCCAATAAATGACCCAAGGGCCATTCGATCCTTTGGTGGTCGTTTTGACTGTAAGCAGTTAATCTTACCTCTTACAGGTACAATGATAATGAAAACTAGCTATAAGTTTAGATCTCGATCCGACAGAGTACGTTCATATGATGATATGAGTTATGACCAACTGAGAAAATGGTGTCTTCTACCATCTTTTACTAATAGAGTAATAGATGTATGGATATCAATTAATATCTATAAATCTCAGTAGGATCCCATTTTATCAAGTCGTAAGCTTCTAGACTTATTAGATTAGCTTATTTTGAAAGAAAAAGCTTTCCCTTCATCACCAGTTCTTCAGAAGACTATTCCAAAACTTGACTTGTACTTGAACACTATTGCAAGTCGATGTTCATGACCAAGTATGAACTATATACACGAGTGGTTTGACAATATATATGTCCTAATAAAACCACTCATGCATTAGTACTTTCCTTTACATTTCTGAGAAAATAACACTAGTTCTATATTTAGTCAATATAATCAAGTAATCATGCATTTGATCAATTTCCTTCACCAAAATATAGAAATTTACGACTTGTTTGGCCTGTAGATAGTACTTTCAAACATGTTTATGTAAAGTGAACTACTATTGGTGTAGAGATTATGGACAGTTACTAGCAAATCAATATAAAAATTGGAAATGGAAAACCGAATTTTGGACCATAGAAGGGAAATTAGTAGCCCATAATATTCCAAAATATTAAACTTCCAATACTCATGTTTACATTTTCACTCGTATAATTATGTCTTGAGTAGTATTGAAGAATAATGGAGTTAAACTTGGGTTAGGGGTCATCATTTGGCCCGCGGGCCTAAAAGCCCATGGGCGCCCGCCCTGCCCAGTGGGCAAAAGCCCGGCCCGGCCCGCAGCAAAGCCCATCTCGGCCCTGCCCATTGGGCACGAGGCAGGGCTAGGGCGGAGGGTTCAAAGCCCAGGCCCGGCCCGCGGCCCGGCCCGTTATATGCCCATTAAAGCCCGCCCGGCCCGGCCTTATAAGCCCACCCGAAAGCCCATTCAATTCTTGTATTAATATCTTTTTATGTAGTTATATTGAACTAATTATTGCATTAGGTCATATGTTTTTTTAATTTTGTATTTTATTTTGGTCAATCATTAACATATCATAATTTTTTCATAGCTTTTTGTATTTTTTTTAACAAAATATTATGACATATAAATATAATGGGCTCGGCCCTGCCCACCCAAAAAAGCCCGGCCCGGCCCGGCCCTAAAAAGCCCGTAAGGCCCTGGGCCCATGGGCGGCCCTGGGCCTTGATTTTTAAGAGAAGCCCGGCCCGGCCCGAGCCCATTAATTTTGGGCAGGGCCGGCCCTGCCCTGCCCATTGACGACCCCTAACTTGGGTGATATGATCATTTTTCACTATGGGGGTAGGAGTGAAATCTTTTAATCCTCTTTAAAAAAAAAAAAAATCAGTGGCGGAACCAGGATGAAAATTAGGGGTGGGCTAATTTAAAGAGCTTACAAGATTTTTTTTTTTTTTTTTTTTTTTGGACAAAAAAAAACAGGAAAAAAGGGGAAAAAAATGCCAAAAACGGAGAAGGAAATGGGAAAACAGCTAAAAATATATAATAAGGGGGTTCTGGGGACTCGAACCAAGGTGGTGGGATCTTAGCAAGAAAGAAGACAACTCCACAAGTTGCCAACTGAACCAACGTTGGCCATCTGTTCGAAAGGCACACTTGTACTATATAAAATATCCCATGAATTTTGGGAAACCCTTCACGTAGTTCGGCCACTGGATATGATAGGCAATGGTGAATTCATCTACTGTAATAGTTGTTATTAAAGATTAGAACAGTCGATCAATTGTTAAAACTTACTTATAAAAGCTATAATGAACATTCTGGTAATGGCATTCCAAGTCCTTAACTACAATGGAGAGGTTTTGGGGTAATTTATTTGGCGCGAATTGCTGACATGACAGGTTTTGGTTAGTTGAGTATGGGCGCTTCTTTTCAAATTAATGCCGGAATTAACAATGGGCCGTTATGCCTTGATTGGGCTTGATATCATTCTTCTAATGGGCAATGCAATAGTATGAGCAACAATGGGCATCGGCAGATGCCTTATGGCCCTTATCATTTCAAAATTTCTTTGAATTTAGTTATTTATTTATTTCAAACACCTAGATAGAAAAAGAAAATGACTTTCGAATAAGCAAACTCGAACGGCAAACATTTTCCACAATGTAAATAATCCCTCTAAGACTTCATAGTGATAGTATCATACCACTATAAAAGTCAGACGATCTATAAGAACTTTATTTCTTCCGAAACAAGTAGGTAAAATAATAATGGGTAGTTCTTTTCTTCGAGGTCGGTTTTGCCATAATGGAGTTTTGCGTCGTTCATATGCTAGTTCCTCTATCTGGCCGGGTGTGAGGCGCTTCTGGGATCTAATTCAAGAGAACTCAAGGTGGATTATTGGCTCGGGTGAGAAAATTTCTTTCTAGAGAGACAATTTTTTGGGAAAGCCTCTTCTCCATTTTTTTGCGCCTCACACAAATATGTCTACTATTGCTGATGGGTTGGTGGCAGATTTTATTCATAATGGAGCTTGGAGTTTTCCTGCGTTACTCCAAAATCATTTTTCTGACTTGTGTGAGTTAATTAGAGCAGTGCCTGTTGCTATGGTTCCTAACAAACCCAATAAGTTAATTTGGTCTCCATCCTCTTCTGGTGAGCTAACAGCAGAAGGAGGCTTTTCATTTCCTACACCCACATCTTCCACTCACAGATTGGGGTAAGCTTATTTGGACAAAATTTATTATTCCTAGAATCTCTCTTCATGTGTGGAAGGTCTTACTGGGTAGGGTGTTGTCAAAGGACTTGTTGCAGCGTCGAGGTATTTGTTTGGCTTCTCGTTGTGTTCTTTGTGGTTTAAATGGAGAGTCATTGATTCATATTTTTATGACTTGTCCATTCTCTGCTTCGTTATGGGATAGATGGGTGGCAGTTTTTAATTTGACCTATATGCCAGCTTCATTGTTGGATTTATTAAACCTGGGGTGTGTTGGTCGTAGCTCCCAAGTAAAGGAAGTTTGGCTTATTTGTTTCACCACTACTTTGTGGTTTATATGGAGAGCTAGAAACAAAATGAAGCATGATAATTGTGTGGTTACTGTGGAGGCTACGAAGAGGTTAATTATGGGCTATGTTCAAGCTGCTAGTAAACTAGCCACAGGGAGTATGTATAATTTAGTGGTTGAGCTTCAAATCTTAAAATTTTTTGGGGTTAGTTATCGTCCTCGTCGAACTCCAAGGATTGTTGAGGTTAATTGGATTCCTCCAATTATGGGCTGGGTGAAGATTAATACAGATGGTGCATGGCAACGTGTTTCGGGAAGAGCAGGTTACGGTGGAGTGTTTAGGGACTATCAGGGCTCTTTTATGGGTGCTTTTGCTTCTAATCTTGAGATTCCTAGTTCCGTCGATGCGGAGATCATGGCGGTTAGTCAAGCTATTGAGCTTGCTTGGGTTAGGGAGTGGAAGCACATTTGGCTTGAAGTTGATTCAGCTATGGTACTTAATTAATTTCCTTCGTGCACCCCATCTTGTTCCATGGAGGTTCCGTGTTGCTTGGGATAATTGTTTGCACCGTATCTCGCAAATGTAGTTTAAATCTTCTCATATTTTTAGAGAGGGCAATCAGGTGGCAGATGCGCTTGCTACTGTTGGTTTGTCATCGTCAGGCTTGGTGTGGTGGAATGAGGCTCCTCCTTTTCTTCTGGATCTTTGTCGACGAGACTCACTTGGTCTTCCCAATTTTCGGTTTATTTGAGTTGTAGTTTTCTTGTCGCTTTTAATCTGTTGATCGACTAGAGGTTAGAACCTCTTTAGCTTTTCTGTTTTTTGGCAAGGGGTATGGGCGATGTCCTCCCTTCTTTTGTTTGTATCATCCAGCTCTTTTAATAAATCAGGTTGGGAGGCTCTGCTCTCTCCAATCATATTTTAGCCAAAAAAAAAAAAGGTAAAATAATAATAGATAAATTCAAAAGCAATTAAATTGTTTAGGACGTAAAAGTCAAGAACACACACGAATATGGAACAATGAAAGAATGAAAATACTTATGTCATTTTCCTTATATGTAATACACACAAAAAACAAAAAACAAAAAAAAAAGTAGGCTTGTTTAGTGTTTTAGATAACTAAGATGGTTGTAACATTGGTCCATTACTATGATTAATTTATGCACATGGATGCCTGGCTGCCCAGCCTGGTGCGTCCTAGATTAGGTGCAACCTTCTCATTGATTTTAACAAAAATTATATTTTCCAGTAAATATATATATATATATATAGTACTGAATACATTGCTATCTGAGAATGATTTTTCCACTTTGATTATTTGAATATTTGATTAATTTATGTTCAAAGAAAAAATCTTCCTCCAGTCTCCAGATGACTATATGGACTATATACACTTTGGTTTCACAAACAAGTCATACAATGTATTTGCCTTATAATTATGAATAAGAATAAGTCAATTTAGCAATTTAATTTGTAATAAGTGTTCAAAGTTCAAACACGTTTCCTATTACGTAAAATACAATCCATGAATTGGTGCTGATATTAGACATCTATCAGTACCAGAAAGTCTATATAGAACTTCAATGTATGAAACTATAAACCAAAATTTGGACCATATAAGAGAAGAATGATTTGATGATCTTCTAAGTTTAGGCTTGCAAGACTCATATTATATCTCTAGTTTGTCTTCTTGGCAATACATAGGTACCTAATCCCCACCAACTCCAAATAAAGAAGCATATGGAACTTTGCATTTACAAACAAAAATTGGGCTTTTTTAACAAATTTAAAATTACACCAAAGTTTCAACCTTTTCTCTGTGAAGATGCCGTGAGGGCACACCTACCTCTGAAATTCTCTCCTCAACCTTCTTCACCATCTCCTTTCCTTTAAACTGATGCTGAAACATTGGCCTGGTGTTTGTGTCAAGGTAATGGAGGACCATGACCAGAACAATGGAGGAGGCAAACATTGGAATTGGACCAAAAAACCATAGAAGCAAAGTAAGAGCAAAGTACAAAGCTCTTAGCCCAAGTGACCAAAAATCACCACCCCTTATGACTGCCATCTCTACATACCAGGCTGGAATGTTACTGTCTGGTGTGCTTATTAGGTAGTTGGCATGAACAAAGTGCCTTGCTGATTGAACAAAGCAAGCGAATGCGAGAAGGAAGCAAGTTAAGAGGGTTATGTACTTGATGGTAATCGTTGATGGATTCGTGTTGCCGTAGACTAATTCACTCTGAAAGACCCCATTTGTGTTGCTTCCAAGCCAAGCTCCAATAAGGGAACTAAGAGTTAGGGAGATAGAACACAAAAATGTTGCTGCTGATGTGTTTGATGAAATCACATTAAGTACTATTCCAACATCTCTTCTTTCAGCCTGAAATATAAGAACTAAGTTCTGTTAATTGGCTAAATTTGATGATCTTTGTATGGAAAATAGGAAAGAGAGATTGTAAAAGCTTACCTGCATAACTCTTTCAACCCAAGCTCTTTTGTCATTGTTTTCAAAGCCAATGACTGTGGTGTGAGGGAGATGAAGATATCTGTAGAGAAGGTTGATGTGGTAGACAAACATGATCAGCAATCCACTTGGGACCAACACCAAATCAAGATCATCCTTCCCAAAACCCATGATTTTCTTCTCTGATTTGCTAAGTAGAAGATAATGAAATTGTGGATAGGAAGAGCTAATGGATTTTAATTATATGAATCCACTTTTATACTTCTCTAATATAGAAGGAAGGACTCCATAGATTCAATGGAAATGTTTCAGGGATAGCTTTGACTTCAATTTAATGGGGCTGCTGTCACAATTTGCATTATTTTAATTAGCTCTAATTCAGACATTAGACTCAAGAATATTCTAGATATGTTAATTTATAAAGCAAGACTAAAGAGAGGAGATCCTCATATGCTAACTATGAGGATTAGCATAGTAAAAAGACAGTAAGACATACTTGGGGAATATTAACATAGCAGGATTTCTGATTACAGATTCAATTGACTTTTTTTGAGATCCGGTTTGACTTTTCCTTCTGTTACTTCATTGGTGGCCATTGTTTGATTTCACTTTCTTCTACTTGGCCATATTGGATTAATAATAAAAGCTGAAATACATTATTTGTAAACATGGCTGGTCTCCTAGACTGGCAAAAAACTTTAGCTAAGCTTGTTCCCATTAATGTTTAAGGTGAGAATGAATAAGTAGGAAAAGTATTTATGGAGTAGATATTGCCCCTTTAGCTCATAACTTATATGGAAGTCTTCTATTCAACTCTTTGAAATAGGGATTAGCTGTTAGCATCCTAGGGTTGATTAAGCATCAGCAAACTCATTTGGAATTGTGAAGACTTTAAATATAATGATGTATTTCAAGATTGACATTTCAAAATGAGTACTTTATTAAGGAAGAATTGAAATCGCTGATCAGCAGTCGCATAAATCTTACAGCATATGATAGCTTCTAAGGATATACTTCAATAAGGGACCTTAAACCAAAGATGGGAGTTATCTTGTACTTGCTGAAACCAGCCTCCAGAAAAAGCTTTTCCCACTCTTTCTCACTTCTCTCTCTTCCGGTCACCACAACCATCATCAACATGTCAAAGAAGAGCTTTGCTTCATTTGATTCGTGCTCGTCTTTCTCCTCGTTTATCACAATTTCTATGATAATAACCTTTCCTTGACCACTGTCTGGAATAGCTTCCCTACATTTCCTCAGAACCTTCAAGCATTCCTCGTCGCTCAAATCATGTAAAGTTAACTGCATTTTACTCAATTTTGTCACCAATTTACAGAGTCATGTCACTCATGTGTGTGTGTGTGTGTAATCAATCATCTTCTATAAATCACAAACACAAAGAATGATGGTATATATAGTAGCCAATAACACTGGCTAACATACAATGAATGGTTATCTACTTTCAAACAAAAAACAGAAGAAGTGACAAAATGCATACCTTGAGCAGAATAGCATCAGCTGGAGGAATATCATTGAACATATCACCTGCAATGAACTTCAAATTCGCACTATCCGGCAAGTTAGCAACAACTTGGGGAAGTTCAAGAACTGTGCATTTCAAGTTCGGGAAAGCCTCACAAAGGATCCTAGCAACTGTTCCTGTACCGCCTCCTACATCAACTAAAGAACTCAACCCCTCAAAGATTGGCTTGCAGTCTTTGATGACCAGGTTCATCATTCCGGAATCACTGGCCATTGTTTCATTAAAAAGACTGTTGAACTCAGGATTTTTATCTCCGTATTCCCACAATCCCATCCCATGTGCAGTCTCAAACGGTGTGAGCTCATTCCCACGGAACCATTTTCCCAAAAACTGCCATGGGGTTGTAAAAGCTGGATCAAGCATTGCTGTAACAATGGGTAACATGCTCGGAACCTTGTCTTTTAGGAGGAGCCTAGAAGACGGTGTAAGATCATATGCCTCTTCCTCTTGTTCATCTTGATTCATAGTTTCATACAGACTTGTTTTGTAGCAAAGAAACCAGAGTGTACCATTAGGCGCATGAGCCGGTGCACATGGCCAGTTTTAGCTGGGTGAAGTTGAAGTGCTGTGACCAACTCCGGTAGAGTAATGGCGCCTCTGCCATGGCTTTTGATTATATCTGGTATGCCGAGCTGAACTGCACACTTGAGTGACATAGAACTCACGAAGTTGAATATGTGTTTATACACATGAGATTGAGCTTGGAACACGTCCCTTGCTTCATTAGAATCCATAATTCTACAGCAAGTTCTTCTCCTCCTTATGATCAACCGTTCAGGTTATATTTGTAAAAATGATGATCTACTTAAACAATCTAGGAAGAAGAAAAAATCTCAATTCTACGAAAAATCCAAAAGTGGCTGATTCCATCTGTCAAAGTCTCAGAGATAAGAATCTTCGAAGTATTTTGTCTAATTTCTTGTATTTTGTAATGTCTTGTCTTTTTTGCAGGGTTAATTAATTTGGTTGGTTGGTATGGTGGGAAGTAAATAGCCATGGATTTCACTGCAATCACCGCTCCAGAGAAGCTCAAGCTCAAGCTATATATTTATACATTGTAGCAGAAAAATGGCAGATTCTGGGCTACTATTTCCAGGCTGCATGCTTGTCTTAGCACAGAAATATAGACGTTAGAGATTCCAATACACACACACACACACGTTGGGAGCCCTAGTCTAGTCAGATACTCTCTTTTTTAACACATAAAAGAGAGTGTCTGCTGGCCACCTTGGGTGAGTGGCCACCCAAAGATTTGCCCCGAGCAGTAATCAAAATCAAAAGGTGTGTCTGCTTCTTTCCTCTTTTTATACAAAATCAGAGAGATGCGTTTGAGTTGCTGTTTATGGCTCCATTACTGGATTACTATGAATCAAGCAATAGGTTAGAAAAATTTGATTCATTGGATCTTTTAGGAATCAAACATGACCTGTTTGAAGAAATGCTCCAAAGGTAGAGCTTTATTTGCATGTCTAATCTGCTTTCGACTGTCAAACTTGATCTGAGATGATTGATGGATAAATATCTAGACTTATATTAATATGACTCGAGTGCTGAATTAGTTCTTGCACAGTGGTTGTGTTCCTTTAGTTTAGTTGTGCATTGATGCTGTTTGGAAATTCGTCTGGTTAGTTTGTATGTTTTGGTATACTTGCTTGTTCACCCAAAAATGAAAACTAGATGATTTTCAATTAGTAAGTGCATACCCTTTTATTTGTTCCAAAAGAGTAGGAACAATTAAGTCAATATATAATGATTAAGCATCAGCAGACTCATTTGAAATTGTTAAGACTTCGGATATAATGATTTATTGATTAATTTCAAGATTGATCTTTCAAAATGAAACAGCTTACAGCATATGATAGTTTCTAAGGATAAACTTCAATAAGGGACCTCAAACCAAAGATGGGTGTTATCTTGTATTTGCTGAAACCAGCCTCCAGAAAGAGCTTTTCCCACTCTTTCTCACTTCTCTCTCTTCCGGTCACCACAACCATCATCAACATGTCAAAGAAGAGCTTTGCTTCAGTTGTTTCGTGCTCGTCTTTCTCCGCGTTTATCACAATGTCTATGATAATAACCTTTCCTTGGCCATTGCCTGGAATGGCTTCCCTGCATTTCTTCAGAACCTTCAAGCATTCCTCGTCGTTCAAAGCATGTAAAGTTAACTGCATTTTACTCAATTTTATCACCAATTTAGAATCATGTATATGTGTATAATCAATCATCTTGTTAGAAATCACAAACACAAAGAATGATGGTATATAATACACTAGCCATTACAGTTGCTGACATTATGTGTAGCCAATAACTGAAGAAATGAAAAATTAATTGCATACCTTGAGCAAAATAGCATCAGCTGGAGGAATAGCATTGAACATATCACCTGCAATGAACTTCAAATTCGCACTATCCGGCAGGTTAGCAACAACATATGGAAGTTCAAGAACTGTGCAATTCAAGCTGGGGAAAGCCTCACAAAGGATCCTAGCAACTTTTCCTGTACCACCTCCTACATCAACTAAAGAAGTCAACCCCTCAAAGATTGGCTTGCAGTCTTTGATGACCAAGTTCATCATTCCGGAATCACTGGCCATTGCTTCATTGAAAACACTGTTGAATTCAGGGTTTTTGTCTCCGTATTCCCAAAATCCCATCCCATGTGCAGTCTCAAAGGGTGTGAGCTCGTTCCCTCGGAACCAATTTCCCAAAAACTGCCATGGGGTTGCAATAGCTGGATCAAACATCCCCAGAGCAAACGGTAACAAACTCGGGACCTTGTCTTTCAGGAGGAGCCTAGAAGACGGTGTAAGATCATAGGCCTCTTCCTCTTGATTCTTACAGACTTTTTTTGTAGCAAAGAAACCAGAGTGTACCATTAGACGCATGAGCCGCTGCACATAGCCAGATTTAGCTGGGTGAAGTTGAAGTGCTGTGACCAATTCCTGTAGAGTAATGGCTTGGCCATGGCTGTTAATTACGTCTGGTATGCCTAGCTGAACTGCACACTTGAGTGACATAGAACTCACGAAGTTGAATATGTGTTTGTACACATGAGATTGAGCTTGGAACAAGTCCCTTGCTTCATTACAATCCATAAATATTGATGATTAATTCTACAGCTAGTTCGTCTCCTCCTTACGAAACTCTTTAGCTTATATTTATAAATATATCCTGAGCTACTGAAAATTTCTGAGAAGAAGAAAAGTCTCAATTCTGCAATAATCCAAAAACGAACGATTCCATTTGTCAATGGCTCAGAAACTCTTTATCTTTTAAATATTGCTAAACCGGACAAAGACTTTTCTTTCTTTATTGCCAAGCCCTATCCGGTGGTGATGTGTCTGAACGTTGAAGTTTGAACCCCATCAAAGGTGGACATAAATTGTGGAAAATAAGCCATTTTCATTGATAAGATAAACCCATTACATCACATTAAGCTTCTGATCTACATCTCTAAACAACCATCTAAACCATAATACCATACGGGAAACTCAAAATAAACACAGACATTTCATCGAACACATTATCTTCCGAATACTACTCCATCTGTACTAAACCCTTGGGCATGATCAAACTCAAGCGCGCTCACCCCTGATGCGCCTAGCGAGCTGGATATCCTTCGGCATGATCGTAACCCTCTTGGCATGAATGGCACACAGATTGGTGTCCTCAAAGAGCCCGACGAGGTAGGCCTCCGCCGCCTCCTGCAGCGCCGCCACGGCGGAGCTCTGGAACCTCAGATCGGTCTTGAAATCCTGAGCGATTTCACGGACCAAGCGCTGGAATGGGAGCTTGCGGATCAAAAGCTCAGTGCTCTTCTGGTACTTGCGGATCTCACGGAGCGCGACGGTTCCCGGCCTGAATCTGTGTGGCTTCTTCACTCCGCCGGTGGCCGGAGCGGACTTCCTAGCGGCCTTGGTGGCAAGCTGCTTACGTGGCGCCTTGCCTCCGGTGGACTTGCGGGCGGTTTGCTTGGTACGAGCCATTGAGAAATTAGGGTTTGAAAGATTTCTAGGGTTTTCAGAGAGAATTGGGGATTTGGTAGTGTGAATTGTGAAGTGGAATTTGGAGTGGATTTTATAGTAGGGGTGTGGTGGGGGAGAAGTAATCGTGGCCGTTGGTTGTTTTGGGGAATGGACGGCTGTGGCTGCGTTTTAGGTGCGGATCGGTGACGTGGCGTGTTTCTTTGCGCGGGTTTCGAAAATTTATGCGGGAAGTGTGAATTGGGATTGGTCGTCGATGCGGTTTGGAATGGACGGTTGGGATTTGATGAGAGGGGTAGCACGCGGATTGGGGATTGGGGTTGGGAGGAAGCGCGCGGATCGGTGACGTGGAGGGTTTGGCTTTGGGAAATGGGAAGGTTATGGGATGGGCTTTACTGTTGTAGCCCAGAGAGCTAATTCTAAATTAAAGTGATTTTGGAAGAATTTCTACTCCAATTCCTATTCAATATGGGAAGTTCAATATTGTTGACAAATGAGAGTATATCTCTAATGTTCATTGTCATGGAGAGACTGAATCTATGCACCTTTCATAAATTGTTTCAAAGCGTTTGTTGTTTGGCATGATATGTTGGAAATTTTGACTGTGTATTTCAAAATACTCTGTGTAACTCCTAATTTATTGGAAAATACCATATATTTATTTTAAAACGTTACTAATTCATTATGCTCATAATATTAGAGCATATTAAGGTTACGGGAGTTTCGATATTCCAATAATTATCTTATTAAATTTGCATCATATCTCCAAGCCTTTTCATCTACCATGTATACATGTCACTTCTTGGTCTTACACACACAATGAAATTCATTATCTTCTATAGTTCTCTCCATAGCTATTTCTCTAGTGTGTTCATATATATTTTAGAGTGTGCTTTATTCTTGCTCTTCCATAATGCCAAAGGAAAAAAATCAAGCATTTCTAGGATCCAAGTTTGCTAATATACGCTTACAAGGATTAACAGTTATTGTACCCTGGAGGGTAGGGCGTCACTAACCTGGTACACTGAGACATTAACTCCGCGTGGTGAAATCTATAAGGACAGTGTTTACACATCTCAACCTTAAACTCTTTTTAAATGATCTGTCCTCTAGAAGCCTACAAATCCAATAGATAAATGTTACGATTCTTGTTATTTTAGTCCATTATCACAATGAAATGATGAATATTATTTGTTATTAATATATTATTTTGTGTGATTTTGTAGGAGAATCAAAATCTGGTGTACACATAGGATTCATCTACCAAATTTTCCAACATGATATTGTTAAGCTGTTTCTGTCACATAACATTTAGAGTGTGTTTGGATGAGGGAAAAAATGATGGAATTTAATTGAAAGTGAGGATTTCATAATTCCTAAAAGCCAATTCCCTCGTTTGGCATTATCAGATTGGAAATTTTAAATTTCTCTGTGGAAAAAAACGAAGGAATTCGTTATTTAAATTTCTCATTTCAATTTCCACCAAAATAGGTGTCATTTACGAATTCCTTTGCAGTATTCAAATTTTATTTCCAAAACAAGACTTTTTTCTATTTTATCTTTTTATTTTTTTAAAACTTTCTTAATTTATTACACATTTCAAATCCTAAATAGATGCAACCAAACAATAGAAAATGCAATTAATGGAATTTTAGATTGATGGAATTAAAGATTCCATCATTTATAAATTCCTACGGATTTTATAATTTTCTCATCCAAACGCACCGTTACTCTAAACTGGGAGAATTGAATTACTGCTAATATTCTACAGCATAATTGTAAGTTTCTTGGCTTTGCTTTGTCCCAGCTCCCATTCTCCCAATTCTTTTCCTTCACTTGTTGGTTCTTATGGAAGTGGCAAAATAAGAACATTTTTTTATGGTCCTTGTAATTATATTGCTATAATCTTTCAATACATTTATGAAGGAAGTAAAGGCAACTCTAAAAACCAAACTAGTGAATCTAACAGAGTTGATCGAATACTTAAGCTGGCATAAACCAAGTCCCGATCATGTTAAACTCAATGTGGATGGTACTAGAATAGTGGATGGTTTGATTGGAGTTTGGGGGGTTGAGACTTGAGAGATAGGATTTATGAATTTATGAGGAACATTTACCATTGTAAAGTGTTGCAGGCTAAAGCTTCGGCTATGCTAACTGGCATGAACCTTGCTTTTGAGATAGAAATCACTCATATTGAAGTGGAGACTTATTATACGACTATGAAGCAGCTAATGTTTAGTGATGATGTTGATCTCCATCCTTTTCTTTTTCTTTTTGAGAATGGATCTCCATCCTCTTGGTACTATATATTTTGACAAACTGCAATTCCTTGCTTCTTTCCTTTAATTCATACTCATTTCAGCATGTGCATAGGAAATGAAATATGGTTGCTGATGGCTTTGTGAAGAAAAGTGTGGCTTCTAGCAAAGTATTATGGCCTATTGTTAAGCAATCAGTAGCAGTAGGAGAAAAACCAACTTTATGCTCTCGTATTCACACAGTACGTCTTCTTTTTTGAAAAAAAAAAAAAAACTAAAACTAAAACATAACACAAATTTATATTAATATTTGAACAAGCTAGATTGTAGGTTTCAGAGATCTCATACTTAGGATATTGACAGAGACGTTTAAAATCCTCAAGGAACCAAGTGTCAGTTTTTTGTGTTCATATTACATCAAGTTGAATGAGTCCACATTTAGTCCAGAGATTTTCTTAGAAAGACACCATTAGAATCCGAATATTTAACTCTTGATAGGAAATTGCATAGACCATAAACATGACTATATATAGGATAAAATTTATCTGATGCTACCAGCAGCTATTGTCTTTTATAGAATGAGCCATAAATACGAATCCATATGGCAACTACAGGCAAGAATTAGACAATGATGACTATATTAAACGGATTCAACATGATACAAATCTATCCAATATAAAAGGTGCAGCAAGAGACTGAGGTGCTATAAAGAAGTTTGAAGTGGCTTATTGTCACATATGGAAAGAAACTACTTCAATGCCGGCAACAATTGCCGTCCCCTGAAATAAACCTAGGTAATTAAGTAATGACAAACTTTCAGTGAAGAACTTGTCATACACGTTTCCAGGCTAGACATGTTCGGAACACCACTAAGGCTCCATGATCTCTCTCTATAAATGCAGAGACACAAGCTGGTCTCAATCCACAATTATATCAAGTTTCCTTGCTTTCCAAGCTTAAACAAAGTTTGTCCAAAAGGAAAAAAAAAAAAATTATTCCAAAGTTCCAATGGCCTCGCAGTTTCTATTGTTAGCATGCCTTGCTATAACAGCTTCCATTGCTTTGGCATCTGACCCAAGTTCTCTCCAGGATTTCTGTGTGGCTGATCTATCAACCTCAGGTAACTAGCTACAATAATATTCTTATAAACATTTGATTGAATTTCCCAAATAGAAATACATAGTTGATATAATCAATTAGCACTAGTTAGTAATGTTTCTGATGCATTTTTGACATAATCAAATATCAGTACCAGTGAATGGACATGTGTGCAAGGACCCCAAGCTAGTTGTCGCCGATGACTTCTTCTTCAGTGGACTTCACCTAGCAGGCAACACTTCAAACCCTGCCGGTTCACGTGTGACCCCTGCAAACGTAGCCCAGATTCCAGGACTTAATACTCTTGGTATCTCCCTTGTTCGTATCGACTATGCACCATGGGGCATCAATGCTCCACACACTCATCCTAGAGCCACTGAAGTCCTAACAGTCCTAGAAGGGAGCCTCCAAGTGGGTTTTGTCACCTCCAACCCCGAAAACAGACTTATCACAAAGGTGCTTCAGAAGGGCGATGTGTTTGTGTTCCCAGTAGGACTTGTGCATTTCCAGCACAATGTTGGAAATGTTAATGCGGTCGCCATTGCAGCTCTGAGCAGCCAAAATCCAGGTGCTATTACCATTGCCAATGCAGTGTTTGGATCAAAGCCTGCCATTTCTGCTGATGTTCTTGCAAAGGCATTCCAAGTCGACAAGGACACAATCTACGATTTCCAGTCCAAATTCTAGACTCCAACTTGAAACCTTTCAAAATGGGCTTGACATACGGTTCATTTGAAGTGTGTACAATTTTTTACTGTTCATTTAGCACTACGTACAATTTCGTTTGATTCTTTTACTTCAAGACTGTGATTTGTTTCTGATCACTCAGTGATCCATGTTATGTATGAATTGGTTTGATTCTATTAATTTCTCCAAAAGGCCTTGTCGATTTATTTGATTCCTGCCAATCTTCCCTTCCACATTGAATGCATCCTCAATGAAAGCCTTAGAGTACTACTCTCTTACACTGAAAAGTTTGCTTCCTCTTTCCAAAACATGCAGAACAAGAAAAAACAAAAACAAAATTTTGGTTACTTTTGTCACGGATTTAGGTGTTGAAAATTTTATGATTTAAAATTATAATGTATTTTATTTATTTCATAATTTATTTTGGGGTTTATTTTCATTTTGTGTTTATTACTCTATTTATGGTTTAGTGGTTTTATGTTTTATATATATGAGCATTATTTGACAGTTATATGGTTAATAAGGCTAATGATGGTCGTGATAAGATCCAGTTCCTCTAAAGTGAGGAAGACATAAAGTTACGTCAATTTCATAAAATCTAGATGATCTATATAATCTAACGGTCTTAATAGTTACACATCACTTCACCACCAATTTTTGAGATTTTAGTCTAAACACCGTAACTTGCCGTTAACTTGAGGAAACAAAAAAGATTAAAGATAAGGCCTCATTTGGACTTGGTTTACGGAAAGAAAAATAATTCATTTGTCTTTTCCATGAGAAGGGAAATAGAACTTTCCATTCCGATGTTTGGTAAAGTAAAGAAAGTTATCAGGAAAGTTGTTAAAAAAATTGTAAATAATGTAATAAAATAATATATTTTGAGTAATAAATGCAAGAAAAGAAGGGGGGAAATGATTCATTTGGGGTTTTGGAATAAACCACTTTCTCCCTTATTTTCCCTTCCTTCAATAAAAGATTTCATTTCCTTTTGCATCTCAAACGCAAAGAAAGGAACAAGTTTCATTTCCTGATGCTTACTTTCCGCGAACCAAACATGGTATTGACGTGAACTTCCTCATGCGCGTGTCAAAATTCTTTCTCTGTGCTGCATAGAGCAAACGCGACATTCTCTATGCTTCTATGAAAACTAGTCCGTGGTTGAAGAAAAATCTTTCTAAGAACATTGGTTTGCAGGTCTTAATGATAATACACGATTATACTGAAATTATATGGATAATTAAATTCCATTGAGGTAGTTGATAATGTAAGATTATTCAATCATCCAGGAGTGGGACAAACCAAGGACTTCACTTCAGCAAATGGGGGTATTCGTTGATAAGGATTTCATAAATTTGTAGAGTTTAAAGTTTAACTCTTTTAACTCTGATGGTTTAATTAAAGTTTTTTTTATTGAAACTCGAAACGGATGCAGTTGCATGATTCAAATTATTTTCTTTTCTTCAAACATGGATGAGTTTTCATGGAAAGAGCAAATTGAGCAGTGCGGCAAAGGAGAGAGAGCACGTCAAAACCCTTTTTTTTTTTTTTTTTTTTTTGGAGTTAACAGCAAGTTGGCGGTGTTTAGTCTAAATTTCTAAAAATTAATGGTAGAGTGATGTGTCAATTATTTGGACCATTAGATTATATGAAGCATCTAGATTTTATGAAATTGACGTAACTTTACGCCCTCCTCACTTTAGAGGAGCTGGATCCGTCATGATAACTGTTACATATATATGGGTGCATGGCTAGAGTACGTTGGAAGGCACGATGTGTGGTTGGAACTTGGAAGGCATATGGTTGAACAAATTGTCAGATATAAAATGTCGAGATGGTCGGATACATATGAGGGATATCGTGAGAAGAAAAAGCATTCAATCGTTTTGCAACCACTCTAGCACAACACCCTATCCACTTAAAGTCTTTTTGCATATTATACATATATCTATTTTAAGTATACACCGTTTTGAGTGCACGGTGATTAAGGTTCAAAAGATTTTGGCCTCCATAGATTATTGTTTATGCCTGCATTCATTTTCACCACTGTCCTTGATGATATAACTGGAACTGCTTGTCCTATAAAGTGTCATGACATCTGCTAACTCTTAGTTTTTTTTTTTTTTTTTTGTGGAGGGGGGGGGGGGGGGTCCAGGACCCCATTTTACCAAAAAAGGAAAAAGAAAAGGGAAGTTTTTTTTTTTGGATCAGGTAGTTAGCTGTTAGTAACTCACACACCCATGCAGTGGTATCCCAGCGCCAGGACACCTGCACCGACATTGCGGCGAAAGCCTGGCAAAGCCAGACTAATCCACTGCACCGCAGACGCACGAATCCAAAGGATCCCTCAAATCTGCTGGCCACGGGATGGAGTTGGGATTCGAACGCTAGACCTGGGGGTTCCAGACTAGGCCGTTCGACCAACACACCACACCACGTGGTTAAGAAAAGGGAAGTTCAGTAACTAATTTTGGAAGTTTATGGGTATTCTCAACCTTGTTTGCTTCTATTTGATGTTCTAACACATTGGGATTCATAATGGTTAACTTACCATAACAATAATAGATTAATGCATAGATATAGTGAGTAGACTAGTTCATAAAAAAAGTAAATTGATTTCATGCATTAGTAGACTAGTTTGGCCTTTTCTCATACTAGTCTACTCTTAATCGAACATACATTTGTATCAAACTAGTTTATTTGATGTATGAATATATTAATATACCGTAGACAAATCTACCATAAAAAAAAAAAAAACAAGACTTTTCCTTTCAAAAAAAAAAGAAAAAGACTTTTTCTTTTAAGCCACGCTTGGTTCGTAGAAAAGAAAGTAATTCAGTTGTCTTTCTCATGGGATAGAAATTAAATTTTCCATGAACTTTTCATTTTAGTGTTGGTAACATAAGAAAACTAATTAAGAAAGTTGTTTGAAAATTTGTAATTAATGCAATAAAATAATGAAATGTGAGTTATAAATGCAAGGAAGGAGGAGGGAGGGGGTGAATGAATCCATTGAAGTATGGAAGGAACTGTTTTCCCCTTTATTTTTCCTTCCTACATGAAAGTGTTTCCTTTCGTTTTCCATTCCAAACACAAGAAAATATTGAGTTTCCTTTTCCGATGCTTCCATGAACCAAACGAGTCCTAAGGTTAAAATGTTAAAAGCCTCAATAAGGTTAGAATGTCCACCAAATAGTACAATATACACCATACATAGTACATATCCTCTAATACGCTTCATACAAACCAATAGAACCAATTAGCAAAATCAAAATATGAAATCAACTGAAGTAGATACAAAGACTTTAAATCAAATCAAAATGTCCCCAGTCCATATACCTTTTGTCCAAAAAATAAAAAATCAAATCAAAATATCTCTGGCTTTGCTTGTGATGCAGTCGAAACTTCTTTTCCACTTGATACTTTTGATACAATTAATTTATACTCCCCTTACTTCGGGGTTAAGCGCTTCCCCTAGGCCAAGACACTATTCTCACACTCAGCACTCGATATCTTCATCTCTCGTGCCATTTTTGGTCTCTCAAAACTGTCTCGTCTAATTCTCTATCTTTTTTTTTTTTTTTTTAGAAAATAGATAACTTCATTACTTATTCATGACCAGAAGGCGCGTACATCATAGGTTGTCTCATACCAAAAGTTCTAGATGGCACAAGCCGCCAAACATATGACAAGTGACCCTCATTGTAAACAAATGCGCACAATTAGACAAGCAACAAACAAGAGAAAATCGTAACCTAGTGGAAGATACACGACTCGACACAACTGAACAACAAGTAAGTTTGCCTAGAGACCTTAATTAGTGTACGAAAATACTAGTAGATTGCAAAGAGTCTCTCACAAATGTAAGATACAGCAGGTCACGAGATATGGTTTGTTGAAAACAAGTCCAAGCCACCAATCCACTGTCCTGAGCCTGCACTTGAGTAAACCACCATATTCGAACTAAGGCCCAAACGACCCAATCTCGATCCTCTCCTCCTTGCCCTTGAATATGACCGGAGATTACTCTCCCGGTGGAGGAACACCACCAAAATCCGGCAAGACAAACGGGCAGATCATTAATTCCTGGGTCCCAAACCCAGATCTTCCATAAATCTCGTGAGTACCCCATCACGCTGATCGAGACACCCAAGAACAAGGCACCCAGACTCAGTGCTTGACCAGTCCGGTCGCCGTTGACGATCTGCACCCACAACAACCACAGGATCATGATCTTCCAACAAAGCAAGGCTCTGGCTCCATTCTGCAATGACTCCGAACCACCATCGTTGGCCACCATCGCTGGGCACTTCAACGACGCCGCCAACATCAATCCCAAACACCATATCAAGACCTAGCCGCCGCTCTGCACCAGCGCCACCAACAGTCCAGTTCCGCCATCGAAAATCCGCCAATCCTTGTAGGAAGGAAGTCGCTGCCCTAGCCGAAACCCGGATCTCCTTCCCTAACCACGGGAACGTCCCAGCCGTGGTCTCAGTGCAACCCACGATCCTTCGAAGTGAGGAACGAAACGATCAGCCTCTTGACACGATCGTCGAGATGAGAATGGTGGAGGTAACAGGAACCTCCCTGAAAGACGCCCAAAGGAGGCGGCGCTAGGGTTTTGAGAGAGAGCGCTCTCGTTGTTAGTCTTTTTTCTAACCAACTCGATGTACTAATTATTAGCCTTTCAATCATTTCACCGACCAATAATCAAATACTTTTCACTCTCTCCTAGTCTCCTCCCCTACCCATACACACCTTTGATATCTCCTCTCTCCTCCTGACATTCATAACGGTTGAACAATGGTAGATTATCTCCCTACAATAATAACCAACTTTACATAGTTGTGGAACCGATCTACTACCATACAGAGTCGGTATACTTGTTGTATTCATAGTTTTATACATTAATGTACCATATACGGATAACAGAGAACTCACAACTAGCCGATATTAAAAAATTTAGTTTTAACTGGAGAAAAGAAGTTTCCTAATTTTTACCATTCGTTTTTCCCTTTCCAAGTTTCAACCAATCCAATGAGACGGGAGTGAAAACTTTTTTTTTTTTTTGGAGAAGACGGGAGTGAAAACTTGAAAGTGAAACCCAAACCAAAGTTAAGAGCCACTGACCCAGAGACGAGACAGATCAATTTGCATAGTTCCCCCTGAAAAACTTCCCCCTTGGCCCCAAATTCCAAACCCAACCCCATTTGCCCACGCGCCTTCTTCTTCTCTCGCTCTCTCTCGCTGACCTTCTCCATTGTCTTGCTCATCAAGAAGAAACCCACTCACCCTTTGAACCAGTCAAGCCCACCCTGATATGTAACCACCGCATTTCGAACTTCATCGAGACCCTTAATTCTTCAGCATTCAGCTTATTGTTATTGGCTTTCAATCCAAGAAACTTGGGTTCTTAGATCGGCAATGGTACTCCCGCTTGTAAAGCTCGGAACTTTGCTCTTAAAAACTATGAGCAAACCTGTAGCCGCCAGGCTTAAACAGGCAGCTGGGAAGCACCCCAGGTTCCGCCAAATCATCGTCAACATGGCTCAGGTATTGTTGCTCATGGGTCTTTGGTATTTCGTTAAAATATGAACCCAAAATGCGGTCTTTTGGCCATTGATTGATGAGTTGTGCTTGACCCAGTTTGAAAGGTTTGATCTTTTCTGTTGCTGATTGAGTTCCTGAGCTGTCCACCTATCTGGGCATTTTGTGTTCTATAGCATTGTGAAATTGTGGTGGAGAATTACTAAAATTGAGCTACTAGTTCTACTTATGTGAAATGCTTTCAGGGTTTTTGTTACTTTGATCTTTTTGTAAATGGTTAAGAAGCATTTTATGTATGAAGTGTGGTATTACAATTTAAAAACAATGGTTCTAATGCTGCTTATAAGAAATTTATTTTTTTCGTTCTATGCATTTAGCTATTGGGGGATTCTCTGTAATGTATTTGGTAACAGGCAAACCATCAAATCACCACGAAAATGCAAAGACGCCTCTATAGTCACGCAACTGATGTCGAGATTCGTCCCTTGAATGAGGAGAAGGCTGTGCAGGCTGCTGTGGACCTCATCGGGGAGCTCTTTGTCTTCACGGTAATTTTTGAACCTAGCTATTCGTTTGTTGAACTTCTCAAAGACATCTTTTCACTGTTTACATATACGGTATTCTGATTAGTCAACAGTCATTATGTGTTTACGTAGCAATATGTTGGTTGTGAGTCTGCCTGTGGATGAAAGTCAAGAATCAAGATGTATTGTCGGTGATAAATTGTTTGAATGCTCCTGTCTAACATGAAACAAAATTGACTGCTCTACTGTTAGTTGGAACTCAAGGACTCAAAAAGTTGGTGATTAACATATAGGATCCTTACAGAAACTCCCATGCTTTATGGGTGGGAATATTGTGCTGGCCTAGTATGCTTTTATATATAACATTGGGGGTTGTGGTTTTGTACTTCGAGCAACGCAGGAATCTGACTCGGATCATGTTTGTTCCACTAAAAACAATGTACTTATATTGATTATTGTAGGACTTGTATCATTACTTACATGCTGGAATTTCTAAATATACAGGTTGCAGGAGTTGCTCTGATCTTTGAAGTTCAAAGAAGTGCCAGATCAGAAGCCAGAAAGGAGGAAGCACGAAAGCAAGAACTGGAGGTATGTGCACTAGTTTCTTTGTTAAACAGTACCTAGTCATTGTTTGATTTGCATTTATAGGGCAGCCTTGACCTGCTAGAGTTATGTAGATGTTTATATTCCGCTGCAATTCTACTCTCCTTTTGATGTCTGTTTTGAGCTCCAATTCTTTTTTAAAGTGCTAATACAGTTCAGTGATGTCAGTGAAAATGTCAACAAGCTGGTCATTATATGTTTGTACTTCAGATCTTGGTAATATGCGCAATAAAGTTAAGCAATAGTTTCAATATGTTGATAAAAGTTTCTTAGTGTTTTGTAGCTTACGTAGATTTCTTAAATAACTGCAATTAACTACGCAACTGTTTTATTTCCTGAATAAAGAGACAGCTTATCTTTAAAATGTCTGAAAACAGAAAATGTCCCTTTTCTATCATGAAATACAGTTTGTGCTGTATCCAAAAAAATTCAGTCTTGTTAAAGTCCTGTTCCCAGATCAGTTCTGTCACTATACTTTGTTCATTACAGAGAAAATGAATAGAGCAGCTTCTAGTTCTCATGTTAGGTTTTACCTTCCCCCCCCAAATGAGAAAATGTATTATCTGGAGAGGAACTAGACAAATTTAGCTTGTCCTTTCCTAAAGCCAAATGAAAGCTAGATGGCTATAGAGCAATGCCGTTAAGTATCACCTTATGATCCAGTGCACTCTGTACCTAGGAGCTAGTCCAAGGTTATGGATATCTAATATTCAACATCTTTGAGAATTATCATGAATAGAATGATCCAAGTGACCTGGTTAGACTTGTAATTTGAAACAGTCATATAATCTCCATAATCGCAGTTGTTAAGAAAAACTGTAGTGTTATATGATTCAAGCACCAACTTGTATTGTGTGATGAAGTGTTTTAAAGGATTTTATAGACAGAATGATTTACTGTTTCATGGTACTTCTCCATGCTTCTTTGACCACTAGCTGTCAATATTGATTGGCCTAATTCGCCTGTCATTCACACCATTGTTTCAGACAATGAAGCAAAGAGATGAAGAGTTATCTAGAGAAGTGGAGCTTCTAAGGAGCAAATATGAAGAACTGGAGAAGCTTGCTAAGGGACAAGGACTCGGTGGTATTTTTAATTTCAAGCGTGTTGCCGATACAGAAGGTGCAAAGTCAGTAAAGCCAGCTTGATCCGGTTACAAGATAAATTAAATAAATCATAACAAAAAGATCTTTAATTTGTAACGGGGGAAAATTTCTCCCCTCAATTCTTTTGACCATTGATGATAATTTCCGATTGATGTCTGGCTTATATTTTTGCAGATGTAGATGAATATAATTGAAAGAGTTGAGGTTCTGTTTGAACAGATGTGGGGGGTGTTTAAGTATGAATTTAGCTACTTGCTCTTGGATAATGTCATGGTCGAAAGATTATCTCATAATATAAAAACAAATATCTCAACTTTTTTCGCCGATTTCGTTAAGTGAAATATTCTTTTGCAACTTGCCGATGATTTATATTATAAAACAAAATTTGTAACTTTTATCGAGAAATTGTTCTTTGGCAAATGTTGTTCAAGTATTTATAAAATAAAATGAATTTTATAACTTTTTTCGACGAGTTATTGTTACTCATCAACAAGGGTAGTTTGTCATTTTTCTCGAGAATGAAAGCTGTATAGCTTAGTTAGTATAGGATATATGGAAAACAGGATATATCAAAGTATAAACACCACAGATTAAATCAGTATGAACACCAAAAGGAGAATAGTTGGTTTGCTCTAAAAGTTTCCTTTTTTCTAAAGTCAAGTGAATTAGGGCAATTAAGTTTATCTTGTATAGTATTAGGGCCCAACAAAATGCCTAAATTCTAAACATAAGATGCTTCTGGTCATGTTTAGTATCATACTTGCAGAACCATCCTTTTAATTCTCTTCTATCTCAAATATGAAAGGAGGAGGGGGCATCTAGAAGGAATATGGTGGATGGTAGTGGATGAGCTCTTTATTCTTTTCTTACTCCCCTATACTTCCCTTCTCTTCCCAATCCAACTATGCATAGGAATAGGATGGTGTTTTTGTAGACTCTTCGCTTGTAAGCTTTTGTTTGTGTGGTGCTAACTCTTGTTGACATGCTTCTCTTTGATTGTGTTTCCTCAACCGACCAAATATGAGCCAATTATTGGAAACATACAAATCCCAAGTCCAAATCAAGTTCTTTTAGGGCAACTCCAACCAAGGGGTGCCAAACTCAAATTTTGCCAAATATAGGACTTTTCTTCTCCAACCCACCAAAAACCCATGATCTGGTCTTATAAATATAAGACTTGGGGCCATTTAGGGCAACTCCAACCATGGGCACCATTTGGGGGTGCTATTCTCATTTTAGCACCCCCTTGTTGCACTATTTATATAGGACTCAATTCTCATCTCCAACCATGGGGGTGCTATTTTTACTATTTTTGACTAAAATATAATATGAGTATAATTTTGAGCCATCAGATCGAAATACATCCGTTCAGTAAAAAAAAAAAAAGGCAATATCCGACCGTCCATTTTTAAACCTGATCAATCATGAACGTTGGATTTCCTGACCGTTGGAACCCCCAACGGTCAGAAAATCCAACGTTCATGATTGATCAGGTTTAAAAATGGACGGTCGGATGTTGCCTTTTTTTTTTTTTTTTTATTTTATTTACTGAACGGATGTATTTCGATCTGATGGCTCAGATCTGATGGCTCAAAATTATACTCATATTATATTTTAGTCAAGAATAGTAAAAATTGCACCCCTATGGTTGGAGATGAGAATTGAGTCCTATATGAATAGTGCAACAAGGGGGTGCTAAAATGAGAATAGCACCCCCAAATGGTGCCCATGGTTGGAGTTGTTATAGCACTCTTTTTTAACCATTTTTTAGTAAAAGGCACAATTGCTATATTTCTCAGGATTTAGGTTATGCTTTACACATCTTAAGCAATGATAGGGATTATAAGAACCATAATTATGAGCCACGTTATTAGAAAAGACGGATAAGCGAAAGGTGACGACCGCATTTGGTTAAAGAGTCAAATAGGTGTAGGGGTTGATGTGATTTATTTAAAAAAGAATAGCTTCAGCTATTCGTGAAATAAAACTATTGTGTGTTTTGTTTAATAATTACAAGAAATTTCTACACACTCGATTGGTGTGGAGTTATTTAAAGAAGGTGGGTGGTTATGCCTGTATATTTCTTTACTTTTTATTTTTTGTTATTCTTAAAGTTTACTTGTTTATTCTTTTTAATTATTTAGTTTTCATAGTATTTTAATATATTGAGGGTATTTATGTAATTTTTATTTTGGCCGCCAAACTCTCTTTTCTTAAATATAGTATAGACATCCTTTAAAAAAAAAAAAATATATATATATATAGTTTAGACATATACTGCGAGTAGAAATAAACATTCAAATTTTCTAAAAAAAAGAAGAAATAATAATAAAGATTCAAATGTTATGTAGGGTTCAATATAAAGCACCATAAATTTTAGAAGGAAGTAAAGTGTTAAAAATTGTCCTTAAATGAAGGCCTAAGTGATGAGGGGAGTTGAGAATGGAGTTATTATACTAAGTCAGAGTCTCAGAGGTTCAATTCTCCTCCGACATGACTAAAAAAGAAAAGAAAAATAACATACATAATCGAAAATAAGCAATTAAGTTTAAAACGTATATAGCCGTTAAAAACTTATCTCACTAGGATCTTGAACATATCAAGTTATCAAACAAAGACCACTACATAAATGATTCTATTCAACCGAGTATGAGTGCGCTTCTAATCCTTACGTCCGCCAACATTCTATGATTAACAACTTCCATCCTAAGTTACCAAACAAACAACCAACACTGCTTAAAAATTAAAATGATTCTATTTGACCATACGAGACATTCACGTCGTAAATGGATTAAGATGTTCTTAACCTACTCATACAACCAATCACTCTAATATCATGTTTCGGACACGGAGGCCCGATTTACGAAGCTCTGACTTTTTTAAGAAAATCAGAAAATGACATCCCATTGCTGATAAAGGCCCCCATTTTTCACCCATTATTACCCAACGACCACATTCCTCACCTCGCATAGCTTTCATAGCCAGCAGAGAAAAGCGAGTCACTGAGTCACTACTCTACTTAATCATCAACACTCCACCAAGCCACAAACCCATTTCAGTTTCTCGGCTCTGTGGAACTTGGAATCAAACACTTTGAGAAAACGGGTAAGCATCTCTTTTTTGGGTCGAGAATATTTCACTTTCCCCTTCTCTTTATAGCTATCTCTCTCTCTCCTCCTCACCCTCTGCGATCCCAAAACCCTCTTTTCTTTCCATTTTCAGCAAAACAAGCTCCGATTTGGTGCTAATTCTCACTGCATCTTGTGATTTGAGCTGGGTTGCTTTTGATTATAGAGGTTCACTCATTCATAACAGTTTGATTTGATTTTGAATTTTATTAGTTTGGTTGGTGAGTTTTGTGATTTTTTTTTTGCTCATAAAATTCAGGTATGGTTTTTTTGTTTTCTTATTTCCTGTGATAATCTGAGGTGGGTCTGTTGAAACCTTGGAAATTTTTGATGGGTTTTTGGTAATCTGAGATGGGTGTGTGTTTGATTTGTGAATTGTAGGGTGTAAGAAGTGACGAGGGGGCGGGTGTTTGTGATGAGGAAGGGTTCGAAGAGCAATTGCAAGTCGGTTTCTCATAAGCTCTTCAAGGACAAAGCCAAGAACCGTGTCGATGACTTGCAGGGCATGTTCGTGGATCTCCAGTTTGCCAGGAAGGAGAGCCGCACTATCGATGCCACCCTCCTCGAAGAACAAGTCCATCAGATGCTCCGCGAATGGAAATCCGAGCTGAATGAGCCGTCCCCAGCTTCTTCTTTGCAGCAAGTTAGCTTCATCATCATTTACACGAATACTTTTGCAGTGCATTTATTGAACTACAGTGATCATATATTGTTTCTGTATCTGCATTTTGTGTGTAATCCATGTGCCATAAAATACATCATGTGAGATATGTGGGTTATGGTTTTTGTTTGAAAGGGTGTGGTGCTTGTCAATGTAGGGTGGTAGTGTTGGTTCGTTCTCTTCAGACATTTGTCGGCTGTTGCAGCTTTGTGAGGAGGAGGATGATGCCAGCAGTCCATTAGCTGCACCAAAACCTGAGCCTAACGATCAGAAATTGGAAGTCGGAGAGAGTTTGGTCTTTCAAGAGGTGGTTTACTCCTGCTTTCCTTCTCGTTTCTTCTTTTCTAAACTGATAAACATGCTTTTAATTTACTATTTTTGCTCCGCTGTGAAGCGGAGAACCAGTTTGTAAACGAGCACTGATTGGTGATTGTACTCAACTTATTTCAGGGGTTCAGTGTGAATCATGGGCAACAGGAACACGGCTTTCCACTGGCTGATCAGGGCAAAAGCTCCCTTTTAGGAGTTCGCAGTGCCGGTGTTAACAATTTGGAAGGGGCTAATCAATTGGACTATCAGCAGTTTGACTTGCATCAAGACTTTGATCACAACTACTACAGTTGTTTTAATGGTACAGCTTTGAGTGCGGGTGATGCATTGTCTCATGTCACTAGTTATCTACCAAGTATATGCCCTCCACCTTCAGCTTTCTTAGGCCCAAAGTGCGCACTTTGGGATTGTCCTAGGCCTGCTCAAGGGTTGGATTGGTGTCAAGACTACTGCAGTAGCTTTCATGCTGCTTTAGCGTTGAATGAAGGACCACCTGGCATGGCTCCAGTCCTACGACCTGGGGGAATTGGCCTTAAGGATGGCCTACTTTTTGCTGCTCTTAGTGCAAAGGCACAAGGAAAAGATGTTGGAATCCCTGAGTGTGAGGGAGCTGCTACTGCAAAGTCTCCATGGAATGCACCTGGTAAGTGCATATGAGCTATATTTCAATATGTTAAGCAGAAGTCATATGTAACTTTCGTTGTGAATTTTGTTTGGTGGACTAATTATGTTTTGTGATTTCAGAACTCTTTGATCTTTTGGTTCTTGAGGGAGAGATGCTTCGGGAATGGCTCTTTTTTGACAAGCCTCGAAGAGCTTTTGAGAGTGGTAACAGAAAGCAGAGGTCGTTGCCAGATTACAACGGACGAGGTTGGCATGAGTCAAGGAAGCAAGTGATGAATGAATTCGGAGGGCTGAAGAGATCCTATTATATGGATCCGCAACCCCTGAACCATTTTGAGTGGCACCTTTATGAATACGAGATCAACAAGTGTGATGCTTGTGCCCTCTATAGATTGGAACTGAAACTTGTCGATGGGAAGAAAAATTCCAAGGGGAAACTAAGTAATGATTCAGTTGCTGATCTCCAGAAGCAAATGGGAAGGCTTTCTGCTGAGTTCCCCTCTGATAACAAGCGCAATGTGAAGGGCAGGGCCAAAGTGAATGCAAAGGTTGGTGTTGGAACTGTCTATTACACTCCAACTCGAGGGACAGCAACAAATGGGACATTTGACTATGGAACAGGTCCACCATATGATTATCTTGTTGACAATCTAAGTGGTTATTACCTAACATAACTCCAAAGTCTGGAAGAGGATTGATGGGCGTGAATAAGCATGCCCTTAGATTTTAGTTTACAGTAAGCAGTGGCGGGTTCATGCATTTTCTACTTCACTTATCTGGTCTTCTGTTTCTTCTATTCTTAAGTCAAGCTCATTTTTGGCTCTATGGAGATACTGTGAATAGCTGCCTCACATGGAATGCCACATTAGAGCATATTCTAACATTGTCAGCAAATTTTATAACTAATTGTGATATGATGTCAAGCTGGAAATCAGCAGTTTCACCAAAACTAGAATGGGATGCAGCATGCCGTTTGTTAAGGGTGCATTCTGCAATATGAACTTTCTAGTTGTTGTGTATTGGGTATATAATGATACCTCTCTATAAATGCACATTTCATTGGGTTTTGTATTAAATATGCACCACAGTTTTAAAATCTTCACTTTTGTTGATGCTGATGTTACGATCCATAATGCAGCTACTGCCCTATAATGTTTGCCTCAAGATGTGGTCGCTGTACCTAAAGGTTTGTACTAAAAGGATTGCAACTCTTATCAGCGTTAGAGAGCAATTCCAAACAAGAACGCGACATAATCAAATTTTTTCACCATCATACAAAAGTTCAATATGTGCATTGGATAAATGAAATTTAAAGCATGACAAACAAGTCAAAACTGTCTTGTTCGAGTCGTTTCAACATTTTGACTAGGAGCATTATTCAGAACAAGGCCAAAACTAAAGGGCAACATTATAACAAAGCTTGGAAATTACTAGGCTATGGTAACATTGTATCCTGGCTTTCTAGGCATCAGGTGCTTCAGGACTTCTTCTTAAGCATCACCATCATCTTCAAGATGGTTAACCCGTTCACATTCATCAATCCATTCACTGTAGCTGCAGAGTTACAGCTTTCACATCAATAAGAGTAGCTGCTGACTAACAATTTTCACATGTGTGTGTGTGTGTGTAGGTGAGAGAGCGAGAGTTGGTTTACTTACATGTCTATTGCTTCAGACAAAGCTGCAAATACAAGGGAAAACAGAAATAAATATAAATATATTCATTAAACTGCAGAATTTTGATTAGTAACGTTATTCATTGTAATTTTACTGGGAAGAACATATTGATAATATAGCGTATTTTCAAAAGTGAATCAGTGTTCAAAGGGAAAAAACCCAATATCATTCATAACTTTTTCCACAAGTTTTAGTAAAGAAAGCATATTCAATGCTGAATACCTATTGCATGCTTCACATAATTAGAATTTGACTCTAAAGAAAAGATTTCAGATTAACTAATATATCATTAACCCTGCCAGAGACAAGAGGATTTGAACATACCATTGACAGTTGTGCTGAAGCTTTCTTGGCATATTCTGCAATTGGCTTCCCCGATCAAGTTCTTCATATCACTGAAACAAGATAAACAATAAAAGTAAGTACAATGCCAGATATATAAAACCTTAACACTAAAAGTAAACCTTATTAGGTTCTGCATTGCCTTACAATTTGGTTAAAAGACTCATAAATCAGACAAAAATAATTGAAAAAAAAAAATTCTCACATGCGGCATTCGACACTGGAGCCATGGCCACAGAAGGGACAGCTGAAGACGGTGTCAAGCTTGTCCATCCGCTTCTTCGGAGCCGGCTTTGCTGTTGACTTCCTTTTCCCCATTGCTCAACTATCTCCTCTACAGTCAATATCCAACCATCAAGAACGTAACTTAATGAATGTTCCGAAATTCTTCTATATATCCAGTTTCAACCATTTCATCCTTTTACAATTCCCTCCTCACAATCCCATTCCAATAATCAATATAATTAAAAAGGTAGCACCATTCTACGAGCAAAAAAGCATAAAAGATCAAACACACATAGACATTATGTAAATCAGCTTTCGATCAGTGTAAGTGTGTAACGTTGATCTCTGTAACAAAAAAAAAAAATCATGCAACCATCCCCAAATTCCACAAAATGTTTTGGAATTTGATTCAATCTCTAATGAAAAACCTAGATTTCCTATTCTCTTCGTTTATTAACCCCCCAAATAGAGGCAAATATATAAATTACGATCAATAAAATCCAAACGAAACGAACAATAAAGAAAAAAAACACACACACACACACAATATTTACCGGAAGATTTGAAGAACTAGCCTCCACGTTAACTATTCTCCAATGCTCGCCGGAATCAAAACCCTAATGTTCACGCCGAGCAAATAGAGAGATCACAATGCGCAGATAGTGTTTTGGAAAATCGACGAGTTCCCCCCACACCTGTCTGAGCTTCGCTTTAAAACCGTGTAAAAGCAAAGGTGACGGTCCAATTAGTGAACTCAAACGTCGTCGTTTTCGTTTTTCTCTAAATCGCATACCCGACTCGACCCGAATCGGCCCGGCCCAAAGTGAGCCCAATTTTCGAAATCCAAGGAACTTTCACTATCCCCTACCTCACTCAACCTCGAAAACCCTAAAGCTCAGAATTGCTCAAAGCTTCACCAATGGCGTCCGTCCACTCTCTCTTCCTCCATCCACCTCTCGTCTCCTTCACACGACCCAGTGGCTGCTCTCTCTACTCCAAACCCCGAAATCCCCGTTTTACCCTCGCCTGCTCTTCTTCTTCTTCTTCTTCTTCTCGGAAATCGGCTCCGGCCACCGAGCAGGAGGTCCTCCAGGCGATTTCCGAGTCCTCCGAGAAGAGCCTGCCGTGCGTGAGAACGTACGAGAACGAATTGGCGCGGCTGGGACTAGTCGGAGCCGTGGATTTTCAGCAGGCTCTGACGGCGGCCGCCGCCGACGGAGGAGAGGCCGCCGACGAGCACATTAGGGAGGGCGTGCCCGCTATGGTTGTGGAGACTTTGTTCCCGGGTAACTCCGACCCGTACAGTACAATCTCGACCCGGCTGGTTAGTTCACTTAGCTCTAAAGCTTGGAACTTTGTGGTAATAGATGAGAATTAGAACTAATCAATCATTAACAAATGTGTAATGTGTTGTATGTAATGCTTAAAGACTCAAAAATGGCTGAAGAATGTTGGTGTTATAAGCATTATAGTGTATTTTTAGAGTATGAAAATCGGCATTAAATAATTTCAAAAGAGTTAAAATTGCAACACTTACTATGGTAATGTTCCAAGTTAATTTAATAATGTTAACACCAGGCGGCATTGTTTGATAGTTCAGCGGATTTGGAACTAAACTGTAGCCAATGTTTAATATTCCAATTTTGAACAAAAAAGAATTTGGAACTGGAAAGCCTAAGAACTGCAGAGAACTATCCTGTTGTAGCAGTCTCACAAGTCCTCACAATTGCGCCGTGGGAGGTTGCTATTTTGTGTTAGATGTGTGTCACGACCTTGTGTGCCTTGTCCTGCATGAATCATGTTGGTTGGTGTCTATTACGTTTTGATTGTTCTGAACTTCAGAGTGTTTTTGCTGCTTTCGTACTGAAATGAAATTCCACGGAACATATTTTGATACCTGAGGGTCCTTTCTGGTCAAGAATAATGTCATTTGTAGAGAGTTTTTGCTTTTCTGAATGGCTGTTGTAAAGTTGACATTTTTAACAGTTTCTTCCTGCTAGAAAAGTTAAAGAAAAAGCTGGTAAATTGAGAAGCTCCATCACTGAAGATATGCTGTCAACCACTACTTCTAGAAACATACTTTCTATGACGTTTAGACAAGTAGTGTTAGAACTACTCTGGAGCTTTCAACTAGTTGTTTTCAGACCTGGAACTCAAAGGAATATGAAGGATCTTGAGAACCCCAGAGAGGTTTGTCTTTGTTCTTTATTTGTAGATTTATACAGTTGGATATTGGACAGCTGCATTACTTTCTTGTAAAATGTAATATCATTAGTAATCTCTGTCCTGCAGGTGTCACATGATACTGATGGGTTCAGTTCTCTTATGCATTTCGTATCAGCAGGTCCCTGGATGTGTCACCCTTAGTTCATCAGACGAACGGATTTTATCTGTGCTCGCAGAAGTTGTCTGCATCTCTGCTCTTCAAAATACAGAAAAACAATTTCTTGAAGATTACACGGGCAAAACACCAAGTAATTTCCTTCATTGGTTTCGAAAGCCTGGAAGGACTGTATCAAAAGATTCCTCAGTTGTCATATACAAATTATTTGAAGATGAGATAGTTGAAAATGCCAAGAGTCTGCTCGAACATTTTCATTCCACAAAGAACAGTTTTAAGTCTGTAAAAGCAAAATCAAAGTGGTGGACACCATCTGCACTCTCTAAACTGGAAAAGATTGGTGGTCTGGAATTTAGTTCTTGGACTAGTGAGTATGTTCCAGCTTACAAGCTACAAATTGATGCTAATCGGCTTAAGGATGTGAAATTTGAAGGCTGGAGAAAATGTGGAGAAAATAGTTGGGAAGTTCTTTTGACACACTCCCAGATGGTATTTTCTTCTTTCCTTGTCTTTGGGCTTCTGGATTTCAATCTGGAGAAAATAGCTGGGAAGTTCATGTTATGCCAATGCTTTCTAGCGCAATCTGATATAGGATGATAATAATTTACATGAAGTTATTCTATTAATATATCTCTCTTTGCGATAAAGCCGCATTGGAGATTACTTCTCTAATGTTTGATTTTTGTGTATCTTACATATGGCTTGCATGCTACTTTATTATTCTGATTTACAAAATTTGCAGGTTGGATTGGCTGATATAATAGATATGTACTATGAAGATCTTTACACCCTGCCTGATAAAGAACTATCTTGTGGTGTCATTGCAAGTTCCACCAACTTATCTAATAAAAAGGTAATGTACAGCATATCTCTTTTTTATCTCTTGATTATCAATTGATTGATTGAAGACCTACATATATATATATATATATATATATATATATCTGTGTGTGTGTGTGTGTGCGTGTGCGTAACGTGCTCTGCAACTAGCAGTTAAATATAATCAATGACATATGGCTGTTAGAAGGTAAATACTAGCAGAATGTTCTCTTTCCTCACTAGAAAAGTTGGCTGAAGTCCCCCATCTTCTGCTACTGGAAAGATACAGTAATTATATGGCACAAGTATCAGAAGTTTGGAGACATAAATATGTAGAAGGAAATTGATATATTGCTCGTCTTTGTTTTCTTTCTCTATAACTCTATAAGAGATGTAGGATGTCATCATACATTTTCAGTATTTTTTTTTACCCTTGCCTTACTAATAGTTTAAATAAATCTTAAGATATTTGTTTATCTTAAATGCTTCCCATTCAGCATTAGATCAATTCTACACAATTGCAGCAATCTTTGATTAATGAATTCAGATGGGATAATGTGTTTGAGTTGAGTTCATTGGTATACTGCTTACTGGTTTCATTTATTTCAGACAGGCTCGTTCTTATTAAAATTGCTATCTGTCTCCCTTGCAAGTGGAATTCTTCTCGTTGCAATCAGTGCTCTTGGTCAATTTGGTTTACCTTATCTACATAAAGGTGGCAAGTACTTGAGAGAACACAGGTCTATTCCATCGTCTGAAGTTGATAGTGCACTAAATCAGTGTTCAGATGCCGTGAAGGTATGAATGCAGCAAGACTGTTATATCTGTGTACCATGTCCAATTTATTACATTTTGAATTACGCATCTGTAGTCAGTTCGTGCACAATTTCGAGTATGCCAAAATGGGAGTAGAGAAGCAGGTTGTTCATAAGAAGTTATTCCTAGAAACTATCTTAATATAATTCTGTGATGAAATGAAAATAAATGATTTACTGTTTGCCTGAATCTTACTATGCTTTCGAATCATCTGATAAACCTTATTGGACAGTTGGAAGCATTTTGCGAATCAGTTGTTAAAAAGATAAAAGATTCTCTGGGTTGGCCTGGTGAGATAACGTTGGAAACAAATGTGGGTGCTTGGACTGGCAAAGTACCAGATTATTTGAGGATGGCTGTTGGCGAAGACATGCCAATCTCTTCCCCTTTAGATAAAATTGATGAAGACTTGAAAGCGTCGGCACAAGATATTGCTAGTTATCAGGTAACTGAAGTAACCTTCTTGTGTCCTTTCCCCCATTCAACTTATAGCCATCTCCATTCTCCATCAAAACATGGACACATTTCAAATACTTTTCAAATTTCAAATATTAATCAACTTGGCCATTGCCTTTGCTCTCTGGCTAGTGGGAAAGATTTTTTTGTTTTTGTTTATTATGTTTAAGGGGTTATTCTCTTCTTGTGACTGATTTCAAGAATCAATGCTGTAGGATGCTGGTGGTGTTATCATTTTGATCATGTAATATTAGAGAAAAGTATTATCATCATTATGTTGATGTAGTGCTGGAGTGAATGTTTTCTACTTCTATACTTTGGTGATGATTGGTGTTTTTGATATATCTGCATGCTGTTTTGGGCTATATATAGGTGGTTCTGTCAGCAGATGGAAAGATAGTGGGATTCCAACCTCTAAGCAGGGCTGCTGTTAACCATTGGGCTGCCAATCCCTTATCGAAGGAGTTATATGGAGGAAGAAAGCTTTCTCCTGGTATGTCCTGCTGTTATCTGTTATTATATTATGAATTGCCACTCATATTCTTTTGGTCCATGAGTTCACTATCTGGTTTGTTTCAAATAGGGTTGATGGAACCTGGTCTCAAGGTCCAGTGCCCAGATGAGGTCGCTGTCATAGAGTTGTTGATGTCAGTAAAACCAGATGCATCATTTGCGTTGGCCCGGCCAGTTCGATAATCATTTGCCTGTTAATTGCATACGAGGATGAGAATGCACATCTTGGTAATGACAGTGCCACCATTTATTTGTGCATAGGAGGATGAGAATGCACATCTTGCTGATGACAATGAAAAGGATATGATGATATTCACAAATAGGATAAGAAGCTGGTGCTGAGATGTGTTGAGAGGAATTGCTAATTTCACTTTCAGTTGAGTCTCAACTTGAAATCAAATGGTTTGTTTTTGCTGGAAGAAAGTAAAGAGTGCCTTGTACATAGGAATTCAGTTAGATGAGATACTTCATCACATGATTGAGATCTGCAAAGTCCCCAAGTTTAGTAACTCTTCTCTTCCTTCAGCTGCAGATATGTGACAAATTCTTTGCCTCCCATCACCAAGTACTAGTTAATCGCCTAATTTGGGTCAATGGTCATAGTGAAAATGACTCTTTATTCCTTAATTTGGTTTTGGCAATCTGATTGTAATGAATGCTTTTGAAATATCTATTGCAACTCTGCCTTACCATCATCTAATTATGTCTACTAAAAAGGGTTTGGGGTTACTGTTGCGAGCAATGGTGACTAGGGCTGTCAATTCTAAGGACTAAAATATCGAAGATCGAGGATATATCGACAGTCTGGAAAATGGAAATTTCGATGGAAATATCGAAGAAATATCGATATCGGTAAATATTTGAGAAAAATTATGGAAATTTAAAGAAAAACTTGGAAATTTTGAATGAAACTTTTACATATGTTTATTTGATCAATTATCTACTTTATTTCAAACGAAAATGTTGAATAAACATTGTTATATATTGAGTTGTAATAATTTAAGGTGAAGTAGTATATGCTGAGTCGTCTAACATTTGTGGATATTTAACTTAATACTCTCAATGTTTTTTAAAAGTTATAGTAGATGAAATGGTGAATTATATTAATTAGACCAATACAATATTACAATACATTATGTAAACCAAAACTTAGTAATTGTAAATAATTGTATACCTAGTAATATTAGTAATTTTTTATTACCGAAATAACAGCATGAGAAAGGTATGAAGCATGAAGCTACGAAACTTGAATTGTGTAATAAATTAGATGACAATGTTTTTTTTTTTTCAAAAGTAAAATATTTGAAATATTGGTATTTCAAATTGAGAATTGGTGGTAAAAAAAAATTAATAGTAAATTGGTTATTCATTACATATTTACTATAACCTTCTGGTCACTACTTATATTAAAAGATGTAATTAACAAATACTTTAGTTGAAGTGTTGCAAGAATGATTGAGTCACCAATGTTCTTCACGAGTGACCGAGGTTCGACTCTTGGTCTGGGCATCATTTTTATTTGCAGTTTCAAGTCTCATTGGGCACGTGGGCTTTCAGGTTGGTGGGGCCGCGTGATAAATGAAAAGTGGATCAGAATTTCGCGAGATATTCCCTAAATTTCGGGAAGTTTCGAATATTTCGCGAAAATTTTGAAAATATTGAGAAATTCCCAAAATTTCGATCGAAATTCCTTTGGTAACTAAAGAAAGTATCGGGGTCTCCCAAAAACGAAAATTTCGCCAAAATATCGGCGAAAATTTCGATTTTTTAGTCTTGGTCAATTCCGACACGACCCGATAACACGACTCGAAACCCGCATGAAATAAAGCGGGTTGAACCCGCACGATTAAAAAGCGGGTCGGCCGTGGGTCAACCTGCCATGACCCATTTAATAAATGGGTCGGCCACGGGTCAACCCGCCAACACGAAGTGAATCCGTATAACCCGATTACCCGATTATGCTATATTTCTTCTTGAAATATTAGACGTTAGGAGTTTTTGATCATAGGATTAGACAATTTGAAATATTTTGTTTTATAATTATTGGATTTAATTAGTTATGAAGTACATATAATTATTTATATTCTTCGTCTTGTGGAGTTTTTAGTGAATTTAATCAATTTTTGTATTTTTTAGTTAAATGGGTCGCATTGTTAACCCTTAAATGGGTCATTTTGTCTAACACGACACGACCTATTTATTAAATGGGTTAAGCGGGTTGGAAACGGGTAACTCGTTTAATAAATAAGTTGGGTTTGAGTTTAAATTTTTGACACGATTATTAAATGGGTTGGGTTTGGGTTTGTATCTTGTGACACGATAAATACCTTGACCCGACACGAACCCAACCCGACACGACCCATTGACAGCCCTAGATGACCAGACGTCTGTGTTCCTGCGTTTTGTCTGGCCTTATTACTTTGTTGCCCTTGACAGGTGTTGGCAGCCTGTTTCGGCGGGTGGCTTTGATTCGGTTCTGCGTGTTTGCTCAGGAGAAGGATAGCTGCGCTTTTGATCTGCATGGAGGACAGCTGCTTGTTTTATCTGCATGAAGACAAGAGAGTTAGAGTTAGTTCTAGACGGAGATGTATTTATTGTATTCGGTACTATAACTCCAATATTTGATTGCATCTTGTAACTTGTATGTGGAGTTGGTGGGATTTTATGGCTGAGATACCATCACCAAACAGATCATATTTCCTATGAACTTTATAATACAGGTAAGTGCTTGCTTCAGTCAAATTTTGTTCAGTAGTAGTCCAAATATGAGTGACCAAACTCTGCATATTGCTATGTATCCATGGTTTGCTATGGGGCATTTGACTGCATATCTTCACATCTCGAACAAACTCGCAGAGAGAGGCCACAACATCTCATTCTTTTTACCTCTCAAAACTCAATCCAAGTTGCAGCACTATAATCTCCACCCTCATCTCATTACATTCATTCCCCTCGATGTCCCTCATGTCGATGGGCTCCCTCTGGGGACTGAAACCACAGCTGACATTCCTCTCTCTTTAGGCTCTCTTCTTGCCACTGCCATGGACCTCACCCGACCCCAAATCGAACAATATCTCCTCAAACTCAAGCCTGATTTTGTGTTCTTCGATTTTAGTTACTGGTTGCCTGATTTGTTGCGTCAACTAGGCAATTAGATTCAGTCAGTATGTTACTGGCTAGTTGATCCTGCAAGTGTATGGTACCTGCTAAACCGAGGCCTGTCGAGAAAGAAAGCATTGGATGAAGTTGATCCTGTACACCCTTTGCTGTGTTTCAGTAGTTCATTCTCAATCAAGTAACAGACTCACGAAACTCGAGCTTTTGATGCCTTGGAAAACAAGGAATTTGGTAGTGGGTTGACATTCCGAAGCTGGGTGTGCTCCCTAACCTAGGTTCGAATTCCGAAGCTGTCAAAGTGGCCAGACACTATGCTGCAATGCACAGTTTGAGCATTTCACATGCGCTGAAGGGGTTTTTATCTTGGGCCTAGGAAGCCTTTGGGTTCTCCTTGACAAAGTTAAAAAAAAAGATTGCATGTTTTTTTCCTCTAAATCTCGTGCTTCCCAAAATTCCTGCGATTTTTTTTTTAGAGTAATAGTCAATCACTTTATTAATAATAATAAGAAAGATTGCAATTTATAGATTTATAGATGTAGAAACTACATCAAAATGAAAAATAACAAAAACAATACTAGATCAACAAGGCATCGGAAATAAAACCTAATAAGGGTACTGAGAAATGCTATAAAGCATTGAATTAAGCACCAAGCAGAGTCCAGTCTATGTAAAACTGTACCAATAGTATGGTCAACCATACTTCCATGCAAAGAAATACGTTAAATAGAGGGTAACATTCTATTAAGGTAACCGACGGTAGTGTGACTGACCTTGTCTACACCACACAAATTGATACGTTGAATAAAGAGCAATCTTCTACCTAAGTGACCAGATAACCAAATCCTAAATATTGCAAGAGAAACAACCCACAAAAAGTCTCCTGGGTCCTAAATTCGAACCCAAATAGCATCAAGCCCATGCACCTCTCCCATCACAGAGGCCCAAGCCCAATAAAAAATACTTTGGGCACCCCAGCAAAAACTGGGCACACATCCAGACAACCACTTCCAACCTTGGAACCCCACACAGGCGCCAGGCTACCGCTCCCCTGTCTCTTGCCTGGGCCGGAGTGTCACACTTCCATCACCAACGGATTGCCGCGCCGCTGTCAATTGTTGGAGTGGAATCTCTGAACTCTCTCCGATTTGATCTAGAACGCAGAAACTAGAAACATAACCCGGCTCCGGCCGCTGTTCCAGCAACTGTGCTCCTCTAGGAAGCTGCGTTGAAAAACAACCCATCTTGAGCCCCTCCCCCAGCCCCACTATCAGAAAACCACCCTCCGTCAAAATCAACTTCAGTCTGGCCCTAATTGGGCGAAGGGGCCCAAATTGGGCAAAATCGCCCAACTCTTTGTGCCGCCCAGAACCAGAAGGGCAACGCAGAATCTTCTTCTTCCCCTCGAACAGAGGAGCCATGCTCATAATGGATCTGAAAGAGAGGACTTGCCACAGGCCAAGGTGCGAACCACGACCTGATACAGGGCACGAGATAAGTCGTGTGCGACAGAACGAACTGTTACCGAAGACGGTACCAGAACAGTACTCCATTAATGATGGAGGAAGGTACAGAGAGGCCGAAGGCGGCGCTCTCCCAACCCTAACAAAGCAAGCCCTCTAGGTATTTTTATTCGTCCTAGAGTACACTGTTTGAAATAAGTGGAAAAAGAAATTCCTGCTAAATATTTTAACCCAAAAGACAACATCCATTGTCTTCGGTAATTTTTTTTGACAAACAAACTTGTTCGTTGATCCCAAATTTGCCAATTAGTCAATCCCCAAATTTGCCAATTAGTCAATCCCCAACAACTCGTTTTACATGTTGTACGATGTGGGCTACCCCAATAATTGACGTGCATCTTGCAACTGGTAGTGGGCATTTTTTTTGCCGACACACCATAACCACAGAGATCATCTCCTCTAGGCTATATCATGGGTGTGAGTTTAGTATCTCATCTTGTAAGTTGAGTACTTCATATCTTGATGTCTTGATTCAGTCAAGTTTTGTTCAGTAGTGCGCAGTCCAAATATGAGTGACCAAACCTTGCATATTGCTATGTATCCATGGTTTGCTATGGGTCATCTGACTGCATTCCTCCACATCTCCAACAAACTCGCAGAAAGAGGCCACAAGATCTCCTTCTTTTTACCTCTCAAAACTCAATCCAAGTTGCAGCACTATAATCTCCACCCTCATCTCATTACCTTTATTCCCCTCAATGTCCCTCATGTGGATGGCCTTCCTGTGGGTGCTGAAACCACAGCCGACATTCCACTCTCTTTGGGCTCCCTTCTCGCTACCGCCATGGACCTCACTCGACCCCAAATCGAACAATCTCTCCTCAAACTCAAGCCTGATTATGTGTTCTTCGATTTTAGTTACTGGTTGCCTGCATTGTTGCATCGATCAGGCAGTAATATTAAGTCAATATGTTACAGCATAGTCAATCCTGCAGCTGTGTGGTACGGCTTGCGAAGTCTAGGCCTGCCTAGAAAAAATCAATCGGATGAAGCTGATCGTTCATTCTCATTACGAACTCACGAAGCTCGGGCTTTTGAAGCCATGATGAACATGGAATATGGCAGGGAGGTAACATTCAGCAAACGCCTATTGACCACTTTAAGCGATTGTGATGCAATTTGTTTCAAAACTTGCAGAGAATTCGCAGGGCCATTTTGTAACTATTTTGAAGTCCACATGAACAAGCCGGTCATTCTTGCAGGCCCAGTGGTGCCAGATCTCCCAAGTTCACAGCTGGAAGACAAATGGGAAAAATGGCTTGGAGGGTTCGAACCCAAAACAGTGATTTTCTGTGCTTTTGGCAGTGAATGCATTCTGAAAAATGAACAGTTCCAAGAACTGTTACTTGGTTTTGAGCTAACTGGTTTGCCATTCTTCGCTGCCCTGAAACCGCCGGCCGGAGTTGAATCAATTGAATCGGCACTACCAGAAGGCTTTGAATTGCGTCTAAAAGGAAAAGGGGTGGTTTATGGGGGTTGGGTTCAGCAGCCTTTGATACTGAAGCACCCATCTGTGGGTTGCTTTGTGACTCACTGCGGTTCGGGGTCTTTAAATGAGGCGTTAGTGAATGAGTGCCAACTGGTGCTTCTACCACATGTGGGAGATCAGATTATCAACGCGAGAATCATGAGTGGTGATTTGAAGTTGAAAAAGGAGATGAAGATGGATTGTTCACCAAGGAAGGTACCTGTAAAGCTGTGAAAGCAGTGATGGATGAGGACAGTGAGGTGGGAAAGGAGGTGAGGACCGACCATGCTAAGTGGAGGGAGTTCTTCTCCAATAAAGAGCTTGAGAGCTCATATATTGATGGTTTTGTGCAGAAGCTGCATGAACTGCTGGGATGATTGAAACTTCCAACTGCGTCATTGCAAATTTCTGGAAAATGTTAATTTTTTATTCTCTTTTTTTGGTGAGAATAATCTTGGGTAAATTACTTTGATAATGGTCGATCTGTATAAGATTCTAAGAGGATCTGTTTTGTAATATCTAACGTAAATCCATACGATGGATAAACAAATAAAAATAGTAATGTATCTCAGCACAAACTATATTCTGTTAGCTGATTTCCTTACAACATATGGGAATACATAATCACATGAATACATGATCAAACTGCATGTAACCTAGCCTATGAGTTATATATCAAACCTCTTAAATTAATACATTTAAATGATTATAGAAATATCCCTCAAATGAACATTGCTACCCTACAAATATATTTTTTAATGTTTAGTTACGAATGATGATATATAATTGTCTTTATACATTTATTCATGTCTGTAGTTCTTTGCAATACTTACGGTGTGACAAAGTCAAAAACTTTGTATAAATTACACGTATACTATTCTCATATACTTGGCATGGTACTTCATTCTTTGAGTCATAGTAACACAAAATAACAGACTCTATATGTAAACATGAAATCCGAAGTAAGAAAAATATGTTAAGAAATGGCCATCGGAACTAGGGACGTAGTCAGGAGTTGAAAATGAGTTAGGCTAATTTTAGCCATGGATGGATTCAGGATGTCAAGTTCAGATGGGCTAGAACAATAAGCTTTTTTTTTTTTTTTTTTTTTTTTTTCTGCGAAAAACATATAAATTTTAAAAAATGATTGAGTTTATTTTTAATACCTATGTGGTACACATTTTAAAAAGAAAAAGAACCTATTCTATTCGTCCAATGACCTGAGTAGTGTTAAACCTAAGCTTTAACCAACTGGTCTGTGAGAAAGTCATATAAGTGTCATCCATTTCATGGTATATATACATTAGTGGGAAAAATTTGAGTTGGGCTGCAACTCAAGTAGCCTTGTACATGGCTACGTCCCTGATCGGAACTCAGCCTGAATTTCGTGTTCTTCGATATCAGTAACTGTTTTTGAGAACGAAGAAGGTAGAACATGTACGTCAGGTAGTGCATGACTGGTACAAATAACCCCAACCTCCCAAAATAAAAAGAACACGTCTGGTAAAAGGGGATGTTTGTCATGCCTTCCAAAGTCTACCTTTCTGGACTCTCGTTTCTTGTAATTGTTGGGCTACACATCTTTCAGTTATGACCAAAAGCAAAATTACAAAGAATTTCGTGGGAACTTATATAATATCTGACCGAATAAAACTAATTGATCAAATATTGTTGATCCAAACACATTTGTTGAAGTAGGTGCCCGTAACTAGCTAGCAAGTTTAGCTGCTGTCATATCTGATTATCTGAAAGCATGATCCAAACTCATTTAGATGAAAATCAAACTAAGACGTACTCTTTAAATAGTCGTCGCAATTTATAGAAGTACTTGATATAAAGATGACTAAGATTGAGACCCGAACCCAGAGAAGACCAAGCAGGGCCCATAATCTTTTGCTAGCAAATCAGAATCAAAGCAGATTGACATGGAACTAGCAGGTTTTCCCAATTTCGTTACTCTATCAAAGTTTAATTTTTAACAATTAACCATAAAAGGAGATCATTCTATTAAGATTGCATGTATTTTTCCTCTAAATCTCGTGCTTCCCAAAATTCCTGCTAAAAATATTAACCCAAAAGACAACATCCATTGTCTTCGGTAATTTATTTTGACAGACAAACCTGTTCGTTGATCCCAAATTTGCCCCCAACAACTCGTTTTACATGTTGTACGACGTGGGCTACTCCAATAATTGATGTGCATCTTGTAAGTGGTAGTGGGATTTTTTAGGCCGACACACCACAAGTCCTAACCATAACCACAACCACAACCACAACCACAAGTCCATAACCATAACCACAACCACAGAGATCATCTCCGCTAGGCTATATTATGGGTGTGAGTTTAGTACTTCATATCTTGCTTCAGTAAAGTTTTGTTCAGTAGTGCGTAGTCCAAATATGAGTGACGATCAAACCTTGCATATTGCTATGTATCCATGGTTTGCTATGGGGCATTTGACTGCATATCTTCACATCTCGAACAAACTAGCAGAGAGAGGCCACAAGATCTCCTTCTTTTTACCTCTCAAAACTCAATCCAAGTTGCAGCACTATAATCTCCACCCTCATCTCATTACCTTTATTCCCCTCAATGTCCCTCATGTGGATGGCCTTCCTGTGGGTGCTGAAACCACAGCCGACATTCCTCTCTCTTTGGGCTCCCTTCTCGCTACCGCCATGGACCTCACTCGACCCCAAATCGAACAATCTCTCCTCAAACTCAAGCCTGATTTTGTGTTCTTCGATTTTAGTCACTGGTTGCCTGCATTGTTGCGTCAACTAGGCAATAACATTAAGTCAGTAGGTTACTGGGTAATTAATCCTGCAAGTGTGTGGTACCTGCTAAGCCTAGGCCTGCCGAGAAAGATACCATTGGATGAGGCTGATGCTGCACGGCCTTTGCTGTGTTTCAGTAGTTCATTCTCAATCAAGTTACGAACTCACGAAGCTCGAGCTTATGATGCCATGGCAAACAAGGAATTTGGCAGCGGATTGAGATTTGGCAAACGCATATTGACCTCTTTCAGCGATTGTGATGCAATTTGTTTCAAAACTTGCAGAGAATTCGCAGGGCCATTTTGTAACTATTTTGAAATCCAAATGAACAAGCCGGTCATTCTTGCAGGCCCAGTGGTGCCAGATCTCCCAAGTTCACGGCTGGAAGAGAAATGGGCAAAATGGCTTGGAGGGTTCGAACCAAGAACCGTGATTTTCTGTGCTCTTGGATCTGAATACATTCTCACAAAGCAGCAACTGCAACAACTATTATTGGGTTTTGAGCTTACTGGTTTGCCATTCTTCGCTGCCCTGAAACCGCCAACCGGAGTTGAATCAATTGAATCGGCACTGCCAGAAGGCTTTGAAATGCGTCTAAAAGGAAAAGGGGTGGTTCACGGGGGTTGGGTTCAGCAGCCTTTGATACTGAATCACCCATCTGTGGGTTGCTTTGTGACTCACTGCGGTTCGGGGTCTTTAAATGAGGCGTTAGTGAATGAGTGCCAATTGGTGCTTCTCCCACATGTGGGAGATCATGTTATCAACGCGAGAATCATGAGTGGTGATCTGAAGGTGGGAGTTGAAGTTGAAAAAGGAGATGAAGATGGATTGTTCACCAAGGAAGGTGTCTGCAAAGCTGTGAAAGCAGTGATGGATGGAGACAGTGAGGTGGGAAAGGAGGTGAGGACCAACCATGCTAAGTGGAGGGAGTTCTTCTCCAATAAAGGGCTTGAGAGCTCATACATTGATGGTTTTGTGCAGAAGCTGCATGAACTGCTAGGATGATTGAAACAGGGTCATTTTGTGTCATTGCAAATTTCTGGAATTTTTTTTATTTTTATTTTCTTTTTTAGGTGAGAATGATCTTGGGTAAATTATTTTGATAATTATTTGTATCTATATCTATCTATACTATTATTAAGAGAAGAGGGTTTGTTAGCCAAAATCTAGAATTTTGACATAAATGACCCTAAAAGATTTATAAACTTTGAGAATTAATTAAATCAGAAGGATAATTAAGACATTTACAAAATATATTTTTATTAAAAAAATAAATAATAAAAAGTATCCACAACCCACTTTTCTCTCTCCATTATCTTTTCTCTACAATAACTAACTCCGATCTTTTTTCTGAAAAAAATAATAATAACTTGCACATGCAGAGTATGGGTAGAGAAATACTAGTTTTTTTTTTCTTTTTTTGAATAAAGGGCTGATGCGGCTGCCCTCAAGACTAGTTTTATTTAAGAAAAGTGGTGTTGATAACATAACTGATTTTTTTCTTTTACCTTTGTAACCCTCAAAATTATAATATCATGAATTACATTTTGATACATTAGGGACAAAAACGAGAAAAAAAAAGAAAAATGTAAAACAATGTTTTAAAATAAAATCATAGAAAAAAAAACTGTGTCAAAGTACTGACTCTCACACATATTGCGCGTGTAGACATTTCTAGTATAACTCCGCACAATTCATGAAAAAGTCCGATCCAATTAAAGACAATAGATTTTAATTAGCAGCATAGTATGAGTATATGACAAGGTTTCCAGCTAACGTTGTGTCTTGTGTGCAGTACACAGGAGATGATATTTACCTTTTTAACTTAATTGTGGTGGTGAGATTATTTTGTTATGTTAACTTTCACTTTGGTTTAAATTCCTCAACTTCAGCGTTCTTGCCCTCAAATCTAGATTCCAAGTTCAGTCTATTGTCAACACGCCCCACCATCAACACACAAAAAGTCGAGCACCATGTTTTAGAGTGACTCAATCAAAGCTGAAATTGACAGGTAAGTACGCTTCCCAAAGCTTTGTCTAGTGAACACCATGCGCTCAGAATTCCTGCAAAATATGCCTAACACAAAAGACAACGTCCATTTTTGAAATATATTTTAGCAAAATAAACTTATTCCGTTTATCCCATATTTGCCGACTAGTCAGCAGTACTTTGAATTAAAATATATATATATATATATATAATAAAAAAAAACAAGTCAACGATATTTTATGGGTAAAAATCACAAATAGTATCTGAACTATATTTTAATCTTATTGATGGTACCTGAATTTTATATTTTGTCACAACCAGTACCGGAACTATTTGGATTCTTTTGTAATGATACCTTTTTTTTTTAGAATAAGAAACATTTATTGATAATAATCCAAATTACATCATACTGGAATGACCGGTGGTGGACATGAATTCCCCACTCTCCTCCCTAAAACCTAAACCAGTTACGGGTCCTTTCATCATGAATGACCTCCATGAGCCAAAAGGGCCCAACCCCTAACCACCTATAATGTCCAACCTCTCGGGCTACAAGGAATCCCGAGTATCTTGATACCACCTCATGGACAATCGCCAGAAAAACCAACGCCCTCTTCCACACCGTGTCCCACAGATACCAGACTACGTGCAAGGATCGCTCGTCAACACACTGACCATAAGATAACACCGAAAGTAAACCAATTCGTCCCCAGAAATGACACCACATCCATGGCACCTCAAATTGACCCAACCCTAGCTCAACGAAGTAGGGACAAACTAATGACCAAGAAAACCTAAACAAAAACATAACTTTAAACAAAAACAAAAATAAAAGCATGAAACAGCCCCACCAACCGTCTTCCTTCTCCTCAAGTGGCTCGCCGGCAATCCACCTCCAAAACACTGCCCTGTCGAACTCGCAACGCCGGAAAGACGCAGTCCACACAGCAAGCCACGCCGACCTCAACTGTTGTAGGCCGAACCCATTGTAATAACCTCGTTAGAGGAATTGTACGAAACTCGTCGGAGGAATAATACGAACCTCGATAGAGGAATAATACCATCTCGTGAAAGAATCAAAGACAAACATTTCACCCTTCCTTTAGTTTTCTCACCCCTCCCTTTAGCTGTAACGGTCCTCCTCTTGTCGGAGAGCCATCATTCTGTTTCTTTTTTTCATTTCTCTATCGACCTCTCTCTCACTCTCTCTCGTCCGAAAGATACCGAAACAAAGCAAAAATTTCTCCAAGCTCTCTTCTCCTCCACAGGCCATCATTCAACGCCGGACAACCTCCAGTGGCATCATCTCAGCCTTGCGAAGCTACCTGCAGCGGTTTTGGGTCACGGCACAGTCGGAAACGGCGGCGAAGAGACCGGGTACGTCCAGCCCCGATTTCTTTCCAATTGTGATAACTCGAGCTACAGGCCATCAATCCTCACCAAACTTCATCCTCGAGCTCGCCTCAACTTCCTGAAGCTCCCAGAAGCAGCCTCACACGGCGGCGTGGCCCGAAGCAGTGGCTGCAAGTCAAACCCAATCAAGAACGAAACCGGAGCTATCGATCCAAATATCTTGAGCTACAGGACGTCGTTTTGAGTGATTCTTGAACCAGTGAGCTCGCCTTGAAGTTCTGAACAACTCTTCAGAAGGGATCGAAGCGAGAAATTGAAGTTTTTACGTCGGAATTCAAGCTCGCCGGATTCTGGAAATTTTCCGGCCACCGACGCTTTCGATCAAGATATCTTGAGCTGTAGAGCTTCGTTTTGAGTGATTCTTGAACCAGTGAGTTCGTCTTTAAGTTCTAAACAAGTCTCCTGAAGGAATCGAAGCGAAAGGAGGACATTTTTACGTTGATCGGAGCTTCGCCGGCTTCTGCAAATTCTCGCCGGTTTTTGGAAAAATTCCGGCCACCTCGACTGTTTTAGGTAATTTCAACCACTTCCGGTCATTTTCAGCTTACATGGTAGTTATGAAAGTTGTTAAGCATGATGAGAGGAAGAAGAGCAGCCCGGCCCCGACACCATTGGTGGTGGTCGGCGGCGGCTCTGCCACTAACTCCGGCGGCCCTTTCCGGCCACCCTTTCCGGCCACCCTTTCCGGCCACCTCCGGGGGTCAAAAATATGATTTCTGTACATTTTCAGATTCTATATTTCAATACGATCATTTCGATATATTATACGCAATTTTTGGATATCGTATGATTAAGTTATGAATTTTTAAGTTTAGATCGATTTCGATCGTTAGATTTGTGATCTGTGAAGTTAGGACCGTCAGATGGACTTGTAGTTTTGATATGATGATCTTATGACTGTCCCAGTGGCTTTGTGTGGTCATGGGCGAAGATCCGACCGTTGGATCTTCGTATAAATGCAAAACAGTGATTAGGGAGGCGATTCGTGAGAATCCGTCCGTTGGATTTTCGTATAAATTTGTGAAGATGTTAGTAAGGACGATTCAGGAAGATCCGACCGTTGGATCTTCGTGATGATTTTTGGAGGGTGATCCTAAGGGCGATCCGTGAGGATCCGACCGTTGGATCATCATTTAATTTCGATCCGACCGTTGGATTGTCGTTTGAATATGTTTTTGAGTTATTGGCTAAGTTAAGGTCATGTGTGATTAGGTAATTGACGGTCTTCCTTGGGTGAGCGATTTCGGTGTGTATTGTGTTGAATTGAAGACGCAGCGGGAATATCGAGGTGAGTAAATCGCACATGGTTCATTCACGAACCGAAATTCGGTGATTTTATTTAATTGAGAAATTGTGGAAATTGTTTTATGAAAATAAATATTTGTTTTAAATTATATGGACTTGATCGACTACGGTCCATAGGTAAGTAAAATGTATTTAAACTATAAAAATGAATTTCTAGATTTTATTGCATGTGAACTATAGTTGGTATTAGTGGTCACTCTTGTGTGGGTGACTACGTATATATATATTTACGTGGAATATATATTGGATGGTGTGATTTACTGAGTTATATTTTGAGCATTACCTTTGGAATATGTGATTTATCTTAGATGTTGTGTTGTCTATGATAATGGGTAATTGAGTAAAGTGCGATAGTTGAGTCGTTGAGATGAATTAAATGAGGAGTCGAGTGAATTGAGAAAAGCAGTCATTCGTAAGGTGAACCTTGGCCCAGGTGACACTTTACGATACAGTTAGAGCTCTAGTCTGTCTGCCGTCATACTGCTTGGGGGATAAACGAGTTATCATATGCCCTTGGGTATGACATGACATACTGAATGGGGTGATTAATATAATTAATCATAAGCCTGTAAGTATGATATACTGAATGGGGTGATTAATATATTTAATCATAAGCCTGTAAGTATAATATACTGCATGGGATGATTTATATAAATAAATCATAAGCCTGTGAGTATATATTGAGTAAGAAGTTGTTTATTATTGAGTAGTCATGATGAGATGTGAGTTGATTGATGCTTGAAGTGATGTTGTACACTTCAATTCTTATGCAAAACAAAATTAAAATGTGCTTGAGTTGATTGTGTTACTTTAAATCGTGCAATCCTTTCATTTACTCATACGAGCTTTGCAAAAAGCTTACCGGGTTTGTATTGTTGCAATCCCGGTACACTATTCAAACGGTGTAGCGGGTAATCCTACAGGTCAGGTGAATCGGGAAGGTGATCGAGCTGCTTAGAGAAATTGCATTGGGTAAATCTGGATTTATATTGTGAGGTTTATTATGCTCTTTTGAGTATTGTAAATTAAGTTGTGAGAGTGTGATGTAATAAGTAAATTGAAGATTGGTTTTTGTAATATTGAGAGGTGTGAAGTGTGGTTGTTTGTGAGAAAAAAATTCAGGACGTTATTTGTATTGATGTTAATCATGTTTCGGATTTGAATTGATTATTCAAAATTCGGGGCGTGACATAATTAATCCCAGATCCCGACGAGTCCACACCGAGATCTGGTACGAAACTCGCCTTGCCTTGCCGCCCGGCCTTGTTCGTCAGCTTGATCCGCCTATCGACCCATCTCAGAGAGATAGCCAGCGCCATACAATCCATGGCATACCATCACCACGATCTGGCCTCAAGCCACCTGCTCCAAGCCTGTGTCGAATACCAGTCACCCATCCTGCACCCCTGCGCTGCCTCCCGAGAAGAAAGAAACGTCGTACACGACCCGGAAGGACGAAACAGAATCCAGATACGGAGCCCCGAGCCCCCACGATCCCGTCCTGCAACACCCGCCACTCGTCAATGAGGCCGGAACCCACAGTCGACGCGGGGGCGCCACCGGACAAGCAACAAGCTTTTCTTTGTGATTTCCAAACCCTAAAAGTCTTCCCTGTAATCTAGGAGCTAATCCTTTCCAAAATTCATTTGGTTCGCAGAACTGAAACCAACCTTTTGTAATGATACCTAAAGCCACATTAAGTTACTATTCTGGCCAAAAACGGAATGTGAGGTGCATATGTCTCATTTATTAGGAGAAATGACGCTCTCATATATCACTCTCGTGACAATTCCCTCCAAAAATAGGCAATTGGAGGAAAATCTTACTAATATCCCCTCTATTTCTTTAATTTAAAGCCAAATCCAAATCAATACTGATAATTGCAACACAAACATTTTTTTTTTTTTTGACTTTATCAAGGGGAAACCAAAGGCTTCCTAGGCCTAAGATAAACCCCTTTGGCGCATGTGAAATGTTTCAACTGTGCATTGCAGCAGAGTGCTTAGCCACTTTGACAGCTTCGGGGTTCGAACCTGGGTTGGGGAGCACACCCAACTAGGTAAGAACCACTAGGCCACTTACAGTTGTTTAACACAAACATACTTAACAATGCTTAATTCATTAATAACAATAGAAACAATATCTTATTTATACTTTCATAAAATGGACATTGAACAAATCATCTCTAATACAACAATAATTAAAGGTCTATTATCATTGTAAACAAAAAACAAAAAACAAGTTCAAGGCAACCCTATTACCAAAGAGATCATCACTATGATCGCAGTCCTTGAAATCACCAAACAAAAGACAAGTCTATTACAAAAAGATCAGTACTATGATGATCACCAAAAGAAAAAAAAAATGAATAATTAAAATCCTCCAGCCATTCCATCACTTCTTTGTGCTTATAACTGAACTTGCTCCACTACATTACATTGTTTCATTTCATTTCCATAGCTAATTTTAATAACATACACATACAACATCCATGAGCATATGTGTGAATGAAACCAAGAAATAAAAAACAGACTTCAAAAAGAAGCTGTAATTCAAAGATTCGTGACTTGATACATATTTTACGCAGGCGCACGTATCATTGTCAAGTAAGGGAAGTAAGTAATGGAAATATTTAGACCTTAGTTTATCGTACCAAGGGGATTAGGCGTTGGACCTAACCGAGGTAATTGACACTAGAATAACTTAAAAGCATACAATGGAAAATAAAAATAAAATAAAGGATTAAATACTTGTTACTCCTCATACTTTTCCCTGAAAAACAGTTTGGTCCCTCGACTTTTAAATTAAACTGAATAGTCCTTATTCTCTCAAATTCTCATATAACAAGTCCAAAATGATCCGAAATGACTATTATGCCCCTAATTTTCTATTTTTATTATTATTTTTAATTTTTTCTCAATTTTTTTTAATTTTTCTCCCCCTTTTTTTATATTTTCTCTCTCCCTCCCTCTCTCCTGGCCGCACAGTCTCTCTCTCTCCCTCGACCTCTCTTCTTCTTCTCTTCCTCTGCAACCACCGGAGAACACCATCTCCGGCCACCATTTCATCACCATCCAAAATTAAACAACACAATTAGGGATTCCTCGACATGAACACCTTCGTAGGTAATCAATCAATCAATCTTCTCTGCTTTTTAATTTTGGTTTGCATCAATCACACTAAGCAAGCTCCTCTCTCGATTCCGATCACAGGTGAGGCGTACGATCAGGTCAACTTGAAGCCACCCCAGGTCGTCTCACCGGTCGGCAAGCTTCCTCTCTTCCTCTTCTTTCATCTCAGGTAAGCAATTTGCGTTGGGTAGCCTTGATTTGAGTAAATTTTTGGAGGAATACTGATCGGGGTTTGGAAATTTTCGACTGGGTTTTCGATTTCTGGCGGTCTCCGGCCGGAAATCCTTGTGATTTTGGTTCTTTGTGAAGTGTTAAACATATTTCCAACCTTGTTGATGATGAACAGTGGCGATGAACAGTAACCATCCGATTTCTTGATTTTGAAGTGAAATTCCGGCTATTTCTGCTTAGAATTGGTAGTTGTTGCAGGTATATATTTTGTTGGGCTTACCTGACGACGAGGTCCTTGGCCACAGTAGGCTCGCTGCCGCTGCTCAAATTACTACTCCATCACTCAAATCACTATTCCACTTTCTTCCACCACTGAACCAAAACGTTTCCAGATTATCCACTTTCTTCCCTTGTCAATTTTCGAATTTGAAATCCACTTCGATCGCATTCTCTTCATCGTCGCTGCCCGCTTCGATTTGATCTTCTTGTTTCGAACTCGAAGCTCCCATTGCTGTTCTGGTTTCGATCATCTGTCTCAGTCGAATGTGTGAGTCGATTGAGACGGTGGCAGCATGCTGGTCGCCGATCTCACCTAACCGGAAGAGAGAACACGAATTGGTAGCCATAGATGGATTTATAGCCCTTTTTGAAAATCCCAATTCTTGATCGAGAAAATTGAATATCTAGATAGCAATTTTGGCTGAAAAGAAGGCGAAGATTAATACCCAGATGATGAATTTGACTGAAAGAAGGCTCAGATTTTGATCGGCTTGTTGCTTGGGGTGGGGAGAGAGAGAAAGCTGAGAGAGAGAAGCAGAAAAATAAGAAATGAAAAGAGAGAGAAAAATAGAAAAAGAGAGAAAATAATTTTAAAAATATAAAAAAGAGAAAGTGAGGGTATAATAGTCATTTTAGATCTGTTATGGACCTTTTGTGTGAGAATTGGAGAGAATAAGGACTATCCAGTTTAATTTAGAAGGCAAGGGACTAAACTGTTTTTCAGGGAAAAGTTTGAGGAGTAACAAGTATTTAATCCTAAAATAAAATAAAGTAAAATATTCACAAGGCACCAAGCCTCGGCAACGCTCGGCTTGGCTCACACTAAGCCTAATCAAACCCACTAACTTGTAGCCCAAATGAGTTATGCAGAATGAAAAGTAGAATTTTGTTTGGGATTTTTGAATTGAGAATTAACTAAATTAAATGCAAACTAAAATAAAAGCAAACAACTAATTATCAAGCAAGAAATTAAATCCAGATTTCAAATTAATGGGAACATGGGAGTGTCAGGTGATTCACACTAACTATCTTGCAAATATCGATGCCAATTTCACAAATGCATGCATTTCCTATATGTGTTAAGTCTCGTATCTAGTACCGGTTAAGGCTACTAGACCAATTATCTTTTCGGTGTATTGACTATGTTGGTTAGGGCCACAATCAACTCTCTAACTTAGGCACTACGCCGGTTAAGGCCACAATATCCAAAATTAGAGACCTAGAGAGCTAATAGAGACCCAAGCAAGCTTAGCTACAACTAAGCTAGCTATTGGTCATCACACTTCAATCCTAGATGCCATAGACTAATAAGTTGTTAATTTATCAATCTAATCATCATAATTGCCCACAACATAATTTTAAAGGGTGACAAAGCCTAGAAACATGCTTCTAAGGACCAATAAATTCGGATTTAAAGCATACACAAGAAAAATTGCATTTATTTCATTAAAGCATAAATATTTATACAAGATGAGTTAGGGCTTCACAACCCTAGCCCCCAAAATTGAATTACTCACAACCCATTATCAAATACATCACCAAAATCATAGAAAAATTATGAAAGAGATAATAAGGAAGAGATAGGAGAGTTAGATTGGTCACTTCTAGCTATGGGTTAATATGAATCAAGTAATTTCTTCACCCAACTACCCAAAAATGGATGTGTGCTTTTGATGATGATTCCCTTGAAGCCTTGAGTGTCCAATCCCGAAAGATGAAATTAAAAATGAAGAAGGGAAGAGGAGAGAGTGTGAGGTGATGGGTGAGAGAAATGGGAATGAATGATAAATGGGGTGGTGTGCGGCGCTGTGTTTCCCCTACAATAGGGTGAGAGCTCTCATTCTAAATATACTAAAGCCCGTGGCACTGTTCATAAGGGCGTAAAAAGACAGTTTTGCCCTTTGTTTTTTGTGATTTATTGTTTGCCATTACCATTGTTCACACGAAAAGACGGTTTTACCCCCGATTTTTGACTGAAATTACAATCATGCCATATCCTTTCAATTTAGTGTTTTTGTATCTCATTTGTTGCTAATCTATAATTAACAACAAAATAAATTTTATTCTAAGTAGTGCCGATGTTTTTTAGATTGTGAGTATTCATCTATTATATATGAGACTTAGAAAAAAAAAAACAAACCCGCGACATTGCGCGGGTCAATTTGCTAGTTCTTATAATGGGTCGTGGTCTTCATAAGAGGAAGGAGGGGATTGGGCTGTCATGTAGTCAATGGTAGAACATAATTAGATTGGGCTGCTGATTGCACGTGGGTTTAATTGATGGAGGCTTAATTAAGATGATGGGCTAATGGCTTAATTAAGCCATACTTGTAGTCTTGAAGCTCCGTCTTCTTTAATTAAACTAAGGGGGGTGTATTCAATTCAGATTTTAAAAGATTTTGTTTGAATTTTTATAATCCATGGATTTACTTAATCCACGGATTGTTTAAATTCTATATGGACTCTGATTGATTCTAATGGATTGATTTACTGGTATTTGTTTTGATTTTACAAGTCCTTATGATATTTTTGGTAGGTTAATTTTTTTTTTCTTTAAAAGCAATGGATGTATGGATCCAACTATAATGTTATATCAATGACAAAATAGTGTGTGTGTGTGTGTGGCAATGTACCATTCTTTATGTTGTGTATAATGATATATGAATAATAAGAGAAAAATAATCAGCCAAAATGTTACACAAAAAATAAAGTAATAAACTAATGACATAATTTATTTCATATCTAATTTACAAAAGAAACATGTGTGTATGTATCATCTTAACAATACCATTGAAAGTGAGCTTAATTAGCTAGAAAGATTAAAAAAAAAAAATTAGATGAAAGCAGAGGCAGAGGCAGAGGATGATAGTGGGAAGATAGGTCTAAGACAAAATGGATGAGTGTCACCTATTGAGAGCTGCTTTTTTTTTTTTTTTTTTGTGAATAACTTCTTCATTTTTTGAGTGGGAAAGAATCCATCAAAATATCTTGGGAAGTGGTTGGATTGTTTTTGAGTTTTGATATGTATAAAAAGCACTATAAAATCCTCCAAAATCCAGCATTTAATGAAATCCTTAAAAATCCATATACTTTTGAATATCTGCAGATTTGAATGGATAATTCTAAATCTTAATTGAATACATCAAGATTTTAAAGGATTATTTAAAATCCCAATTGAATACCCATAGACTTTCAAAATACAAAAAAATCTTATAGACTCTTAAATGAATACACCCCACTAAATTTGGTTGAATTGTTAAGCTGCTATCATTCTTTAATTAAACTAATGTTAATTAGTTTAATTGAATCTGCTGCAGTTTTCATTTTTGTCTCGGATCAAGTTTAGCTCCTTTTGGATGAAATTGACTCGTGTTTGACTTTTCGTCATTTTGTCGAAAACTCCCATTTAGTCTAACTTTGCACCATTTTATCTCGATTTTTGCAACTCCGTTTATTTCATACAAAATAAATAAAAATGAATTAATTACATAATAATTGACTTGAGGATTAACTTAATTTCGGTGTTTAAGTAATGATTACATACATAAAAATGCACCTAATCAATTCGCTTACCATATTTTGGAACATCTCTAGAAACTCTAAAGTGTCTCCAATACGTGGGCATCAACCATTCAATATCTTTAATTCAATAATCAATTTCAGCTTTTTGAAGACAAAAAGTAATGAAATCAATGAATAGTTGCTTTGGGTACCCAAAGGTGGGGTTTGAGGATACACTGGTGGAGAACAAAACGAGAGGGAAATAACGAAAAGGATTCCAATTTTTCCTCCTTAAGGATTTCTTTTAGGTCATGAGTAGAAAATGTCAACAATACCCTCAACGACTAGTAAAATGTCATATTTAACCTTGATAAACATGCCGTTTTTGGCTGGAATAGTGACAGAATGTGGCTTTAGGTAACATTACAAAAGAACCTGAAAAGTTCAGGTGCTGGTTGTGACAAAAAATAAAATTCATGTACCACGTACCGATAAGATTCAGGTATAGTTTAGGTACTATTTATGATTTTTCTCATACTTTATCTAGTCAATTATTAGCCAGTAATTGATTTATTACGTGCGCTACTCCAATTAATAGGTTTGGTCACCATAAAGATAATATCTCCTCTGAGCTTTATAATGAGTGTGCTACAAGTAATTACAGGTAAGCGCTTCATTTTTAATTCAGTCAAATTTTGTTCAGTAGTAATACAAAATGAGTGACTAAACCTTGCATAGTGTGACATATGTTGTAGTGTTTAGACTTATTAAATAGGTGAGTTTTATTGTATTAGTGAGTGATATTGATGTTTGCTTAACTATATGTGTCATTGTAACTTTAGAATTAATAAAATCTCTTGGTAAAAAAAAAAAAACCTAATATAAGAAAACATTATTTCATTTTGTTTTTGATGTAAAAATAATGATAAAAATAAATAAAAGAAAATAAGTACTACAAAACGACCTCTACATGTTCACATCACAAAGTTCTATAAAACGAGCCAAAACAGAAGGCTGTAAGAGACGGCGCATGGGGGCATTCCAACCCAAATAGGGGGCCGAGACTTATGCCAAAATATACATCACAACAACCAGAACAACATTCTTAACTACAACAAAGTCTAATTTTGAACAACAATGGCGGAAATTACCTCAAAAGTTTCGGGGTACCAACACTTCAAATCGATCAGTCTCCCTACACACTACAAGTCGGCGCAGAGACTATAGGGTTTTTGACTACTGGCCTAAGGACTTCAAATCCCAAGTGATTTCGCGTTCTGAGGTAGCCGGAGGAGGGAATTCTGGCCGGGTCAAGTCGCGCGGGTTCGAACTGACTTTTCGGCTTCGACACTCACTGTATGTCACAAATTGGAGCTAGAGAGTGCTATGGATTGCCAAAGGGAGAATAGCCAAACATTTTCCAACCGGTGGCACGATCAGTGGTGGCCAGACAACGGAGAATCCGCCGTGTTTTGATTCGGGTTGGGTCGGAACCGGGTCACGCCTCTCTAAGTGTGTAGGACCTGACAAAGAGAAGAGGAGGTGTTCCAAACTGCCAGGGTTCCCCCTCATATACTTACAATGGAAAAATATCGAAATTGCCCTTATAAAAGTCTTCGAAAACTCTGATGAACTAATTCAACTTCCGTAGACCGCACTTAATTTACTCATACAAGCTCCTATTTTAGCCACCGCATGTCCACGGACTCGGCTTAACGTGACCTAGATTTTTCATGAATGAAGTTTCGTCGAAATATAAATCAATGAAAAAGTCAACTTTAGAATTCCCCCTAAATGTTTGAAATAAAAGTAAAAGTAAAGATTTCAATCGTTTATCGTCCAAATGATCAGTAAACCAGTAAATCTAGGTACGGGGCGTAACATGAGTTCTTCTTCCTAAGTTGCAAAAAGACAAGGCACTGGTTGAAGTGATGATTGAAGAAGTGAAGAACATCTTCATGCAGAAGTACACTCAGTATGCAAGTTCAGATCCAGTGGCTGCACATGCTTCAATGAATGTCACTATGCCAAGGATTGAGTTTGGAAGTACTGATCTGGGTGATGAGTATAGTCATGCAATGAATTTGCATCGATTCAAGTTGCTGAGGCAAGATAAAATGTCGTCGAGATAAGACAATGAGGTGGAGAAGTATATATTGGAGGTTTCAGAAGACCCTTCCAATCCTAAGTTTATAATTCTAGATTGGTGGAGAAGAATGATCCAAGATACTCCATTCTTTCACAAATTACCAAAGATGTCTTCGGTGTGCTTGCTTCAACAGTTGGTGGTGAATTTCCATTCAGCCTCAGCATAAGGTAGTTGGCCCTTTTAGATCATCACTCACTCTGAGAATGGTTGAAGTCTTGGTGTGCATGAGTGACTGGTTAAGTGCTGCAGGCTTTAATGTTATAAAGAGCCTACTAGATGAGTTGGAGCTGTACAATGAATTAGAAAAACTGGAATCTGGTAAACTTTCATACTTCTCTATTTCAGTTTCATGTATAATTGTTTCAGTTTCAAACTTTTAATTATTTTGAGATTTTGACATTCTATTTTAATTTTCTATTGTGTTAGAATCTGTGGTTACGCAAGCATCTGATTCTGAGGAGAGAGCAGTAAGTTGTGGCTGAAGCAGGCAAGTGAAGACTGAAGACTTGAAGGTGTTCTGATATGAAGAATTGAAGATGTGAACTTGCTTGGCATTTTTTTTTCTTTCATTTTTTTCCATTTCATTTACAATTTGGGCCTGTATGATTATTATACTTTTCTTTGCTTAGTTTTGCTGTTTGTTTGATGGAAGTCACGGAACTTTACTGTTAGTTTGCTGTTGCAGGCTCACTTTAGTGTTAGTTTGCATTGAAGTTTCAGTTTGAACTTTGAACAAAATTTATGAAGTTAGTTTGTGTTAATTAGAACTAGAATGTTTGTAATAATTGAGTCGTTATGGTTTGCTACTTATGTCTAGTTTTAATTAGCTTGTTGGAAATTTGGAATGTTTAGAACACTTGCTTTTGAGCTAGTTTGAGTGGTTTCTGCCTTGTTGAACACTTGAATGTTTAGATTTGAGAAATAAGACGTTTGGTAATTGAGCTTGACATTTTAGGCCATTTATGGATAAAACAATTAAATCGGTCTAAAAATCGAAACCAGCCCGGACCAAACATAATATCGGTGCAACAGAAATAATCTGTCCAGCTCAAATAATTTCAATAACGGTTTCAAATATGGGCCAATCGTAAATTGCGTTTCGAGTGCAGTTTGAGCCTCAAACTGAGCCAGCCCATACCTATTGTTAACTTGTAAGCGGAGGTAGTGGGATTCCCATGGCCCAGATACCATCACCACAAGGATCATATCTCCTCTGAACTTTATATAATATAAGAGCATCTCCAACAGTAGGAATTATTTTGTAGTTAAATATAGCTAAAATTGTGAAATATAGTTATTGATTTAACAATGTTGCTCCAGCAGTAGTAGCTATTTATAAATAATATACTATATTTTATCCAATCATAAATTGACATGTGGACAAAAGAGGAGAGAGGAATATAACTTTTGGTTTAACTATGCATGATTCTCTAGCTAAATATAGCTAGCCAATTTAGCTAAAGCTAAATTTAACTTAGCAATAGCTAGTCTGTTGGAGTTGAATTTTTCTTTAAAAATAGTTATATATAGCTAAAATTTGAATTTAACTAGTCTGTTGGAGATGCCCAGGCGACAGAAGTAACTAGTGCAGTAAAGTCCTAATATGAGTGACCAAACCTTGCATATTGCTATGTATTAATAATTGTTGTATTCGGTACAATAATTGTTGATCCAACATCATGTTTTACAAGTTATTCTATGAGGAGTTGGTGGGATTTTTTAATCTGACCGAGATACCATTAACAAACAGATCATATCTCCTTTAAACTTTATAAATAGGGAAAATGATCATTTACCCAATTTTTGGGTCATTTAACCCCATTTACCCAAACAGTCTAAGAGATTCCCCACTTAATCAACAGTTTTCATTTTTAAACCCCAATTACCCAATCTTTTCCTCACGTGCCTGTTTTATCCAAATTTGCTGACCCTTTTGCCCCTCTATAACTGAAACGCTTTCAAATTGTAACAGAAACGTGATTTAGGGAGCGAAGCTCTCCGAGTTTAGAGAGAGAGAGAGAATCGGCCGGGATTGTAGAGAGAGAAGCTCCGTGGTTTTTGATAGTGGAGCTGTATCATTTTAGAGAGGGAGAGAGAGAGAGAGGAGCCGTGCGATTTCAAATTCTGGAGAGAGAAGCTCCCTGGTTCCGGCGTGCGTAGCTCTCCGGCGATTTCAGTGTGGGAAGCTCTCCGGCGATTTGTATTTAGAGCTGGTGGTAGAGGATTTGCGAAGCCTAGAGAGAGAATATCTGCTGCTATTTTCAAATGGAGCGAGGTCGAGATGCTCTGTGTGTTCCTCCACTGCGGTTTGTTTTTTTTTTCTTTAGCTCTATCTAATCTGTTTGAGTTTTAGCTCGATTTAATCTGTTTAACTAACAGATCTTCTTGTGTACGAATTGTTGTGTTATTTTCGAACTGAATTTTCTGAATCAGAGATTCGTGTTATGTTTGTTTTGGTTTTGAATTGTTGTTGCAGTTTTGTTATGAATTTCCAGGTGTTTTTGAGTGCATTGTGTTAGTTTTGATTTTCTGTATTAATTTCGTGTTTTTATTGGTGAATTCATGATTGGATGAGGGTTTGAGCTGTTTCCGAGGTGATCTGGTAGCTCTGATTAAATTTTTGGGAGGCAGTAATATTTTTACTGGGGGGCAGTAATGTGTGTTCAATGATATTTTAGTATCTATAATTGTTGCCTGCTGATCTTTTATTTGAATTCATTTCAATTTATTACATTTTCGAAATTGTTTTTGCTGTTTTGACTACATTATTGGGGACCAGTAGTATGTGTATTGGGGGGCAGTAATGTTTTGATGTGATATTAAATCGCTGTAATTGTTGTCTAGGTATCCTTTTCATTATTTTAAAAGTAATTTGGTACTTCTGCTATTTCGTTGTGGTAGTTTTGATTAAATCATTGGGGGGCACATCTCAATTTAATGGGGGGCAGTAACATGTGATGTAGGTTTAATAATAGATTCGTTCGGTTGTGTTTTCTTCGCAGGTCTATGGTTGATCCTCTGGTTGCTAGGTGCCTTTACTCTGGCAAAGGTTATATGATTCCTTTGAATCAATGCATGAGCTACTCTGAGTTGTATGAAGACATTTTCCGTACATTCCAGTTTTTGCCAAGTGATATTATTGAGCTTCAGTATTCAGTTCCAGGTTGTGAAGTTTGTTTTCTTCGTAACGATCGTGATTTCCAGATGCTGTTTTGCTCTGCTAGAATACATAGGTTAGAGTGTGTCGATATTTCAGTTTTAAAGATTGGGGGAGGTTGTAGGAGAACTTGTTCTGTGGATAGTGGGTCGGAAGTGATTGATGAAGATGATTATTTGGGTGATGCATTCAGGACTGAAGTTCACAAGACGTATTTGTCTGATGAGTGGAGTTCTTATATTCATCATGTCGGGGATAAGTTTCATGGTGCCGCTGAGCTCCGTGAGAAGCTCAGGAAGTATGCAATTGCAGTTGGTTTCGAGTTTGTTTTGCTGAGAAATGATTTGGACCGTATTCATGCAGTCTGTGCAAATGTTGGAACCGAAGGATGTGATTGGCATCTTCGTGCTTTTTCATCATCTGCCAATGGTTGCCTTTACATAACAGAGTTGAATAATGTTCACACTTGCAAGGGTGTAGTGAGGACTCAAAAGCACAAGCTTTTGGGATCCAAGGTTGTCAAGACTTGCATTGCTGCTGATGTTAGCTATAATCTTTCATTGACTCCAAGGGAAATTATGAGCAAGTTCAAATCAACTTATGGGTTTGATATTTCCTACAAGGTTGCCTTGAAAGCAAAGCATCGGGCTAAGGAAGCGATTTATGGTTCCGATGCAGACACGTTTAGCAAGTTATCTTGGTATAAGGAAGCTGTTTTGCAGAGTAATCCCGGCTCTTCTTTTGTGTTGGAAGTTGAACCATCGACGAATCGTTTTCAGAGGCTTTTCGTAGCTTATGGAGGTTGTGTAGAAGGGTTTCAATTCTGTTTGCCTGTGTTGTATGTTGATGGAACGTTTGGTAAGAGCATTTACAAGGGGCAGATTCTGTCTGCAACTGGAAGGAATGGGAATCAAGGTAACTGTATTGTTTATTGCCCCCCCTACATTTATTATTGGCCCCCAGTAATATTGGCTTTTGTTATAGTTTCATCTGTGTGCTTAATATTTCTTGTTCTAGTTTCTTTCATTGTGATAGATATCATTTTTACATTGCTGTGCGACGCTGTGATAGGTTCCTGCCGTTCAATATCAACATTATTGGCCCCCAGTAGACTGATTTTCCAGTGATCTGGTTTATGCAGGTTTCTACCCTCTAGCCATATGTTTTTGTGATTCTGAGACAGATGCAAACTGGACATTCTTTTTCAAGCATTTGAAGAGTCTGCTTGAACCTCAAGGAAGAGTTATCACATTTATTAGTGATCGGGGTGTTGGATTGTTGAGTGCTTTCGATAAGGTATTTGCTGGTAATCCTCATCTGTTTTGTTACAAGCACTTGGTGGCGAACCTTGCCGGTAAATATAGGGGTAAAGGTAATTCAAAATTGATTGAAGATGTTAAGCAGAAGTTTTTTAAGGTTGCATATTCCTCTACTGAGAAGGAATACCGTTTCAATTTGCGGTTGCTTAGAGCAGTTGGTGGTGCCGATATTATTGACCCTTTTCTTGCTGAATTGCCTGTGGAAAATTGGTGCCGTGCATTTTATACTAGTTGCCGATATGGAATTATGGCTAATGGGATTGCTGAATCATTTAACTCTTGGATTGCAATTGAGCGTTTGATGCCAGTCTATTGTATGCTGGACCAGACAAGAATTAAACAAATGGAGATGGCCGGTAAGAGGAGGGAAGAGGCAGAACGTTGGACCACAGAACTAACTCCCAAAATGGAGGAAAGATTGAAGGAGCAAATGGAGAAATCTCGTCGTTTCAGTGTCCATTATTCTAGCCCTGGAGTTTATGAGGTTCGATCTGACTTTTCATATGTAGTCAACATCTCCGATCATTCATGTTCATGTGTGAAATGGCAGATTAATTGTTTTCCTTGTCCTCACGGCCTTGCTGCATTACAGGCTGCTTCTGTAAATGTATATGATTATATTGATAAGTACTTTCAGGTTGATATGTTCAAGAAGAGCTACAGTTTTCCTATCTGTCCGATAACCAATGTTGATATGTCTTCTTCAGAATCTGCTTCTGAATGTATATTACCTCCCCTTTCGAAGAGGCCCCCCGGGAGGCCTAGGGTGAAGCGGTTCAAGTCGGTTGGAGAGGCTGAAAAGAAGCTGATTCGTTGTGGTCGTTGTGGCAAAATGGGCACTCATAACAAGTTGAGCTGCACTGAACCTCTCGTTCAGTAGTAGTATATGTTTCTGTAAAGAGTCGTTACGTTTTGAATTTGTCTACTGGGGGGCAGTAATTGGTTTATGGGGGGCCAGTAATTGTGTATATTCAGGCACTAATAATCATTTTTCTTTTAATATGTCAGATTCTTACAGTTGGGATGATTAAAAGATTTTTTACACAGCTGAATTTAAATTTTCCAACAGGTTTAATGCTTACAGGTGGTTTCTGGGGGCCAGTAAACATATTAGTGCCCCCCAGTAAACACATCAATTCAAGGACTCCTTGTATATTCAGGCTCAAACAAGCATTATTCTTTTCGGAATACAGAATTATACGTTTGGCTTCTTTGCAGTTGCTTTTAGATAGTTTAAGTCAATTTTCCAACAGGTTTAGCTGTTTTTAGTGCTTACAGTAGGTTTCTGGGGGGGGGGGGGCAATAAACAAATTCCTGCCCCCCAGTAATGTCATCTTTTAAATGACATCTACACATTTGAAACCCTGTTCAAATGTTGCCAACAAATTTAAAAGCCAACTGAGTGACTTCAATACATCTACTGGGGATATTAGTGGGGCCCAATAGTATTCTGACCTACAAACAACAAATTACTGGGAGGTAGTAACATGTCTACTTTGGATCATTTTGTGTAAGGTGCATGCTTCTAATTGAAGTCAGCCCAATAATGCAGTTCATTTCACCATAGTTTCAAGATAAGGCTAGTACGAGAACTTTACAATCCCTACTCTTCGGATACAAAATCTACATTTCTAAATATGTTATATCTTATCACAAAGAAATTGCCCCCCACTAAACCATCAGAAATTGCAACAGATTCAAGTATTCACAGTGTATTGCACATCATCACAAAGAAACACAATATTTGTTTTAGAATCAACAAGAGATGATGACTGTCTTCTGAGGAAGACAGAATTGGGGGGAAGTAATGAGTCTACTGCCCCCCACTAAACCATCAGAAATTGCTCCAGATTCAAGTATTCACATACTGCACCCCAATATCTGTCTACTGCCCCCCACTAGACTGACACAAACCTCACACTTTCCATCAAACATTACACCGGTTCCTATATTTCGCTGTTTATAGAATTTATTCACACTCAAAGCAACAGTTAATGTCTAAAAACCAACATTATGATGGTCAATAATATCTCTACTGCCCCCCAGTAGACTGACACAAACCACACAATTTTGTTTCATTTATCGACTACTGCAGTTTAACACTACATTTACTGTGGAATATCAGTTTCAGTCCGTCAATAAATAAAGCAGTCATCGTTGGCCCCCAATACAACGTCTACTGGGGGGCACTAATGTTACGACTTTTATGGTTATGACCCCAGAATAGGCGTTCAATAACACCTCATTTTCTCTAAATGAATCGACAAGCAACATTCGTATCAGATTTTCTCAGTGAGGATACCAGACACCCTATATTTTCACCGATTCTGGAACTTGCAAAGTCGCTCGAGAAATTTCACAGAAATGTAACCAAAATGAAACTTCAAATTACTTTAAACGTAAGATTTTGTAATAGGTTCTTCAGAAAACATGAAAAAACTGGAAAACGGAGTCGGAAATTGAGTTTTTACCTGTTTCGATATCTTCGAAGCCGAAGAAGGGAAAAAAATTGCCGGACCTTGAAGCGTCGTCGCCGTAGAACGGTCAGAATCCAGGTGAGAGAGAGAGAGAGAGAGGGAGAGATAGTGAAAGAGGGAGTGAGGCAGAGAGAGAAAACGAATCGGTTACGGAGGGAGGAAGAGATTTGACCCAGATTGACGCTTGATAGAGATGGGTAACTGACGAGTCGTGCGGTTTTAGTGTAGTGGCACTACCGTAATAAAAATTTCATCCGGAGCCTAGATGAGTCATGACACAGTAGAATTGGGTAAGTGGGCACAAACAGTTAAAGGTGGAGTGATTGGGCAAATATTAGGTTAAAAATGGGTAACTGGTCTCAGCCCCAATTAAAAATAATACAGCTAAGTGCTTCATTTCTTTGCTTCAGACGAATTTTGTTCAGTAGTAGTTCATTTCTTGCTTCAGTCAAATTTTGTACAGTAGTGCGTCGTCCAAATATGAGTGACGACCAAACCTTGCATAATCATATTGCTATGTATCCATGGTTTGCTATGGGTCATTTGACTGCATTCCTCCACATCTCCAACAAACTCGCAGAAAGAGGACACAACATCTCCTTCTTTAATTTTACCTCTCAAAACTCAATCCAAGTTGCAGCATTATAATCTCTACCCTCATCTCATTACCTTTATTCCTGCTATGATGAAATAAGTGGAAAAAGAAATTCCTGCTAAATATTTTAGGTTAAAATGACAACAATCATTGTCTTCGGTAATTTTTCTTTTGACAAACGAACTTGTTCGTTGATCCCAAATTTGCCAATTAGTCAATCCCCAACAACTCATTTTAAATGTTGTACGATGTGGGCTACCCCAATAATGCAATCTTGCAAGTGGTAGTGGGTATTTTTTTCTGCCGACACACCATAACCACAGAGATCATCTCCTCTAGGGTATATTATTATGGGTGTGAGTTGAGTACTTCATATCTTGATTCAGTCAAGTTTTGTTCAGTAGTGCCTAGTCCAAATATGAGTGACGATCAAACCTTGCATATTGCTATGTATCCATGGTTTGCTATGGGTCATCTGACTCCATTCCTCCACATCTCCAACAAACTCGCAGAAAGAGGCCACAAGATCTCTTTGTTTTTACCTCTCAAAACTCAATCCAAGTTGCAGCACTATAATCTCCACCCTCATCTCATTACCTTCATTCCTATCAATGTCCCTCATGTCGATGGCCTTCCTCCGGGGACTGAAACCACAGCTGACATTCCTCTCTCTTTGGGCTCTCTTCTTGCTACCGCCATGGACCTCACTCGACCCCAAATCGAACAATCTCTCCTCAAACTCAAGCCTGATTTTGTGTTCTTCGATTTTAGTTACTGGTTGCCTGCATTGTTGCGTGAACTAGACAATAACATTAAGTCAGTATGTTACTGGGTAATTACTCCTGCAGCTATGTGGTACGGCTTGCGAAGTCTAGGCCTGCCTAGAAAAAATCAATCGGATGAAGCTGATCGTTCATTCTCATTACGAACTCACGAAGCTCGAGCTTTTGAAGCCATGATGAACATGGACTATGGCAGGGAGGTAACATTCAGCAAACGCCTATTGACCACTTTAAGCGATTGTGATGCAATTTGTTTCCAAACTTGCAGAGAATTCGCAGGGCCATTTTGTAACTATATTGAACTCCAAATGAACAAGCCAGTGATTCTTGCAGGGCCAGTGATGCCAGATCCCCCGAGTTCACAGTTGGAAGAGAAATGGGCAACATGGCTTGGAGGGTTCAAACCCAGAACCGTGATATTCTGTGCTCTTGGAACTGAATATATTCTCACAAAGCAACAACTGCAACAACTATTATTGGGTTTTGAGCTTACTGGTTTGCCATTCTTCGCTGCCCTGAAACCGCCAACCGGAGTTGAATCAATTGAATCGGCAGTGCCAGAAGGCTTTGAAGAGCGTGTTAAAGGAAAAGGGGTTGTTTATGGGGGTTGGGTTCAGCAGCCTTTAATACTGAAGCACCCATCTATAGGTTGCTTTGTGACTCACTGCGGTCCAGGGTCTTTAAACGAGGCGTTGCTGAATGAGTGCCAATTGGTGTTTTTGCCAAATATTATTGATCAGGTAATCAACGCGAGAATGATGAGCGGTGATTTGAAAGTTGGAGTTGAAGTTGAGAAAGGGGATGAAGATGGATTGTTCACCAAGGAAGGTGTTTGCAAAGCTGTGAGAGCTGTGATGGATGAGGACAGTCAGGTTGGAAAGGAGGTGAGCACCAACCATGCCAAGTGGAGAGAGTTTATCTCCAGTAAAGGGCTTGAGAGCTCATATATTGATGGTTTTGTGCAGAAGTTGCATGACCTCCTATGATGATCGCAACATGATCTAGGATAAATTATTTGGATGATTGATATATATTAATGTTTTGTATAAGATTCCAAGAGGATCTGCTTTGTAATTTTATTTTCTTATTGTCAACTTCCACTGGTTAAGAATACTAACTGCCATAGATAGAAGCAAACTACCTAAATAACCAGTAGAAATGAGACGCAGTGTCGATCCTCACAATCTACCGGTTATTATGTGTGGTGATCATAGCAGCATTCGGATATGAAAGGCCGTCTTTCTCAAGAATGAATATGAGAATATTAGTTGGTAACACAATGGAGAGGGCACAACCCTTCGGTAACTGGGAAATCCAACTCCGATACACATAATCGAATTTATGTTGGCACTGATGGCCCGTATTTTAGCGAGAATAAGGTTATAAACTTATAATCAACTACTCAATGCGAAAAAAGAGTCATTTCGAATAAAAAATTATTTTTTTTACGCCAAATTATCAATTGATTTAAAGAATCACCTGTAAAAAGAAACTATCTATAACAAATCCCAACACAAAGTAAAAATGTATTGTTTAGATGATTTTCTTAAACGATAATGTGATAACTTAGTAAATAAAATATCCCATTTGAACCCCATCTCGTCATCGCCATGGACCTAACTTGATCCCATATCAAAAATCTCTTGGCCAACCCAGGCTAAATGTCGTGTTCTTCGATTTCAATACTGTTTTTGAGAACGAATTAGTGAAATTACCCCAATATAAATTATAAAACACGTCTAGTAGTGACGGGTACAAACTAGTAAAATTACCCCAAACCCCCCAAAACAAAAGAACACGTCTGGTACAAAGGGGCTACTTGTCATGCCTTCGGAAGTCTTTTACCTCTGTGGGCTTTCGTTTCTCTAAGAGCAAATGCATCGCAACTGGCATTGCCTCTTAATTAGCCCAGAATCAAATGCACCGCATGAGTTATTGCCCGATTAAAAGCTGATCGACCAAGCACACCGGCATCTTTTGCCTCTCGATCTGGTCGACCAATTCAGTGGGACCTACGTAATTAAAGCATATGAAACACTTTATTTTATCTGCCAGCTTTTTCTCTTCCCACTTTTGTGAAGCATTAGGGTTTACTAGCTTGCATTTATTGTTTGGTAGTTAATTTGTTAATAATGTTTGCCCTAGTTATTAGGGTAAGTTGTTAGTGCTGTTAGTGTTTGAATTGGTCTTAGACCTCTGAACCACGTTTAGGATAATGTTCAACGTGGAGTTTGTTTATTTCCATTCCATATAAAAGGCTGGTATATAAGCCGCAGTTGTGTTTCAATAAACGAAGTGTTTTCATCTTCAAATACAAAGAGTACCAGGTTGATCTTGAGATATCCTATCAGTGGTATCAGAGCCCTTCACGGGGCCTGATCAGGAGTGTGAGAGACAATTGTAAGGAGGGAAACTACGGGTTTCATAAGAAGATAGAGTTTGAGTGTGAGAGAAACATAACAAGTAAGGAGTGAGTTTGTGATGGCAACGGATAATAATTTCGTCCAACCTGCCATACCTAGATTCGATGGTCACTATGACCATTGGTCTATGTTGATGGAGAACTTCTTAAGGTCGAAAGAATACTGGAATTTGGTGGAATGTGGAATTCCGGCGATTGCAAGAGAAGTTGAACTTACAGAGGCTCAACGCAAGGCTATTGAAGAGGCCAAGCTAAAAGATTTGAAGGTAAAGAATTATCTTTTCCACAGGACAATCATGGAGACGATCCTGAACAAGGAAACGGCCAAAGCAATCTGGGACTCAATGAGGCAAAAGTACCAGGGTTCCACCAAAGTGAAACGAGCTCAACTACAAGCCTTGAGAAGGGAGTTTGAAATCCTTGGCATGAAGGAAGGAGAGAAGGTGGATGATTATTTTGCTAGGACTTTAATGATAGCAAATAAAATGAAGATCCATGGAGAAAGAATGGAGCAGAATGTGATCGTGGAGAAGATCCTAAGATCCATGACCTCCAAATTCAATTATGTGGTTTGTTCGATTAAGGAGTCAAATGATCTTGCTATCATGAGTATTGATGAACTTCAAAGCAGCTTGTTGGTCCATGAACAAAGAATGCAAGGGCAGCAAGAGGAGGAACAGGTGTTAAAGATTACCAATGAAGGAAGGTTTGGAGGTAGAGGAGAGTACAGATTTGAAGGCAGAGGCAGAACCCGGGGAGGTTTCAGAGGAAGGGGTCGAGGGAGAGGTAGACAACCTTTCTCTAAAGATCTTGTTGAGTGTTTTAAATGTCACAAACTAGGGCATTTTCAATACGAATGCCCTAGTTGGGAGAACGGTGCAAACTATGCAGAGTTGGATGAGGGTGAGGAGATGTTGTTAATGTCTTATGTCAAGATGAACAACTCAAGCAGGGAGGATGTGTGGTTCTTAGACTCAGGATGCAGTAACCACATGTGTGGTACAAAGGAATGGTTCTCGGAATTTGACAAAGGGTTCAGGCAATCTGTGAGACTTGGAGATAACTCAAGGATGACGGTGATGGGAAAAGGAAGCATCAGACTACAAGTAAATGGCTTAACTCAGGTAATCACTTCAGTTTATTTTGTGCCTGAGTTAAAGAATAATCTTTTGAGTGTGGGTCAACTACAAGAAAGAGGCCTTGCCATCTTGATCAACAATGGGATGTGCAACATCTACCATCCGAGTAGGGGGCTAATCATGCAGTCCAGAATGTCCTCAAATCGAATGTTTGTTGTGTTGGCTACGGTGGTGTCTCAACCAAAGGCATATTTCCAAACTGTGACTGAGGACAACATGTTGCTATGGCATCGCAGATTTGGGCATCTAGGTTTCAAGGGCCTAGAAACCTTGTCTAACAAGGAAATGGTGCAGGGACTACCAAAACTCACAGCTCCATCCAAAGTGTGTTCCGACTGCATGATGGGAAAGCAACATCGAGAAGTCATTCCTAAGAAAAGTCTGTGGAGAGCTTCACAGCGTCTTCAGCTTGTTCACGCTAATATTTGTGGTCCCATCAAGCCTAAATCACATAGCAACAAAAGGTACTTGATAAATTTCATTGATGATTATAGTAGAAAGACCTGGACCTATTTCTTAACAGAGAAGTCTGAGGCTTTTGGCGTATTCAAGAAGTACCGGGCTATAGTTGAAAGGGAAAGTGGAAATCATATTCACTGTTTACGCACCGATAGAGGAGGTGAGTTCACCTCAACGGAGTTCAATCAGTTTTGCAGTGAGCATGGCATTGCTAGGCAGCTTACAGCGGCTTACACACCTCAGCAAAACGGTGTGGCAGAGAGGAAGAACCGCACAGTCATGAACATGGTACGTTGTATGTTATCTGAAAAGAAAATTCCTAAAGTCTTTTGGCCGGAAGCTGTTAATTGGGCGATACATGTGTTGAATCGGAGCCCAACTCTAGTTGTGAAGGAGGTAACGCCTGAAGAAGCCTGGAGTGGCAACAAACCTTCTGTTGACTACTTTAGGGTTTTCGGGTCCATTGCATATGTTCATGTTCCAGATGCTAGAAGGTCGAAATTGGATGATAAGAGTGTGAGATGTGTCTTGTTGGGTGTAAGTGAAGAGTCGAAGGCCTACAGACTTTACAATCCTATTTCGAAAAAGATAGTAATTAGTAGGGATGTGGTGTTTGCAGAATAGGAGTTATGGGATTGGAACAAAAGTGATGGTGAGATCAAAGATGATATATTGGAGTGGGGTGATGAGGAAGATAAGGAGAATGAGGAAGATCAAGTGATAGAAGAAGGTGTGAATGTTGAAAATGGGGAAGCAGGAGAAGGAGGAGCCATAAACTCTTCATCCAGTGATCAAACGAAGAAGGTTCTGTGAGTCCAGTTGCAGGGAGGAATAGAAGAGTGCCGGATTGGTGGCAAGACTATGTATCCGGTGAAGGCTTATCAGAAGAAGATGTGGAGCAAAATTTAGTTATGTTTACTGCTCTTGAAGATCCTGTGACGTTTGAGGAGGCTGTGAGAAGCTCGAAGTGGAGAGAGGCCATGAAATTGGAGATCAAAGCCATCGAAGAGAATGAGACTTGGGAGCTGATAACCTTACCAGAAGGAGCAAAGAAAATTGGCGTGAAATGGGTTTTTAAAACAAAGCTTAACGAGAAGGGTGAGGTCGACAAATTCAAAGCTCGTCTTGTGGTAAAAGGTTACTCCCAGCAACATGGAATTGATTACCATGAGGTGTTCGCTCCTGTGGCTAGATGGGACACTATCAGAGTTATTCTTGCTCTAGCAGCTCAAAAGGGATGGTGTGTATATCAAATGGACGTAAAAAGTGCATTTCTGCATGGGGAATTAAATGAGGATGTGTTTGTTGATCAACCGCAAGGATTTGAGAGAAAAGGAGCAGAACACAAAGTTTACAGGCTGAAAAGAGCATTGTATGGGCTTAAGCAAGCTCCCCGAGCTTGGTATAGCAGAATTGAAGGATATTTCATCAAGGAAGGGTTCGAAAAATGCCATTGTGAGCACACATTGTTTGTGAAGACTGAAGTTGGAGGTAACATTCTCATTGTAAGTCTTTATGTAGATGATTTGATCTTTACTGGTAACAATGAGGATATGTTTGTGAAGTTTAAGCAATCAATGATGAAAGAGTTTGCCATGACTGATCTTGGCAAGATGAAGTATTTTCTTGGGGTGGAAGTTATATAGAATGAGCAGGGAATCTTTATTAATCAAAGGAAGTATGCATATGAGGTGTTGGCACGTTTTGGAATGGCTGATAGTAACTCAGTGAAGAACCCAATTGTTCCAGGGTTTAGGCTGTCAAAGAGTGGGAAATGAGCTGCTGTAGATGCTACAATGTTCAAGAAAATAATTGGGAGTTTGATGTATTTAACAGCTATGAGGCCAGACTTGATGTTCTCAATTAGTTTGATTAGCAGATATATGGAGAGACCCACTGAACTTCACACGCAAGCTGCGAAGAAAATCCTCAGGTATTTGAAGGGTACAGCTGAGTTGGGGATTGCTTATAGAAGAGGTGGAGAAGAGAAGCTGGTAGGGTTTGCGGATAGCGATTATGCGGGGGACATCGATGATAGAAAGAGTACTTCAGGGTACGTCTTTATGCTTGGAACTGGAGCAGTTTCATGGTCATCAAAGAAGCAACCAGTTGTGACCCTATCAACCACAGAAGCTGAGTTTATTGCAGCTGCATATTGTGCGTGTCAAGGGGTATGGCTGAGAAGAATACTCGAGAAGATTGGGCATGCTCAAAGTAAGTGTACTACGATTTATTGTGACAACAGTTCAGCTATAAAACTTTCGAAAAATCCAGTCATGCATGGTAGGAGTAAGCATATAGATGTGAGATTTCATTTTTTGAGTGACTTAACAAAGGAGGGAATTGTCGAATTGGTGCACTGCAATACACAAGAACAGGTCTCAGATATCATGACAAAGCCACTCAAATTGGTATCGTTCTTGAAGCTACGAGATAAGCTGGGCATGTGCTCGAAGCTGGAGTAAACTGATTGCAATCTTCTGCAATTCAGTTTAAGGGAGGATATGTGAAGCATTAGGGTTTACTAGCTTGCATTTATTGTTTAGTAGTTAATTTGTTAATAATGTTTGCCCTAGTTATTAGGGTAAGTTGTTAGTGCTGTTAGTGTTTGAATTGGTCTTAGACCTCTGAACCACGTTTAGGATAATGTTCAACGTGGAGTTTGTTTATTTCCATTCCATGTAAAAGGCTGGTATATAAGCCGCAGTTGTGTTTCAATAAACGGAGTGTTTTCATCTTCAAATACAAAGAGTACCAGGTTGATCTTGAGATATCCTATCAACTTTTGACCTTTGCTACAAAGAAGAAGACAGAAACAGAGAAGAAGGGGAAGAAGAAAGAGAAGCAGAAGCAAGGGCAAAACTGAGAAGAAAAGAATGTACTCTGCAACAGATGAAAGTCTTGCCTTATAGGGGTGCACCAAAATAATGAAAGGCAAAGGCAAAATCAATGAATAGTGCATAATTAGGAGGCAAAACCTCTCCTTTTGCCTTTGCCAATTGCCTGATGCGGTGCATTTGCTCTAATTGTTGGACCTTTGTTGCAGTACGTCTGTACGTGTCTCTGACCTAAAAGGAAAAAAAACAATAATGCAAATGACTCGGTACAATGTCGTCAACTTTTTTTTGTTTTCTTGATGATCAAAGGACATTCATGCAATTATGAAAATTATAAAGAAGATCCTCGTGGATCTTATATAACACTTAAAGGTGAGTTGTATGCCATCCGTGCAGGGCTTGATCTTATTAATTCTCTGCAATTACAACAGGTGGTGATAGAGAGTGACTGTACAGAGGCCATTACGGAGGCCTCATGTGTGGATCATACTCTTCTTGCAAATGGAGGCCTCATCGATGATATCCAATCTACTATGGCTACAATTCCTCACGTACAGTTGTGCTATGCCCCTCGTTCCTGCAATAGGGTTGCCCATAGACTAGCTGGAATAGGCTTTGAAGCCACACACCATATAGTTTGGCTGGATCAAACTCCAGAGTGTATTACTGATGTAATCACTTACGATTGTAACCACCTCACTTGAGGTTCCTTCTATAAAAGTTTACTCGTTGATTCAAAAAAAAAAATATATATATATATATAACAATAAAATATCACAAATTATTGATCCAAACTTTATTTTATTAAAGCTGGTGCCCATAACTAACGACTTTATTAGATATCGATCATATCTAATGATTTGAAATCATGATTAAAGTCAACTTTTTTTTTTGTTTTCTTGATGATCAAAGAACATTCATGCATTTATAATCAAAGAAAATTATAAGGACTAAATTCAGTTTGCCCCCTCTAACTTTGGGGCAAACATCAATTTGGTCCCTGATTTTTTTTTTTAATCATGATGGTCCTTGCACTTTTAATTTTCATCACCGACGTCCAAATTTCAAATTTGACTTCAAATATGACGTCACAAGCTGAGTTGGTCCCAACATGAGGGCCCACAGGAAGGGCAAAATAGACATTTCACAATAAAAGATTAAAAAAAAAAAATCTCTCCACGTAATTATTTTGGGACAACATGTAATACTCATTAGTTAGAGTCCATTATGTAAATTGAGGAAACTTGAGATTGATCCACCAAGAAACCATAAGAGTGGTCACGAAGTAACATTGGGAGTGATCACCAAGTCATCTTATGAGTGATCATCAAGTCACCATATGAGTGATCACCAAGTTAGTGTGATCATCAAGTAATTCTACCCCTATTTAAAGGGAACTAATGAGAATGAGAAGACACACCTCTTTCCCCCCGATCCATTATTCGCTCTTCATACTTTACTTTCTAGCAAGCAAGTTATCTCATTTTATAACACGTTATCAGCACGATAGTCTCTCGTATAAACTCCCGAAGATTCAAGAGTCATATGGTGCAACTTCATTCTGGGTAATACTCTTGATATAGAGTTTAACTTGCTTGTTCTTTGTTCATATGGTATTCTCCAATATTTATTATGTCAACCACGAGGATATGCACAATTTGAAATGCAATTGCATCTACAACATTCATTGTGTGAGTGGGCATCAATATTCAAGTTGTTCTAGGCATCTTGCTAGACACACATATCAATGAGGTAAGTACACATTCTTTATCATCTTGACTTATTACCATCCTTGTGTTTGTTTATGCTACATTTAATCATTTATATCCTTATTCATTATAAGCAACCAGAATTTCCTAATTGGTCTATCTCGAACCCGAAGTTTTGAGTGCTATGAGTTTGAACCCCAAGTTCAAACCACCAAAATTTGGAACACGAAGTTCCAGTTGGTTTGTCTCGAACCCGAAGTTTCGAGTACTAAGTGTTTGACCCGAAGTTCAAACCACCAAAAGTTAGAACCAAGAAGTTATAATAATAAAGTCTCGAACCTGAAGCTTTGAGTACATACATGGCATATTCAAGCATGAATATGGAAAATGGATGCTCTCAACTAAAGAAAGATGGAGAAGGCATATGTCTTGTAACAGTGCGACCACGCACACGATCCTTCGAGATCAAAAATATTTCTCCAATTCAAGTTTGACGAGAGCAAAAGTGACATCCATTTCAGGTCTTGCAGACCTAATTGAAGGCTCTAGAAGAGCTCATATTCAGTTACCAAGTGGTACTCAATTATCCATTCAAGAGGCATTATACTCCTCCAGATATAGAACGAATATGTTGAGTTTTAAAGATATACGCTTGAATGGGTACCACATAGAGACCATAAATGAGAATAATGTTGAATATCTTTGCATTACGTCCAATACTTACAGCCAAAGGCGTATATTGGAAAGATTTGTTGCCCTCTCATTTGGTTTGTATTATACAACCATTAAATCAATTGAGGTATACCATGTCGTGAACCAGCAGTTCACTGATCAACATACATTTATGCTTTGGCATGACCGTTTGGGTCACCCCAGATCCACCATGCATGATGCGTAGGATCATAGCAAATTCCAATGGACACCCATTGTTGAATAAAAATATTATTTTGCCAAGCAATAATCTTATAAAGCATGCTCACAAGGAAAGTTGATCATGAGGCCATCTTTTGCAAAGGTTAATCCAAATTCCCCATCATTTCTACAAAGAGTTCAAGGGGACATTTGTGGGCCTATCCAACCGTCTTGTAGACTATTTCGGTATTTTATGGTCATGATTGATGCTATTACAAGATGGTCACATGTAAAATACCATATTTTAGAACATGCAGTTCTAATTAGTAAAACTCGAATTGATGGAAAATGTTTCCCAATTATAAGAGGACTAGAAGTTCCTCAACTTGGTATTACATGAAAATGGGCGTACAGTCTCTCTTCTTATAATTACATGGGAACCTGAAGTTCACTCCACTCTTAGAACCTGAAGCTTCTAATTGTGTAGACTCGAACCTGAAGTTTCGAGTAGATCTAGAATGAAAAAAAAATTCTAGTATGTGTCACCCTCGAACCTAAACTTGCGAGTAAGTTGTTTTCAACATGAGATTGTACAAGAACCTGAAGTTCTAAATCCTAACACATCCCATTTATGAAAAAGTTGTGTCAACAACATAATGTGATCGTGTTCATCGTCTTTAAAGCTCTGGTAATAACAATAATCTCAGGTCTTGTAGATCTTATTGATCGATGACTCCGGAAGAGTTCATCTAGTGGAGTATAGTTGCATTATGCACCTCCAAAAGAGACATATGTTGGAAGAGCTTGCCATCTTGTATGGGTTGTATCATAAAGCCAATTTTGACATGGCCCAATCATAACCACAAGAAGTGAAATAGTGGCAAATGAAAAGACCATATAAGTGGTGCCCAAAAATCATGGGAATGCTTTCTACATGTGAGATGGAATTAAGCATTGGGCATATGCATGTTTTGCACTCCATACTATGGTAGATTTTTATCAAGCCACTTTGGAAGAGAAGTGACCAAAGTAAGCACTGAGATGCTTTCAACATGCTTGATATTCCACCATGCTATATTACGAGTCCTCCTTTATTTGGCTAGGACTTCCACCATAATAATATTAAAACATGGTATTGTGAATTTTGTGATTGAATTAGATATTAGAACCTGAAGTTTCTTTATCTTTAATCACATGAGAACTTGAAGTTTCTCAAAGGTATCGCCAAAAAGAGATCGAAACTTGAAGTTTCTTGATCCTTGATTATATGAGAGCTTGCAGTTCTTCAGCAATGTTAATGTGGATCCTCTAAATAAAGTTCATGCTCCTTTTGGAACCTAAAGTTCCAAAAGTTATTTAAACTCAACCCAGAAGCTTTGAGTACAATTAAAGGGTCACAAAGAGCACAATTGTTTCGAGTGAAATATTGTGACATGAAATTCAAAGATGTCGCCTTGTTAAGAACCTAGAGTTCTAACATTTATGGATCCCAATGCATCGTTTCCTTCTAAGTAAATTTGGCGAAAAAAAGAAGGAAATATATGTGCTGCAATGATGCGCATGATCCCTAAAGATCATAAGTAGCTCTCAATATTTATCTTTACCAAGGTAAAGGTAATCTATCACATATCCTATAGATCTTGGTGGATAGCTCTAGAAGAGCCCGCATTTATGTTACCAAAATGGGAGATATCTTTGTGTTTGGTACCTTCAGTACTTAAAGTGCGTGGTATATATTAGAAAAAACATCCGCTCTCTCATTTGTATCATATTACACAACAATACGAGGCATATATGGTTATGAACCAGAAGTTCACCAAGCCAAATACATTAATTTGGCATGACCAAATTGGTCATTCATGTTGTGTAAGATTACCAACAAGCTCCAATGAGATTCATTGTTGAGTTCAAATATTGTTGTGTTAAACAATAGTGATTGCAAAATTTGCTCATGCGGAATTTTGTCAAGCAGCAGTATTGCACATATGATTTGTCACTTCAATGAGACAATATTCCTGCCGTTAGGGGGAGAAAAGAAAAGAGTGTCTTTGATGAACGGCGTGGATCTGTCTCATATTGGGCCTTGTACCTGAAGTATGACGGGTAATTCATGTTGAGAAAATTTATCATTCACGCCTGAGCATGAATCAGCAAATTCATCATGTCTCAAATTGAGCCTCGTACCTAAAGTACAAAGGATTTATTAATCACTACTTCTGAAGTGAATTGGTTTACAAGTGACAAAATCATGTGCTAAATACAATCCTCATAGTTGGGATAAAAATTTCCTAAAGCATGAAAAGATTGTACAAGCAGTCTAGACCACACTCGAATTATGGAAAACGTGTTGGTCCAAATGACATGATTCTCCTTATGAGACTGTCATACTAAAATGTTAGCGCTCCTAACAAGGCTGCACAAATAAAGCTTGCAAAAGCTATTATAAATGATGTCATGGTTGGACATCTCATCAAATATGTCAATCGCCTGAAGTGTGACATATCTATAGGTTTCAAAGTTTTATCTACTGTGAAGTAGAGGTCATAAAGCCCTATATCGCTCTAACACTCTAGATAAGGTTATGAATAAACGATCCACATTCTCTAAACAAGTTCATCCATGCGATATGACCGTCCTGTAAGAGATACAAGTCTATCGAGCAAGGATGAAAGTCCCAGAAGAGGCATGGGTATCCAATATTAATAAGCTATATGGATAGGTAATGCATGCATATGAGAATAGTGGGATCGATCACAAAATTGATGATCATCGATGATTGATATTATCTATGGTAGCTATCAAAATTATCAAGGGCTATGATGACATTGAATCACGTTCTCATACAAAATTCGACATGATTATTGGCCAAACTGGAAAAGGGCATTTCCTGTATAATGATGAACGTGAAATAGTTGAACCTATAGTTCTGTCACGCCCCTGATTTTTAACACAAATAAAAATCGATATATAATCTCATAATTATACATGCGTGATCGTTCAGCCATCAATACAAAATACATGAAAACATCTTCCCTTTAAACCAAGTACATATTGATGCTCTGAACCCACAATTCCAATATTGACCCGCTCCACAGAGTCGTATATTACATAAGCTTACGAATTAAATTGTCATCACAAAATAAAACGTAAATGCTCCTCAAAGCTTACTACATAACGGAAGTCATAACAATGGCAAAGCCAACAAAATTTGCTTCCTACCCGTTCTGCTACCAACAAGCTACCTCAGCTTCAGCCACGATTACCCTGACCTGCAGGATTAACCCCTACACCATTGAATAGTGCACCGGGTTGCCACACAACAAACCCGGTAAGCTTGTGAAAGCTCGTATGAGTAACTCATGAACATCAATCAACAACTCACACAAATCAACTTAAGGAAACAATGCAACCATAATTCCTTCTGACATTCAATGTCCTTTCCACCGAAGGGACAGCATAAGTCACCGCTGTGACAAAGTATTATTTGCTAACTTAACCATCAATAAGCAAATCAAGTCTCATCTAGACAATAAAAGAAAGAATACTCTCGAGACTCTCTTTTAAACTACATACTTATGAGTCTCCAGCAACCTCGACCGTTAACCCCATACTATAATGGCAGACAGACTAGAGCTCTAACTGAAATCGTAACCACTCATCCTGCCAAAGACGTGATTACCGATTTCCTGCCTTGGTCACCATCTGCGACCTGTCACCATCTGTGACATATGATTTTCAGACCCCGTCTGGTCTTAGAATCAAACGTTAAGGTCACCATCTGCGACCTGTCACCATCTGTGACATATGATCTTCAGACCCCGTCTGGTCTTAAAATCAAACGTTACATAATCTAATTTCGGATTTCCCCATCCCTGCTCACCATCTGTGACTTTTGGTACAAGGACCAATACATTTAAAATAATTCACGCTTGACTCAAAAATGTAACATCAAACTCAATACTTTTCAAACAATAGAAAACATCTTTTTCCACAATATTGTTTCCCGAAAAGTTGCCTTCAACAATAATATGAACACAATCATGCATATTATTCCATCACACATCATTCACAAAAATATATATATTTTACGTAAACATATATATACGTAGTCATTCACTCAGGAATGCCTACTAATACCAACTATAGTTTGCAGTTAAATAAATAACGCCAAAACAATAATGGTAACTCCGTTCGTAAATGAACGTTGTGAGATTACTCACCTCGAAACTCCCGCTGCGTCTTCAATATAGAACAAAGTAGACAACCACAAAATAACCGTCCAATAATACTTCGTCAATTACCTAACCACATACGGTTTCAACTTAGTAACGATTCACATTTGATTTAAGTCCGAAACCCCTGTTTTGAACTAAAATCCCCAAAGTGGCGCCAATTGAGGCGAAGCCACATCCGAGACCTCCCAAAATCTCCGGAATACTTCCACGATCGATATGTCCAAACCACAAGTCGATCGGACGCTCGAATCCTCATGGAAATTCCGTATTTATACTAAAACGGAAACTTTTTCCAAAAGCCATAACTTTCTCATACGAACTCCGATTGACTCGTTCCGTATGTCCACGAACTCGTATCGACGCGCTCTACAACTTTTGTGAAGGAAGTTTTCCGAGAACCCCAAAGTATAAAAAGTCAAACTTCACACGACCCCTAAACTGTGAAATTCAAATAATTATACGTACGAAAATCATTCCACTTCACATACGACTTACGAATAAAGCACAATAATAATAATTCGTACAACTGGTCCATCATTAATTACCAAAATTAAATAACGAAAATCCAGATCATCACAAGTTCAAACACCAAACCAAATATTTTCTTAACCTGGAAGGTTAAAGATCGGTGTTTGAGATAATGAGAAATTACATCGCTAGTTATGGCACAAAGTTTCTCAATTGAGATAAGGGTTATGATTATCAATATAATCTCCTTTTATATATACAATTATCTTTGTATCAGTACAATGCCATATATAGCTATTATGGCAAGTTGGTGTTATGGAGGTTTCATATACCCTAACGCTTTTTGTGTAAAAATCCATCCAAGCTGAGGAATGCTTGAAGTGTATCGCCAAAAGCGATTACTCATGGATTTAATTAAAGGCGTATCACTATCTCTAAAGTTATAGTGTCATAAAGCATATTTATTAATGCTAATCTCTGAAGGACTTAGATTGCCCAAAAAGTAGTCCATAAAGAAATCATAGAGCCATAATCTCAATTATGGTGTTAAAGAGCCTCATGCTCATAGTAAGTGTTAAAGAGTCTCATGCTCATAGTAAGTACTCAATTCAATCACTGCAAAATGTGCCCTAAGTTGCCTTATTGAGTACTTCAATAAACGAAAGCTTTCGAACTCGAAATTTATTGCAACATGGAAAAGGTTATGGGTGTAGTTAGAGCTCCTGAAGAGTCTACTAACTTATTTTCACACATTTGTGTGAATGGCTTGTTAAGCCATATAAATCCGTTTATGCTTCATCGTATTCACAAAGGTAAATTTGAAAATTTATCAATATGCATGTTATGATTGTTTCTCACAATCAAGAGCATATGGATTTATTACTAATAGGTTTTATGTGGTAAAAGGCTTTAAATATAGCCTAGTTTCCTCCAGCATTGCTCTAATCTTACAGGTACAAAAATAAGTGATAAGCACTTATACATAGCATAAAAGTCACCCTTCAGTGAGAAACATCAAAACCGCCATGCATGAAGGTTTTGCATCTTCTAAGGCTGAAGTTCAAGGAGAAAACGCTCATCATCCATATCAAGTCAAAGTCTACACATTTGGTAGATGGTGTATAATATCAATGTGCTTTATCAACAATATCATTGAAGCTTGCAACTAGGACTGGGCATAAACTGGTGAAAAATCAGTAACCGAACGAACCGAACCGGTTTTTCCGGTTCGGTAACCGAATTGTGAGCAAAACGACGTCTTTTTGGAAGAGAACTGCACCGAACCGCTTAACTGCGGTGCGGGTTCGGTTCATGGCTTCGAACAGCCCGCATTGAACCGAACCGGACCGAATTTTTATTTATATATATATATATATATATATATATATATATATATATATATATATATATATATATATGATATATCAACTAACCCTAGCTTCGAGAGTATCTCGGCCGTTTCCTTCATTTTTCCCTCATCTCTGATCTCTCGATCTCTCCCTCATCTCTCACACGACTACCACCGCCGCCACCGCCTCTCTCGCGTGTCCCTTCTCAGCTTCTCTCATGGCTAGAACCCCATCGCCGGTAAGGATCGAGTTCCCTTCTCTTCTCAGTTCTCTCACTTCTCTGTCTCTCTCTATTTTTTTCTTTTTCCAGTTCTTGTGTTCAAAACCAGTTGATACTTTGATGAGACTATGAGAGTAGTTTAAAGATGTGACTAGTTTGTGTGATAGTTCAACGATAAGTCAGTTCACTCACTTCTTTGTCTCTCTCGATTTTTTTCTTTTTCCAGTTCTTGTGTTCAAAACCAGTTGATACTTTGATGAGACTATGAGAGTAGTTTAAAGATGTGACTAGTTTGTGTGATAGTTCAACGATGAGACTATCAGAGTAGTTTAAAGAAATGCGACTTTGATGCGACTAGTTTGTGTTCTCTGTTAGTCTGTTCTTGTGTTCTCTGTTCATGTTTTGAAATTATGTTTAAACTTTAAACTTTAAAGAAGACTGCGACTTTGATGCATTTCTTGTTTTGGATTTGCTGCAGAGTTGATTGAGTTTCATTGTTTTTCATGGCTACTTGCAGATAATGGAAGGGATTTCCTCAACTCCGACATCTACACCAGTTAGAACTGTAGACTCAAACATCGGGACGACCCCCGCACCGAGTCTGAGTGCTGCAGTTGTTCAAAGTGATGCTCCAGTACCACAACGTCCACCGCTTCCCCCACAAAGTGAAGAACAAGACGGAACAAGCAAGAGGAAGAATAGCTCAATTGTGTGGCAGCATTTCGAGAAATGCAAGAATCCAGATGGGAGTTTCATGAAGCCAGGGCGTTCAAAGTGTAAGTACTGCCCCCAAACCTATGTAAGCGACTCCAGAAGAAATGGCACAACAGCAATGAGTCATCACGTGATGTTCCAGTGCAGGAAATCGCCAATTTATGCCCCGAATAAGAGGCAGAAGTACTTGACATTTGATTCGGAAGAATCTGGAGGTAAATTAATTGTTGTTGCTTATGATAAGACAACTTCTAAGCTAGCTTGTGCGAAAATGATGGTTCGTGATGAACTGCCATTTTCTTTTGTTGAGAATGAAGGGTTTAGAGAATTCATGAAGGTGACTCAGCCTCAATTTAAGCCACCTTCTAGGAGAACAATAGCTAGAGACATTTGGAAGCTTTACGAGGCTGAGAGGGAGAGAATTAGGGGGTTTTTAGCTTCTAGTCAGCAAATGGTTTCACTCACAACGGATACTTGGACAAGTATCCAAAACATTAACTACATGGTGTTGACCGCTCACTTCATAGACTCTAGTTGATGAGGATATGCAACAGCAAGTTGATGAGGATAGTCATGCAACAAATCTGCTTCAATTTAAGCTTTTGCGGCAAGAGAAGGACGTTGTGGTGATCAAGAATGAGCTGGTCAACTATCTATTGGAAGCTTCAGAAGACCTTTCGAACCCCAAGTTTGAAATTTTGGCTTGGTGGAAGGAGAATGCTCAAAGATATCCCATTCTGTCCCAAATCGCCAAAGATGTGTTCGTTGTACCTGCTTCAACCGTGGCGTCCGAAGCTGCATTCAGCCTTGGAAAAAGGGTGGTGGACCCTTTTAGAGCTTCCCTTACCCCTAAGATGGTTGAGGGATTAGTTTGCTTGAGTGATTGGCTAAGGAGAGCGGGATTTGATGTGTATAAGGAACCACCAAAGATGAGATGCAGATGTATGAGGAGTTGGAAAAGATGGAAATTGGTAAGGGTTTCACCGTTTTAATTTTTTTTTTTTTGAACTTCCTGTTTTGTAAAATAGCTGTGTTTTGCATTGTTAATTCTGCGATCATTTGTGAGGATATGAATCTATAGTTTCTTTGGATTTGTAAGATAGCTTTCTGATTTGTATGGGTTTATTTGTTTTTCTGTTTTGCACTTGTTGGGAATTTGATGGACAGATGGAGGGGAATCTGCTGTTAGTGACATTGAGGAATGAAGTGAAAGAGCTGGATTGCTTGGAGGAAGCTTGAAGTCAGCACTCCGCACTCGGCAGCGCTGAGTTTGGCACTTTGGCATTTGTTTGCTTGTTGGACTACCATTTTATTTTGGTCTGTAATTTGGCACCATTATGAACTCCCATTCTCAGTTTCTGACTTTCTGCATTTGGTTAATTTGAACTTTAACAAATGCTTTGTATTAGTGTAATTTGAATCTATTCAGACCGATTGTAATCATTGTATTTGTAGTTCTGTAGTTGGTAGTACTTGGTATGTATGTTTGAATTGTTTCTTGACTTTCTTCTAGTGGTTGCTTATGTTTTTTTTTTCCAGATTTGGTTGATTAGTTGGTCTGTATGTTTATTTCAGATTTGATTGATTAGTTGTTGGGAATTTGGTCTGCTGAAAGTAGAAGTTTCAGTTTCAAGTACTTTTAGTTGATTTTTCTATTTTTTTCAAGTCTGCATGTTTTCAAATTTCCAGGTTTTGGTTGCATGTTTTAGTATGCGGTTTGGGTGCAAACCACACCGCACCGGACCGATAAAACGGTGCAACCAAAAATGCAGTCCAAATAATTTTAAAGCGGTTGCGGTTCGTAAAATGGGTCTACCGAATAATGCGGTGTGGTTGCGGTTTCAGGCCCAAACCGACCCGAACCGCACCGAGCCCAGCCCTACTTGCAACCATGAGGGGGAGATTCCAATCAGGGGGAGCACCCAAAATCATTCTCAATAGGACATATGCGTGTTGTACTCTTTTTCCTTCGACCAGGGTTATTTTTTCCCACTGGGTTTTTGTTACCTGGTAAGGTTTTAAAGAGGTAACAAAAAGCGCGTCCAACACCAAAATTAATTGGTGGACATCCAAGGGGGAGTGTTGTAAATACTACAATTATGTGGCTGTCCACGTAATTATTTTAGGCCAACATGTAATACTCATTAGTTAGAGTCCATTATGTAAATTGAGGAAACTTGAGATTGATCCACCAAGAAACCATAAGAGTGGTCACCAAGTAACCTTGGGAGTGATCATCAAGTCACCATATATATGAGTGATCACCAAGTTAGTGTGATCATCAAGTAACTCTACCCCTATTTAAAGGGAACTAATGAGAATGAGAAGACACACCTCTTCCCCCCCCCCTCCCAATCCATTATTCTCTCTTCATACTTTACTTTCTAGCAAGCAAGTTATCTCATTTTATAACAAAAAATGACTTTTCTAATGAACATTGCTACCTTAAAAATGTTTTTTTATTTTTTAATTCTCACCGATTTATCAAATATTTTATGAATAATGGTAGTTGTCTTACCAATCTAATCATGTCTACAGTTCTTTGCAGTAATTATAGTAGTATTTCCAACTTTGTATAAACTACACAGAATCCTCATATACTTGGCATGGCACAATGACACACATTCTTTGAGTGACACTAATACAAAAATAACATGTTCCATACGTGAACATGAAAATCGAAGTAAGAAAAATATGTTAAGATATAGCCATTGGAAATTGTGGATAAATAATGGAAGAAACTAGTGTCAAAATTTAGAACATAACAACTTTGCCGAGAGCTTGCTTTCAGCAATATCTAGAACCCGTCAAACCTAGCGTCCTAGCAAACTTCAAGGACGCGATTGTTATTGCAACGGTTAACAAGCTTGAAAAGTATGAAGTTCACAGCCAATTTTATCATTAGCTAAAATAATTTAGCACTGCAAATATGAGTGACCAAACTTTGCATATTGCTATGTATCCCTGGTTTGCTATGGGACATTTGACCTCTTTTCTCCACATCTCCAACAAACTTGCAGAGAGAGGCCACAAAATCTCCTTCTTTATTCCCATCAAAACACAACCCAAGATGTTGCAATTCAATCTCCATCCAGATCTCATTTCGTTCATCCCCATCAATGTTCCTCATGTTGATGGACTCCCTCCCGGCACCGAAACCACAGCCGATATTACTTTCCATTTGCACCCCCATCTTGTCACCGCCATGGACCTAACTCGACCCCAAATTGAACAATCCCTATGCGAACTCAACCCTAATTTCGTGTTCTTCGATTTCAGTTACTGGTTGCCTGAATTCCTGCGTCAACTAGGTAAGAACATTAAGTCTGTGCATTACTGCACAATTAGTCCTGCAACTGTGGGATACCTGATAAGCCCTGAGAGAAAATTGACGGATAAAATGCTGACGGAATTTGAATACAGGGAGGCTCCAACTTCATTTCCTTCGTCTTCGATCAAGCTACGAGCCCACGAAGCTCGAGGACTAGTATATGGTGCAAACCAGGAATATGGCCGTGGGATTACATTTCTCAAACGCCAACAGATCAATTTTGGTGATTGTGATGCCATTGCATTTAAAACTTGTAGAGAATTGGAGGGTCCATTTTGTGATTATCTTGAAACCCAACTGAGGAAGCCGGTGATTCTTGCTGGTCCAGTGGTGCCAGAGCCTCCAAGTTCGCAGTTGGAAGAGAAATGGGCAAAATGGCTTGGAGGGTTCGAACCAAGAACCCTGATTTTCTGTGCTTTTGGAAGTGAATGCATTTTGAAAAAAGAACAATTGCAAGATCTGTTGTTGGGTTTTGAGCTTACTGGTTTGCCTTTCTTCGCTGCGCTGAAGCCACCAACCGGAGTTGAATCAATTGAATCAGCATTGCCACAAGGGTTTTTGGAGAGGGTTAAAGGAAAAGGGGTTGTTTATGGGGGTTGGGTTCAGCAGCCTTTGATACTTAAACACCCATCTGTGGGTTGCTTTGTGACTCATTGTGGCTCGGGGTCTTTATCCGAGGCGCTAGTGAATGAGTGTCAATTGGTCCTTCTGCCAAATGTGGGAGATCAGTTCATCAATGCGAGAATGATGAGTGGCGATCTGAAAGTGGGAGTTGAGGTTGAGAAAGGGGATGAAGATGGCTTGTTTAGCAAGGCCGGGGTTTGCAAAGCTGTGAAAGCTGTGATTGATGAGGACAGTGAGGTTGGGAAGGAGGTGAGGGCCAACCATGCTAAGTGGAGGGAGTTCTTCTCCAGCAAAGGGCTTGAGAACTCATACATTGATGATTTTGTACACGAGCTCCATAAACTGCTAGGATGATTAGTTTTCCGAACTGTTTTAGCGCTATAATTAAGTTTTATTATTTGAATCCTATATTATAATTTTAGGGTCTCTCATCATATAATGTGTTCAAGCATTTTAGGCTGAAGAGCATTATTAGCAACAGAAAAAGATGAAGCTTTTTTTTTTTTTTTTTGAGAAGAAATAGAATCCATTAATAACCAAAAAAATTACAAAGCATTGGAATAACCGGTTGTGGTATCAACACCACGACACATATTCCTACCAAGATCCCTAGTTATGGGTCCGTCACTAATAGTAACATCCATGAACCGAAAAGGTCCAACCCCTAACCAATTTTTACGCCTATCACCCCAGGCTACAAAGAACGATAACCAATCCCGAGTGTCACAATACGACCTCGTCACCAACATCCAGACGAACCACTCCACCCTCTTCCACACCGTGTCCATAAACCACCAGACCATGTGCAAGGGAAATCCACCTTTCCGTTGATAACCAAACAGCATCGAAATTGTAACATATTGTTCCCAGGAGTAACACCATATAGATGGCTCCACAACATAACCAAACCCTCCAAACCCTAGCTCAATTGAGTAGGGACGTTTTATTTGACCTAACCAAAAACCTGAAACTAAAACCCTAATAAAAAACTGAAAGAAACTATCATGATTGACCAACCGCTCAGGCACCGCCACTTCCACCCGCCCAGTAACGGCCCCCCACCCACTGCACAACCACTGCCCTAATCGATTTAACCACCTGATATCCAACCCACCGTCGGTGACTAACCAAGCTCCATACATCATCATGAACCCAGATGAGATTGCCACAGATCTCGTCAATCAACATCCTAACACCACCTTCACCTCTGCGCATCCTCCATAAGCCAAGAGTCATCCACCTCCACCATCTCCAATGTATCCCACCACCATCATGTCGATCACCGACGCTCCACCAGACAGAACCACCACGGCAACGAAGGACAGCCCCAACCAGATCACGTCGCCCCGAAGCCATCCCCTAGCCCACACCAGATCTGCGCGGGCCGGCTCGCAATACCAGCAGCGCCGCCACCAGAGAATGGAAGAAAACCATGCCCAAACAGCCAAGCTTTTCATAGCAGAGAGAAAAAGAACCAGAGGCCCGTCCGGCTGCTCCTATCTCATGCTGACGAGGCATGGCGCCGTCGCTGGCACAGAAGGACCGCCGGACAAGCAGTAACAAACGTTTTGAAAACCCCAACCCTAAAACGCTCTGTTTTTCTCTCCTCGGGTGTCGGATGGACCGGGAGTCTAGAAAAAGATGAAGCTTGTTGCAAAGTAATAATTAACATCACTCCCATGAGAATTTTGTTATATGTTAAATTTACTTCAGCAACTATTTTTGTACTAAAACACATTGTATATATGCACTCTCTTGTATCATAATACAAATAATATTCATCACATATTGACGCACTCTTTTTCTTTACATTAGAATATAGAAATATCACACATGTAATGTATCTACATACAATTAGATAAATGAAATGAACATTATGGAATCATGATTCACGAGTTAGGATAAAAGTGAAGCAATATATTGGCTAAATGATGTCACGGTAGTTGTCATCCACTTCATGATCAACACAAAACTTCTCTAAAAAAATATGTTATAAGGAGGAATTAACAACGATCTCTATTTTGAACAATTGGTCCCTTGTTAACCATAAGTGGGCTAAGAATTGGGGACCCATTAGTCACTCCCTTATATGGGCTTCAAAGTCCATTGATCAATAGGCCCAAACCAAACCAAGATTTCCCTCCCCGCCACGCCTGCTACCACTCCTTGTCCTAAGACGACTAGGGTTTGGGAAATCCTAATCAAACCGTAGGCGCCATAAAAGCCATAATCAAGCAAAACTTCTGAAACGTTTCTTGCAGGAAAGACTTTCCTAGAGAAATCGATAGTCTCTGAAGCGGAATTTCGCTGCCTTAAATTTGTTTGGAAACGATGGGCAGAGGAAAGTACAAGAACAAGCCCACTGGTCAGCGCCAGTTCTCCAGTCGCGAAGATCTTCGTAAGCCCTCGTTTCTCTCCTTTGTTTCATTCCAAAGAAAACAGCTTGATTCGTGTTTATTTTGTTGTCAGAACATGAATAATGATTTCAGTTCTAGTAATGGTGTATTACTATTCGGATTTGGGTTGGAACTTGAGGAATGATTATTGATTATGAAAGACCAGAATTTAACAAGTCATTGCAAGGTCACCCTTTTCTTGTCTTAAGATTTTAGCTATGTTTGATGTCAATTGCAAGTTCAAGCAGCTGACAGCTCATATTTATTTTTAAGTATTGGCTAAATAATCCAGGAAAGAATTATAGTTTTATTTTTACTTTCTCAATATGATCCCATGTAATGGAAACTTAAACACTAGTCGACATTCCGGAATTTCATTGTTGGTTTTCATTGTTTTGGGGATATTTACTCGGCTCTAGATGAGATTTCTAGATTGTACCAATGAGTGTTGCTTCTTAATATGAACTCCCTGTAAGTTTTGATTGATTTGGGGATGTAGTTTTAAAAGTATAGATAAATTGCCAGTATTAAACAGCACTGTTGTACTTTTCATTTTAACTTATCACGTGTGGCATGAGCAACAAAGGAAAAGTAAAAGTAAAAGTTGTAAAGAGGTGATTGCAAGATTCCCATATTTCAGTATTTCTATTGTTCTTGAGATGGATAGGAGCGAAGGCTAGGCATGACACTGCCTTTGTGTCTTACTAAATGGTCTAATTCTGTTTCTTTGCCAAAACAAATTAATGATTCCTTTTCATATGTGTAAAAGAGAGAGGGAAGGGAAATAAATATGAAACTAGATGCCCTTATATTTATATTACAATTTCCAGTTTATTTTCGAAAATCATGATACATATCTCTTACTTCCAGAGTAAGATGATTCCCACTGCTCCGGTCAAACTAAGCATTCTAACTCTTTTTTGTGTTGCATTTGTTGTTTATATATATTTGCAGTTGCCGGTACCTCCACCCGTCCCCGTTCTTTTTCAAAGGTAACCCTCTGTCACACTGTTTTTGTGGTCACCGTGATGCAAATATCAATTTTTAGGTTTAAGTAATCTTTTACTTAATGTTCTATTAGCGAGAAGCTGAACATGAGGAAGAACCGGAAGAGGATTTTGTATCCTTCGAAGACGGGTCTGATGAAGAATCTGATGGACAAGATGAAGTTAGTAAAATAATATTTTTCTTCTATGTAGAAGGAATTTCTTCTTGTTTTATATTGTTTGAGTCTTTAGTTTCATGTTATCCAATAATGTTTGCAGAAGAAGAAAGGCGTTCAAGGTATAATCGAGATTGAAAACCCTAATTTGGTAAAGCCAAAGACCTTGAAAGCTAAAGACATCGATGTAAGTTTTTCGTGTTTTTCTTAACAGTGTTTCTGTGGTGAATTTTATAGAAGTCTTGTTAAATACGATACTGAATTTTGAAAGAGTAATGTTTGTTTTGTGTTCTTTTTTCTCTACAGATTGGAAAACCAACTGAACTCTCACGGCGTGAAAGGTCTCTTGGTTCTGTTTTCATTTTGTTTCTGATAGGGGGCATACACATGACATAGCGAAGTGATTTTATGTTATTTATGAAAAGGGGAAACCTTTGAGTTGGGATTCCTATTGGGGATTATAAATCAGTTCAATACATCCTCAATTTTTGGCTATTTGCTTGCAGGGAAGAACTAGAGAAGCAAAGAGCCCGTGAGAGATATATGAAGTTGCAAGAACAGGGGAAAACTGAACAAGCAAGGAAAGATTTAGGTAATTGTCATTGGTTTCTAATTGTATTGTCTATTTATTAAGGATTGTTTTTCCCCAAGTTTTTGTTATCAACTCTTTAAATAATAACACTCGTGACTTTTGTTACCTCTTTCCTTTTTCACTGCACAAGAGTTGTGTTAGATTAGTACCTTGGACAATGCCATAAACTTGCTAGATTTAAATGTAACTCACTTTTCATTGATCTTCTCTTGGTTATGCAGAGCGTTTGGCGCTTATACGACAACAAAGGGAGGAAGCTGCTAAAAAGCGAGAAGAAGAAAAAAATGGTAATGTTCCAATATCACCACTACCAGCTTATTTCGTTCTTCCTTTTCTTGGGTCCCTTTCTCTTCTGGATTTTCAAAATTCTTAATTGTTGAACTCCATTTATTACAGCTAAAGAACAGAAGAAGGCTGAATCCCGCAAATGATCATCTCAAAAGTGACCTGCAGAACAAGTTTGTGCTGCTGTTACAAGAACCATGTGCTCTATGCTGCTTTATAACTAAAATTACACTCCCATCATCCCATTTGGTGATCGAGTAAAGAATGATTTTTCTTTTCCATTTCTTGGAAGATTTTCGAACAGTTACTTCTGTATGAAATAGATTGATATATTGGAGAATATAACATAAGAAATTTACCATTTACAAAAGTAGTGGTTGATAGTCCTGGCATGGGGCCTGCTTAGCTGTTTTTAATAAGAAAAGCTTCCTGAAAATACATTTTGGATTTCCGAAAATACCAAGAATTTACTTGTATAACTCATAAATCACTCTTCCATTTTTTTTCTTCTTCGAGATCTGACTACTCCACCACTATATTGATAGATTGAAGGTGTATAAGGCCTGAAGGGGAAGCATAGTCCTCCAAATACGGGGATTTGTGATTTGCATGGCCAAGAGACGTCATAGCATCAGCCAAGATGTTCGCTTTACAATGGATATGCTTGAAAGAAATGTTGTTGAAGTTCCTCGTAAAGTTGCAATAGCTTGAATGTGTTTAATTAGAGCATGAATACGCCATGGGGGTCACAAACTTTGTTGATGGAGTTATTAGTTTTGCTTCTCCCTCAACAAGAATTTAGAGTAATGGCCGGTTCTTTAAAGCAGTAAGTCATCTTTAATTGCACTACCATAATAATGTTGGAATGACCAATCTTCCGGAACCATTATTTTCTCTGAAGACAAATCCAGCAATAGCCTCTTTGTTGTTTATAATTGACCCGTCAAAGTTGAATTTTGAGAAAAACTCAGGGGAAGGAGTCCAGTGAATTAGGGCTGGCAAATTCAGCCGAGACAAACCAGCCAACCGAGTCCGTCCCGAACCAAGTTTGTCGGTAACCAAAGTTGTGGTACGGTATAACAGAACCGAGATGACATCACTAGTACGATACTGGTTTTGAATCTTACATAAATACGGTATACCGTACCGTACCACATATTTAATATAATATTTATTTATTTTAAATATTTCTTATATTATCAATCATAGCCGTTGATTTTTTTCAGTTTTATTTCATATTAACTAACAACCGTTAGATTAAAACTTTCCAAACCCTAATCCCTCAGTCCCTCTCTCGGTCACTCCCTCAGTCTCTCTCTCTCTCTCTAACCCGAGCGAGGCTCTGAGCCTCTCAAACTCTTTGAAGATCAATCGAATCTTTCGACCCATTCGATTTCATTTAACATCAAATCCATTTGATTCACATCAATCGAAGTAGAGAACCATTGTTGCAGTGCTGCTGGTGAGTACGACCTTCGATTGCTTTCAATTTTAGTGATTAGAAGCTTTGGATTGTTGAGTTGAGGTTCGATTTGCCCAATTTTAGTGATTCGACCTTGGATATGTATATTATCTTGAGATTTACCAATTTCCTTTCATGATTTTCCTTTTGTGTTTGGAGGAACAAGAGGACCGAGGACTAAGTTTGATGTTTGAGGGAGAAGAAGGCAAAGTTTGAATTTTAAGCAAACTCAATTCAATTGAAGGTATAATTCGATATATGCATAATTCTCTATTTGAATTTTCATGACTATGTGTTGTTCCCTTTGTAAGAGCTTTTATCTAAGTAAGAATTGCAGAGCATTTTAAATGGAAATACAGATGAATTAGAAAATGAGTTAACCACACAAGACTCATTTACATGTACCAGAGCATTTTAAAAACAAATCCCTACCTTAATATGTTGCTTTTCTTGTTTGGTCTAACATGCTCTATTTGGAGTTTCTAATCCAGAATCTTGGTTTTGTTGTTACTTGTATTGTTAAAATATTCTATTGCATTATCAAAAGCTTTCTTTCAGAAGCAGCAGTTTACAGTAAAGCTTTTTATGGTTTAAGTCATCTCTTATTACAATTTTTGGTCCAATTTGTTATCATTTTAAGTCATCTCTTATCCTTTTAGAGCTTCATTGACACCAAAAATGGTGGAAGCCCTTGTTTGCACTTCAGATTGGTTGAAATCTGACCCCCCAAACTTCTACAAAGATTCCACTGAAGATGGCCTTGAAATGTACCACACTTTGGAGGAACTTGAGATGGGTAAGCTACTCATATTTTCTGATTATTTATTTTATGAATCATGATATTGTTTTTAACCTCATCTTTGTTATTTTGCAAAAAATGCTTTTAATCAAGGAGTGGAGGCAACAATGACCAATACCAGCTCTACACAAACTGATGCCTAGCAGCCTACATCATGAGCTCTCTTGTTCATTGACTGAAGTTGCAGAACTGCCAGCATTCTTATTCTTTTTCAACTAAACTGAATTTGCAAAAACTGAGTCTTTGAGGGAGCACAGCAAGGCAGCAAGCAAATATGAAGTGATGATGAGATGAACTTTGAGTCCTTGAACACTTTGTTTTCAACTATTGCACTTAGTTATTGTATCATTTGTGTGAAGTGTGTACTATGAATTATTGAATTAAAATTTGTATGAACTATGAAGTGATGATGGGATGAATTGAAGTTGATGTATGAGAGTTTTTTGTTTATTTTTCATTTGCTTATGGTTGGGCCTTTAAATTCATATGATTATTGCAGTTTTTCATTTGCTGACAGGTTTGGGCTTTTAAAATTTTATATAGCTGGGCCGTAGCTGAAATCTGGTCCAATCTTAAACTCGGTAGGGGGCCCAACTAACCGACTATCTCGGTATACCTAGAAGTTGGTATACCGACTTCTGTGGCCGATAATGGTAGCTTATTTTGTGTACCAAGAATGTCCGGTATGGCAGGTGGTATTGGGTTTGAAGGTCCAGTATCGAACCCAACCCAACCCAACCCAACCCACCCCTACAGTGAATGAGGGCAGAAGAGGAGGAAGATCTTTTTTAGAAGACATGATTGAAGCTTTTGTAGCTGTCACCACAAGCTGTTGCAGCGTGGACAATCACGGTTGGGAAAGGACGAAACTGATTGAAGATGAGATTATTCCTCTCTTCCCACCATAAAATTGCTCTTTGTATTGTTTTTCGAAACATGCATATTTTTTTAACTGTTAGCTATACTTTTTCACGAATGTAATGTTTCAGAATTTGGAAAAATTTTGGACGAAATTTTTTTCGATTTAAAACCCAAACGGGAAAACCCTCAGGTAGAGCCATATGTCTTAAGTAGACTAGAACATGTGGCAAATGAATCGAGTCGTATATATATCGCCAACCATTATTCGGCAAAACAAAAAAAACCCAAAAATGGCAGACCCAAATCCCCCGCCGGAAAACGTTCCTCCACCGTCTTCAGCCAAGGCTGGAACCGAGACGAAAAAATTCTTCTCGGGCGAAAAGGTCCACTTCCCGAACCCGCCCGACCCAACAAACCCGGACCCGGCTACTCTCCGGGAGCAATGGAAATACGCCATCCGGCAGTACAGCAGAATGTACTCCCACGCTTGGGGCACCGCCATTCTCGCCGGAGCTTCCTTCTTTGCCCTCGGCTGGTTCATCAAGGGCGGCAATCCTCTCCCCTCTTTCGGCACCCACCACGATCCTCCTCCTCCGCCGCCTCCGGCCGAAAATACCGATGAGCCTCGCCGCGCATGAGTGTTTTACTGTTCTAGGTAAGTTGTGCTCTTCTGTCAATTTTAAGTTCAATTAAGGTTTTATAATTTCTGGGTTTTTGTGTAAATTATGCTGTTTTTTTGTGAAAATGGGTAAAAATGATGGTGTTTAGTGGTGAGTTTTGTAATCAAGCTCAAGAACACTCTATTATGCTCGTTAAACGGGGACATTGTTTTGAACTAGTCAATTTGTGTGCACAATTTTAGTTTCTGAGTAGCAATTATCGGAACGAATTCGTAAACTACATGTAAACATGACACTTGAATGAGTTCTGCTACAAATGCATCTTAAGGTTGAATATACATCTTGTTAAGTTACTGATTCATGGTCTGCCAACGAGGCCAGATGCCAAGACCGTAGGGAGGGCAAGCTGTACGGGTTGTCAAGACTGATCTTGCTGTTCACAAAGAAAAGAGGAATGAGCTTTTTGTACAGAGCCTTGCAGTGTAAACAACAGTGTTTATCTATCAATGTCACTTTAGAATCCTGAAAAATTTTCATAGATCTTATGGCTGTGATTGTATAATTTTGGTTGAATCATTTGATACAAGTTCCAGCGATATATAAGGGCACACTTGTTGTCTGTTTAACTTTCTCTCTTCAAAGTTATGATCTTTCTTTCTAAGCCAAATAATTGTTGGGCATGATCGATTTTCTGTCACTGTATATTGTGCGCAAGTTGAAAGAAGCAATACTGAGTGGGTGAGAGTGAGAGGAGATTTGAGTCCTCTGATGAAGAAGAGGGAAAAACCAAATGGTGCAACAAATGTAAAAGAAAGGTCAGCAAGAAAACAAGGAGAATCACCATGGTTGCTCAAAAGTGAAAAAGTAACCAAAGGAAGAAGTGCATCTCAAGAAAAGTAGGATGCTTTGGGATTCAAATGCTATGATACTTTGCAAAACTGTTTCTCCCTCTGTATTAGAACTAATTAGAAGTATGCAAACTCTCATACGAATGTACAATTGTAGCGTATATACAATTGATAAAAGGAAGCGAGTGGCGTATGAGACTAGCACCCTTTTCCCAGAGATTGAGAAAAGGGAAAGCTCATTTTCATGTTCGTGTTACTAGCGGAAAGCTCATTTTCATGTTCCTCGAATGCTCAAGTTTAGCTCAAACCAACCAAATTTTATAAAACTCAACTAAGAAATGATAGTGTTGTAATACACAAGGGGAAGCAAACAATTCAAATTGAATCAAAGGAAAGAACAAGAACAGATTCTTAAAATCCTACATGTTGGCTAACATAGACAAGACAAGTTTTCAAGTAACCTCAAGTATCCAAACATAATGTTCAGACTCAAAATCTATCCTCTTGACAAAGCAATGTCATGGAGTCGGGTCAACTTCTGTATAGACATGACCTCAGGGATGAAAGTCTGGGAGGTACTTTGAACCATTTCCTCCATGATTAAGTGGAGCAACATCCAACTTTCTTCACAGCTGATACATCATCCTTGCCACCAACATTGATCGTCTGTCCCTTGGGCAAGGCTGCTGGATCATCCCCAATGTCTAGGGCCTTCCTGCTTACAACACGGTAGATTTGGCTCAGCACTTCTGTGAAAGCATTGTCAACATTCATGGACTCAAGGGCAGATGTTTCCATGAAAAAGGTATTCTCTCGTTCAGCAAAAGCCTGGGCATCCTCAGTGGAAACGGCTCGCAGGTGACGCAGATCTCCCTTGTTTCCCACCAACATGATCACAATGTTGGCATCTGTATGGTCCCGAAGCTCCTTCAACCATCTTTCCACATTTTCAAATGTAACATGACGAGTAACATCATAGACTAGTAATGCACCGACTGCACCTCGATAATATGCACTTGTGATTGCACGATACCTACAGCAAAAGAAGAAAAAATGGAAAATGAGATTTATATTCACCCACAAGTTCATGTTGCTACATTATTTTGAGACTTCTCCTTTCCATTCAATTTTGCATAATTTCATGTCATTTGAACATTTCCGGGGCTTTTTGGACAGATGCACTCTGGTTTATTACAACTGTTGCTAGAATTTGTTCAAGATGGGAAGTTAACAAACTTATTTAAATGGATTTGTAGAATAGATTTTCTCATCCTCATGAACCTGTCTCTACTTCATATAGCATGCATCACTCTATAGCAATGCACAAATAGAGCTAAAATAGACCGGAAGAAACAGGGGATGGATGTTATCAATCAAATGTGCTGTGTTTTTCCCCTAGCTAAGAAGTTTCAGTACTTGCAGAAAAGGGTAAAGTTACACTATGTTGCAATTTGCAAATGTCAGAGTCAGACAACCTGGTGGCCTTATTAGCCCGACCTGGTTTAGCTACAATACTACAGACATGTCAACTTCAAAACGTAATTAGAACAAAACAAATGTAGTAGTTGCAAGGTCATTAAACTGGACCACATCCTAAATCTACCTTATGCATATATCAAAGTAAAAAGGGCTCAGCAAGAAAGATAAAATACTTGTCAAAATATCAGCATTGCAGAGCAATGTCCGCTCCATAATGTACCTAACTTTAAACAAACAAAAGGAAGATCTAGAAACATCAGAATCTGTATATCATTTCAGTACAACGATACATATCCAAAGTCCACCAACTAGTCTGTAATTCAGAAGTTCAACAAGATAACTAACACCATGATATATTCTGAAAATGTTTTATATATCAGAGTATGAATGCTACAACTATTCAGTTCAGCTAGCTCAAAAACCATCCTCATTCCTAGAACATTCAAAATTTCATTTGCAATTTAACAGAGGGTCACAAATATCAATCAAACAAGCAATACCATAAAGTTCAATTCTTTTCCGATCCATATAAACATAACCAAATCTGTACAATACCCATGTAAACAGAACCCAGAACAAACCAAAATGCAATTTTCCAAGATCCAAAAGAACTCAAATTTTCAAAGAATCAAAGAATGTGGATCCAAACCTTTCTTGACCAGCAGTGTCCCAAATCTGGGCCTTAACCACCTTATCATCGACCCTAATGCTTCTGGTGGCAAACTCAACCCCAATGGTGGACTTTGATTCAAGGCTGAACTCATTCCTGGTGAACCTGGACAAGAGGTTCGATTTGCCAACCCCAGAGTCGCCGATCAACACCACCTTGAACAAGTAATCGTAATCATCATCAGCTCTGTACGCTCCCATTTCCTTGGGCAATTCCTATAATGCGTTTTCAAAAAGACTCTGCCTTTCACTGTTTTTCTGCAACAAACTTCGAACTTTGGTGGTGTTTGGGTTAATGGGTTTTGAAATCAACTAGTTTGGGCATGTGGGTTTTGAAATGGGGTGTAAATGGAGAATGGGTTTTGTTAGATTCTGAGAGAGAAATAGCAAAATGGAGGTTGAAGACAGCAAGCAAGATATGGAAATGTGGGGGTTTTTTTTTTTTTTTTCCCCCCTTTAGTTGGCCAAAAAATGTTGTTGTGATTAAGGAGACGGGTCCCAAACAACTTCTTAACCCTTTTTACCTTTTTAAATCACAAATAAAGAAACATTCAAATAACAGCTGCTAGATAAATAACAGCCATATTCTTCTAGAAATTAGTGTGACAGTGACTAAGTGATTGATTTTTAGTAGGGATTTGATTTTTATACGGTTTCAAATGAAATTCGTTTTTTTTTTTTTTTTGAGAAGAAAGTTTGAATCTTTTCTAATTTATCATAATGAAGTTTGAATTTTGATAATTTGAAACTGTTGATGCTATCTCTTTCTATATAAGCAAATAGTTAAAATATTTTCTTAAGGTAAAAGATTATAAAGTTCATTGAGGCATTAATGAAAGAATAGGAAAGCCATGATGGCTTATACATCGATCATTCATCACGTCGACCATAGCCTTTAATTCAAGAAATAAAATCATAATAACAAAGTGTTAGGATGCAATTTTGATAGGTGAAGACATGGGGGAGCCAAAAAAAAGCCCAAAATCAAAGTGACATGTCCCTCGCCCATGTTGTCCCTTGCACCGTTCTGTGGTCGGATTTTGCATACAAATTCACCGATGCCAACCGCAAGTCGATCAAGGATGAAAGCCCACAGCCTGCTCTATAATGCCTGTCCAATAAAGATTACTCCAACGATTCGTAGTCATTTAACATAGATGTGGTTCAACTTGGCTGAAGAAACGTTTCCTACGTTCTCTAAGACATACTGGATAAACCTAGCTAGTTCATCTCAATTATCCAATGAACATATACATGAGGCTCTCAAATCAGCATTCCTAAAAGAGAAGAATCCCATGAGTAGTCTTTGATCAACTCTTCACCTAATCCCCTCGTGGGGGCATTCATTGAAGGAGATGAACCAATGCAAACGAGACAGGTCGAGCTATAGTACCCCAATCAAATCATCGACCAATATCCAGAGTAGTCGACCCTGGATACAAGGGGATTCAGAAAGCACCTCAATTCTTTGTCATCTCTGGACCATGCTTAACTGTATGTGGTATATTACATGCAAATATCAGAAGGACTTTCGATCGGATTGGAGACAATACAAAATTACAAATAGATAGCTAGCTAGTTAGGTCTTGTTTGATTGATGTCAATCATATCAAATAGACACTGTAACTGTTCGCACCAGGTTACACGTAAAAAATCTGCACCACTCAATATAACATTAACCACTCCTGGCACTATATTTACAGTGACTGATGGATTTTGCAATGGTGAAAAGCAACGTAGTGTTGGGTGTAATGCCCTTCCGTTTCAGATATTAGCTAGGGATCGAGTTGAATTGAACTGTCTATATACACAAATCCTGAAACACACCCTGCTCTATCAAATCAGATCCCATATATATGAGAGTGTGGGTCCATTAGTAGTTTAGTACTCCATTGTCCAATCCAATCGATTGAAAAAGCCCTAATTCATGCTGAACTTTTATAAACCAAATAACACCTTTGGCATTTGGCAAATTGCAGTAACCATGCAAGAGCAACAAAGGTTTATTTTTATTTCTACGTTTTAATGGCATCAATAGTACACTTTCTATTAAAGAAGAATCACACTTAGTATATGGTGCAACATGAATATGAGAAACACTCTAGTATACATTTGAGGGCTGGGGATATAGCTCTAGCCCTATGTCGAGATTCGTAAGGAATAGAGCATTACACAATTCTAAGCCCTTGGCCTTGGGTTAAACGCCGTGCCTATTGGGAAAGCTTGGTGTCTATTGGGGTAAATATGTGATGTCTGTGTAGGCTGTGTGAGTGTGTACAGTGGTTGGTCGGACTCGCTTACTTTGCCACAATATACCAGTGTGTTAAACCATATATCTCACCGCCAGGAGTGATGAGGCTGCCGTCCATTTTATCAGTTTTGCCTTGGTTTATGCAGATAGAGGCTTGCCTAACATGCAATCCTTGGAGGTGGAACTTCTACTACCACATAGGAATGGTCGTTCAAACTAGGATAGTATTTTATGCAGCGGATATATAGATATATAGCTGATCACAGTTTTATTTTCAGCCAATATATTGTTTGTTTATCTAGTACTCTACGGTCATAAATATTTCAACCTTATAGGGGAGTATAGCTTACGAATGAAGAGTTGTTTGTGGCATAAACGTGGCAGCTCGATCTATGCGTTGGGTGGAATTGAAGATGTTAAAAGAAATCCTTTAGAATGGCCAGAACCTTCAAGCCTAAGCAAGTTAATCGAGAATCGGCAGGAAACTATGAGGTTGATGATATCAGCTTATCTGGATCGCTCCGATTTAGTTTCATATCTATCTATTAATGCATGAACATCCCAAAGCTATACGTAACACTTTCAAAAAGAAAAAGATCATCAAATAGTGCATATAATAAGAAGTCCATGCCAGTAGTACAAACTTTTGAAACTAATTAGCCTAAGATTGACCCATACACTTGATGCCCTATTAATATTGTTGAACCCTAGCAAGCTGTTGAGAAATTCAAAGACAGAAACAAGACATGCGACTCAGAAACCCTAGCTAGCCAGCTTCCACAGATCCATCTCCTAAATCTGCAAAAACAACAACGTCCAATGAGAACATATAAATAGACGACTGCATAATTAAGTAAACAAAAGCAATGCAGTTCACACCAGGAAAAGCTAAAAAGAAAAAAGAAGGGTTAAATGAAGATGCGCACGAGGTAATAAAATGCGCCGTGGTGAAGAGAGTGAACGGTAACTCCCCACTCATTGGTGAGAACAGGGTGACCAGAAGAGTGAATGAGGACGGCGTCGTCTCCGAAAGCCTCACGCACGTTGAAGGGTCCCGCAGCCACCTCGAATGCGACGTCGTTTATGAACACCATGGATTTCGCCGCACCTCCCGCTCCCATTATTGCAGCACCAGCTTCACCAACACCTGCATATATAATCCATACAGTAGTACACAGTCACTTCTCATCATCATCAATTTCTTATAGGTCTGAACTCTGAAGTGTCTGACCAATCAATCGAACCCATGCACACGTCCATCTAATTAAACAGATCAATGATGATAGGCTGGGTTCCAAACCCTTTCAGAAAAAAAAATAAACAAACAGATCAATGATGATAATGATCAAATCATACTTACTAATATGACCAACCTGTCCCTCACTAATTTCATAACAGTGATTGAAAATTATTGGGGGATTCCTCATGAATGAAACTCTCTTTGACATATTTGAAATCATTACTCACATCCATAAGATCATGGTTCTTATCCTTCATTGTACAATTATAGACCCCTTTGTTATATGTTTTTCGCAGATGCAATGACCCGTTTGATTTTTTAATTGTGCAAACTTGGTTGGTGATATAATCAGATTCAAATCATTCAATAGAACTTATTTCATCAGATGTAATATAGGCTTAAAGGTTGCTTATATGAGTGCAGATCTAAACTAAAAAAGTAATCAAAATTCAACTAATTTATAAATTTAGAACTTAGTTCATCATGTAGTCTAGGTGTTAATTATCAGTGTATATTGAAGAAAGTGAAATTTGAAAGTAAGCTAATTTCTCAAATTACCTTGAATGTGAGTCATGGGTGATGGAACAGCAACGTTAACGGCACCAGTAGTTGTTGGAGAAGTGGTGACAGCGCCATTGTAATTGAGCTGTTGTTGCAGTTGGTCCATCTTGATGCCCTTCATCTCTTGATCTTGACCATTCTTCCTTGAGGCCATCCCATTGTTGTTCATAATCTCACTAAGCAAAAGACTAGTACAAGGCCCATGAAGATCGGGACTATTATTCACATGAACCACATTCGCGAGCTCGGAAAAGCAAAACCCTTGCGTGGTACTAAAACTAGCACTAGCTACCGGCCCGTTGGTAGAAGAAGGGTTGTTCACTGGAAAGAAGTAGGCTGATTCAGGCAAGACCTCAGGGTTGGGAAGAGCATGGAAAAAGGATGTCTGATTGACCGAAGCGGTCGGTGAGTTCATGTTGGAAACATCATGAGTAGTAACAACATGTGGTGGTGAGGAGAACCCCATAGAGAAGGCCTTGTTTGACTGCTGCTGCTGTTTGTTGGGAGAGGATCTTTCCGAAGATGAAGAAGAAGATGAAGGGGCAGCAGTCAGTGATTGTTTATGGGATTGTTGCTGTTGCTTTGAGTTAATGTGCTGCAGGCGAAGCTTGTGTTTGGACCTTGATTTTCTGTTCTGGAACCAGTAGAAGACATTGGCGTCACCGACTTGACCGTACTCTTGGAGCTGAGCTCTGATCTTCCTTATCTCGTCCCTCGGAGGATTAACCATCCCGGAGTTGAAAATAGCTTCCAGAATCCGAATCTGCTCCGGCCGAGGGTTCCACCGCGGCTTTGGCTCCGGAGTCCTTTGATCTTCGATCCCTGCGTACACCGTTGCACTCATTCATTCATTAAATACTAAAATAAACTGTGAGTGGTCAATGACGACGGTTAAATTGAGAAGCAAATTGAGTTAACCTGATGATGTTGTAGCCGTTGTGGTTGTGTATGGGGGTCTGTGGCATGAACCGTTTGGCACGATAGAGGGATTGATGACGTCATGCTGCCATTGGTGGTGGGTGGGTTTGGATTTGAACATGCTAGGCCAGTGTCTGTTTGATGAAGCCATGATTGATGATGATGAGCAGAACTCAAAACTAAAACCCTTTTGCTGCAACTAGCTTTGTTTCTGGCTCTGGATCTTCTAGGCCAATCTAACATCACTTCTTATATAGGAAGTCTCATCACCTACTCCTGTATAGTTCATTTTAAATTTCATAAATTTATTGTACTTACTCCTTCCCATCTCCCCGATAAAATATAAAAATAGGAAGAGACTGGAGAGAAATTAATATTAGTATAAACTAGCTAATTTAATTATATCTATGAATAAAAAGGATAGAACCCGCAACAGGAATCGCCTGTGAGAAAGATATACAAGAAAGGAGATGAAAATAAATAAAAGGGAAAAGGAGAGCGAGAGCTAGGTTAGTAGTACTAGTACTGTATAATAGTACTCTCCGGCCCATCCCTTCCTCTTAGACTTTTGCTTTAATGCTTGTTGTATACTCAAAAATTTAAAAGTACTCTAACAGAGCTAAGAGAGCCCCCGGAGGAGAAGCAAAGGGAACAAAGAAAAGGGTACCTGTTGGGTGCTTAATTAGAATCTTCATCAGAGTTGGCAGAGCAAGCCCTAAATGTAAAGCCAGAACTCAAAGGCCGGGTGTGGTGTGGGTGTAGAGAGATAAAGAGAGAGCAAAGTTAGGATTGTTCTGAACAGTTTGTCTCCTTCTTTCTCTATTTCATTTGCAGAGAGTATTAATGAAGTGGTGAGGAAGGGGTTTGTGTTTGGGATTATTCTAATGAAAGATGGAAGAGGTTGTTGCGTAGGAATAAATAGGGGCAATGTAGGGAGAGAGGCGGTGGTGGTGTTTCAAAGTCAATATATGTTGCAGAGAGGAAGGGGCATAGTAATTGCAATTTTGGATTGACTCGAGGGCATTTACTTGTTTTTCGAAATCAAGAATCTTCTCCGATCGTCTAGGTCAATTAAGAACGAACTGAAGTTTGATAATCTCATATATCTTTAGGTGAAATGAACGACATGACGCTTGGTTGAAAAGTTTGCACGCAACTCACACAGTAGTATGGCAGTGGCAGATAGTTAAAGAAAAAAGCTGGAGGATGTGGGGGGTTATACTAGTGCTTTGACATGACTGTTGTGCTAGCTCTCATCCTGCTAATTAAGCAGCTTCTTCCTGGTTTTATATTTATGTATAGCTAGTAGCTAGCCCTAGATATGTAGCTAGCTAGCTTGATGGGTCAGTAGACTGATCGATCAGTGATCAGTAGTACAGAGAACTTCCTCAACAATCGTTTTGCTGGTCTATCTGGTTTACATGCCTAGAAAAAGATAAAAGGCAGTATGCATGAAGTATAATAGTATTGTCTTTCTGTATGTCAAGTTGTACTCCATTAATTAGAGCATTCGAATACATGTACAGAAAATTTATAACCTTAATTAGTTACACTTACATTAACACGTCTTATTTGTCATTAGCTGTATAAAGATAATTTTTGGTTTTCTAACTTTCTTTCTGCCTTTTAACTTGGATACTTCATCTTTAACACTGGCTACATGTACATATGTAAGTGTAACATACCTCTGCGAGAAAGAGAACTCATGGATTTAGAGATTACTAAATCATAACTCAGACCCATTTATCAGTAATGTACTTAAAATTATAAATTTGTGGTTTAAATTAATCAGAGTACTAGTACTCTTTATCAGTTTCATGAAATTCCACACTACGAAACAACTCACTAAATCAATGACTAGTTGATCGATAAGCCTAGCATGAAACTCACCACAAAATACAATTGTAATTGAGATATATATATATATATATTAGATCCACTTTTCGATCGCATTTCGGCATCTCGACTGTTTAATTTTTAGGTCCTAATGTGTATATCACTTCTGCAAATTTTCAACCAAATTAATGATCGTTAAGATATCGAACTAGATTAAATCAATGGATAACCGAATCTGTCCAACCTAAATCGTACATGTTTATAATTGTAAATAGCAGTTATGAATGTCCTAAAGATTATCAATTTGACTAAAAATTTACAGAGGTAATATACTCATATCTACCTAAAAACTGAACAGTTAAGATGTGAACATGTGATCGAAAAGTGTATCTAATGAGTAATATCTTAAAATGGCCAAAAAAAATGAGATCCCTCACTAAAATAGCCATGTTTGTATATATATGTATGTGTGTGTATTTGTGTATGTATATGTGTACGTGTGCGTGTGTGAAAATGCTTCTTAACTGGTGGTGATCATATGTACGTAATTCACGAGATAAGTTTATCTCGAACAATATTATCACTAATTTATTGAAGAGTGGCATGCATGTTTGCAATGTCAAACTTACGGTCATAGACCAATTCTTAATTATCTATAATTTCCTTGAATAGGTAAGTGCTTGTTGACCCATTTTTCAACGCAATTAATCTTAGTTAATCTTCTCTTTCGTAATAGTTAAGTGCTTGTTGACCGTAACTTAGGAACCAATGGATAATTGCCTCTGGATCTAGTTCTTGGCTCAGGTGTTGAAAATGTAGAGGGTAGAAGAAATAATACACAGTACTACTTTATTTCAGTTTGAAATTCCTAGAGAAATCGATCATGAGGGTGAGAGCCTATTAGCCCTAGCGGGATCACACTCTTGGGTCTACACGATCGATTAAATGCATTGTGATCGTCTCTGCCGTTTGTTTCTTTCTCCATACTTCATGCAAAAAGGCAAAAAGAGAAATGTTATTTCTTCACCGATAAACTTAATCGATCCAAACTCGTTGCATCGAATTGGATTGAGCTATTTTATTTCTTGTTGAGAATTTATACATCTTACATGGGAAAAATTGGACATTGCCTATGGATTTATAAGGATTTGGGTCACTCATCCATTGCCAATTGATTTTGGATGTGAATCTCATATTACTTTATCATGGTATCAGAGCGGGTTATCCCACGTGTGCATGCTTCACGGCCACACGGGCTCCACTTCACCCAAAATTGTCCACGTGTATGGCTTGAAAATTCTCCTCACGTGCGAGGGCGTGTTAAGAATATATACATCCTACATGGGAAAAATAGAACCTTGCCTATGGATTTAGAAACTTTATCATTTATGTCTGTTTAGAAACTTTGAAAATCAAGAAGGCAGTTATGTTTCATCAATGCATAATGAGGAATTTTTATTTTTAGTGTGATGCACTCCCTAGAGGTTGAGGAATAATTTTCGTAACTGTGAAAGTCTCCTCGATCTTGATATTTTTACAATGAAGTTGGGTGCTTAATATTCACTTGTTCACCTCATTATATGCTATCACATTATAGAACACGATCATTTTAGAAAAGGTCTCCACCAAACAAGCCAAAGGAAAAGTTTATTAGTACTATATTAATAGTCTTGAAACAGAATTCAAAATTTCACCTAAATTATTAAAAAGTTGAAAGCAATTTTTCTAGTTGTTGAACAATTTCTAACCAAAACAGTATTTTTAGTTTTAAAATATCAATAAAGTGAGAATTTGAATTTGGAGATCTCATTCATTGAGAATAATAATATTAATCTATTGGATCAATTAATTTTTGAAAGGTATTTATTGGAAATATATATAAAATTATTATTTTTGAGCTTCTTTCATAATATAATGCATGTGAAAGAGATATGAAAAGAATATATATACACAGAGATTGGTGAAGATGACCGCTATAGATAGGATAGATGGGAGTATTAATTTGGTGTTCTAAAACAGACATATACATAATACACTTACATGCAGCAAAGTTTCACATGGGATTTGAGGGGAGATGATGAAAGCAGCAGATCTATGCGTTATTGTGTGTGGACTATGATATGCATGGTAGAGTCTCCAACTTCCGATGTAGAGATTTGACCTAAGAAAAAGAATTTGCTATGCAGAGAAGGGGTATAAAGGTTTGGTCTAAGTGATGTCGGTTCGATTCCGACATGCAAAGCTAGCTCATGACTCCCAACTCATCAAGATCAAAACATAGTGGATTATTCAAATCCCTCCTTTTCCAATAATCTCCACCCGGACCCCAATTAACCTATCTATATATATCTGCAGCTAGCTCTAGCTGGAACTCGATCTCTTCGATCTCATTGCTTTCTACTTCTCGTAGAATTTATGGTCTTGGAATTGTATTAGTTAATAAAGAACGTGCGAGTGTAACCTAACTAGCTATCATTTTTTGATCATCTCCATGTTTTTGTTTTCTCTTTTCATGAGTCTCAAATTCACACTGCATGAGAGATAGATTCTCATACCTTACATATAACGGCTATGTAACAACTCCCCCTTTTCATCACCAATGAGCCGTTGACATTTAACATCTCTTCTTAGAATGCTTGCTAGCTAGTGTGAAAGTTTAGACATTAATTTTAGATTTTTCAAGAATCAAATTGCTTCATTCTTTCTTTCTCTTGCCAATACATATGTAGGTGAACATGATACTAATGTTTCTAATTTTGTATAGAAATGAAGTCAACTATTTTTAATTTAAATGCTCTACATTAAATAATGAAATATGAACGCTACTATGAGATAATAGTTTAGTGGTGAATTGTGAAACAATTTGTTGTGTGATAAAAAATAAAATGTCACTCACCTTTAAATTTATTATTTAGAATTGAGGCTAAATAAGATCAATTTAAGTGTATTAATCTTAACTTTTGAGATTTAATTTGGTAATAAGTGATAATGAAGTTCTCAATCAGCAAATGGTCGTGAGAAAATTGTTCTATCGTTATTATGTTCAAACTGATCAAGCCGAAGCATTTACAAAGTAATATATATCTAGGTACATACATTTTCAACAAAAACCTCTTTGACCACAATTAAGGGCAAGAGTGTTCAAATATTTGAAGGCCATCATCTAAACCAAGCTTTGGTGCAAGAATGTGTTCAAATCTTGTACGTACCTATATAAGAAACACATACCATGCCTATTCTGTACCTAACAATACGTACAAATCAACCCACTAGCTCAATCCATACCAAATGCTCCATGACGTATTTATTTCATCGCTCTGATCATCACACAATTATCGATCGATCGGAAAGGGACCACGGCCTATGTGATCGTGTGTGACGACTGCATATGAGAGTTTGGGAGCAGACAGACAGAAAATTCTGCAGAAACTTCGAAAAGAGAAGCCATCACATATTTATAGCAACTGAAGTCGACCCACAGGTACTACCACTTAAAGAAGAGAATCGATCACTTTGGCTTGCTTGCTTAGGTTTAATTTGATCAGTCTGATGCAAACGTGCGTCTCTGCATTTTTTGTAGCGAATCCTTAGTATACCATACCCCCATTCCTCTCATTAAGTCTTCGATCTGCTGCAAGGTACGTCTTTAATTGGTATTAATTGAATCTTTTGCTAGTTCGGTGTCTTTTTCCTTTTTCAATCACATTGCTTCTTCTCTCTTCCCACCAATTTGTCTGCACCAAAGTTTGATACCTATGTCCATTACATGGAATTAGTATCGCTACAAGTTCCATAGGGTTTGATCATATATAACACATATAGTCGTGTACCCGGCCTAAACCACATTAACTATTAATCAACATGTTGCCTCAAAATCATAATGCGTAATCCTAATTAGGTGATAAAGTAATCTGGGATTCACATCCAAAACTAATTGGCAATGGATGGAGTGGCCCAAACCCTTATAAACCCATAGGTAATGTCCCATTTTTTCCATGTGGGATGACATATATTCTCAACACGCCCTCACACGTGTGGCGAATTTTCAAGTCATACACGTGGACAACTTTGGGTGACGTGGAGCCTGTGTGGCCGTTAGGCATGCACACGTGGGTAACCTGCTTTGATACCATGATAAAGTAATCTGGGGTTCACATCCAAAACCAATTGACAATGGATGGAGTGGCTCAAACCCTTATAAACTCATAAACAATGTCCCATTTTTCCCATGTGGGATAACATATATTCTCAACATTAGGGTCATGTTAAAGCGGATAAAGTGAGCAGCTCCGATCCAAATAGAAACTTAATTAGTATAAAGAAATATGCACATTAAGTTTGCAATATTGCTCTCAATCAAGGCATGCATGAGAATTTAGTCTTCAATGGAGTAGTCGTACCACGTGGAGCTAACATGGAGCTGACAGTAACCTCGCCTCATCCCGCAAACCTTCGATCTCTTTTAGATTTGTTAAGATCTATGTTATAGGTTAAATATTAAACATTGATGTATGCTTATCTCCTCATTTCCTTATATTCGTATGTTGGATCCGCTCATGAGTCCGCATTAGGTAAGGGGGACATTGCAAAGGTTATCTACTCGGTCTATACATAATGTGGAGCTCTTTAATTGGGCTGCCTTACTACCGGGTGATAATGTACCTTCATTTATTTTGGATTTTTGCTTGAGTGCCAGAAAGTTAAAATTGAGCTTCCAACTTGTTTTGAATATAAGTCCAATTTCATTCCGTTATAATGGATGCAGTCCATAGGTAATTTTATTATCAATTTAGGTCCATTGACTTTTGTCATTATATTTTCATGCCCATTTTACCCTTTGAGTTAAATATAGAAACAAATTAATTGCTTTTAAATAAAGATGGGAAATCAACCTAACTGGAAGGTATTAAAAAAAAGTTCATCAAAACATTCTAGCTAAAAGATACATAAAAGCTAAGTAAGAGATATAAATTTAAGGATTTCTTCTAGTGTAGGTATACCATAAGTAAGAGATGCGTACCTAAGTAAGAGATATACGATTACGGATTAACTTTCTTTGATTACTATAATCGAGATATGTACCTAAGTAAGAGATATAAATTTACGGATTAGATTTCTTCTATTGTAGGTATAAATAATCGAGATATATACAAAGTAAGAGATATATGGATTAACTTTCTTCTCTTGTAGGTATATCATAAGTAAGTGATACGTACCTAAGTAAGAGATATATGTTTACGATTAATGTTCTTCGATTACTGTAATTGAGATATGTACCTAAGTAAGAGATATAAATTTACGGATTAGTTTTCTTCTATTGTAGGTATATATAGTCGAGATACATATAGTGAGAAAAACTACCTATATTTTTGAGCTCTTAATACATCTACCACAAAAATTGCATAATGTTTTGTCAACCTACAAAATATATATATATATATATATATATATATATATATATATGTTCATTTCTAGGAAAGCTATTGTGAAGAAAGAAGAAGAAGAAGAAGAAAAGCTACCATCCATGGATGGAAGAAAAAGAAAATCGAACACCAAAAGGATCACAATCGTATAAGGCTAACAAGAAAATACATTGACCTAAGAAAACTTAATGTTAATTAAAGAAGGAGAACCACGTTCATAAAAAACATGACATTACATATAAGAGCCATAACCATAGAAGCTTTGGTGTTAAAGAAGAAAAACATTATAAAAAAAAATGCTTTAGAAATATTCTTAACTTCTAGAAGACATGTTTTAAATTAGAATAATTTTAGAAATAATTTACATTAAATATGGTATTCAACGTCATATCAATTCCATAATTTTATGCTGGATCAATAAGAATAATTTAAGAAAGATATACATCAAATATGATTTTAAATTATTAATCAGATTGCTAATTTTAGTCCAATTAATTCTTGACTTTTATGTACAAAGACATTCAATGATGGCATATTAGTCATGTAAAAAAGAAAAATTAATGAGAGTCAAGTCAGCAAGATGAAGAAGGAAATAAATCTGATGTGGCAGCTGAGTCATTGGACCGCAATTAACAAGAAAATTGATGCGGACTACAATCAATATAGTGGACTTTAATCAAATTAACTATAAAATTAATTATATTACTGCTGTCCCCAAGATCCCAATATATACGCGAATGATATATCGCCACCTGTTTTTTTTACTAACAGGGACTTAACACCGTTAAGTTTTATTTTTTAGTCATTTTATTTTTTATCAAATATTATTTTCTTCTTCAGACCAAAATAAAAAATAAAAAAAAATATTTTCTTAAATCACAAAACTTATTTTGATCCGATCGCAGACAAAGCCTTGACAGATTTTTCAACTATAATTTGTTTCTGTCTTAAGACGGCTAATTTTGTAGATATCCTTTGTTTCTTCTGGGTCGGTCCCTTTGTTTCTTCTGGATGATAAACTATCGCTGTAACTATATGGATCCTCTTCCCTTCAGTACTCAGAAATATATCAGTCCTTAATTAATTTGAGTTTTATTGGAGCCACTTCAATTTCTCCTCTGCTGATCTTCCATGGGTATCCGGCCACCAGATCTACCCGATCAATTACCATTCAAATACAAATAAGAGTCAGGGACGAAATTGGTTTAAATCCATATGCTCACACTCTATTTCAGAAGAAGACCCAAGCCAATCAAAACCCGATCAAAGAGGATTTGGGTTTCTGGGGTGTTGAAGAGATTGCAGAGATAAACAATACTAGAAAGATCGATGCGAAAGAGACATTGATGGGGACTAAAGAACAGGAAAGATGCCTTACGAAGAGGAAAGCAAAGAGAGGCTTAACCTTTTTCTGCTTCTCGTTGGATATCCATGGTTGAAGCTTGAAGCTTTTTCTTTAATAGTTGCAGGTCTCTGGTTTTCCTCTTGCTATTTGTTTTTTTGGTACAATTCTATTTTGTTAAAAAGCAAAACAATATAAAGTTATCTAAAAATAAATAAATTGACAGAGTTGGTTTTCAGTTAACAGAGAGACAGAATAGGGACACATAAAATGGGGACGACAGATTTCCTCCCGGTGCTCTCATCATCATTTTAAAATATATACTTGATCTATAACTTATAAAACACTTATCTATTTTAGTTAAATGTTACAAAAAAAGTCTTTAATACTGGTAAAACTTCCGTGAAACATGCCATTATTCAGTGATCTCTGGCAACAAACTTTGAAGCTGGGCAAGGATCCGAGTAAGTACAATATTTTAAGTGTGGAAGCAGCACATGACTACAATAAATCTAATATGTGTGTCGATCTTAGCAAAAATTGCGCCAACAGCTATCACTAAATGCTAACGTGCATGAAGTAAATACACAACATGCATAAGATTAAATGCTTTCAGTTGGTATGCACATGCACCCCCAATATATAGAATAGAAATCTGTTTCTATTTGGAAGACCAAAACATGGTTTAAAATATTTATTTGGCACAGAAAATCTGGAGGTAAAAGAGTGAGTGAGAATGAAAATGCCGTTGAATTCGAATGTTGATGTGGAAGATTTATTATTGGTGTTCGATCTATGTTTAAGTACTGGCGCCAATCCAAAATAAAAACCTTGTCAAGTGGTTTTGTTTGTAGCGATGAAATAGGTGCTCAACTAGTTGCGCTTATAGATGTAGAACATAGACATGTTACAACTCTAACCCTAGACGATGACCAACCGAAATTTACCGGCCAAGAACACCGGAGAATATAGGAAAATCTCTAAATTTTGATTAATAATTTGAATTATAACTTAAGATTTACAAGCCAAGAACGTAGATTATCAAACTCTAAAATTCAGTTTTTAACTTTTTATTGGACTAGGCCCTCAAAGCTAGCGTAAGAGCTTGTTAATTAATGTTAATCAATTTCTTGATCTGTTTTCATCAGTCATAGTTATACTTATCCTTGTCATGAGTTTTTGTTTTTGGGATATAAATATAGATTAAGAAATTGAATTCTCTTCAACAATAGTATAATAGACGTACCATTTGCCTTTTATATTCTGCATCTTCTTATATATTGAGTGCTAGATGTGATCAAGTGATCAACAAATATATATATATATATATATATATATATATATATTTTTTTTTCTAATACTATTTTAATTCTTGACTTAACATCGTCTGTGTCAAATATAGGAAGATAAGTACTGTAAGGTAGCACATTCCATGCAACATCCTTAAACCTACTAGATATAGCTATATATCTGAAAGCGGCAGGACATTCTCACTTGATTAGCTGGGACCAATTATCATTTCTTAAGTATTTTATCAATCTGTTTTATTATAATCCTGGGAAATTGAAAGTTAAGTACCTAGCTAGGTACCTATATGTCTAGGTTTGCATTGACCCACTAATTAACTATGCATTATATCTAAAATATGTTTTATGTTTTGGGATGCTAAACATCGAGCAACAGAGCGAGAAGCTAAATTGTACAAGCATTCCCCTTGTGTGTTTACAAAGATTCCAACGACTTGTAGCATTTCAAGACCTTAATTATAAAAAAAATATGAAGTAATTGTATTTGGCATGATTCTTAATTTTCAGAGATCTTGACTAAATGCCTAAATTTAGCTAAAATGTGCCTACTTACTCCATTAAAATATTTGGAGATCATAATAGTAGTGGTGGCATCACCAGAGACGAAGCCGGAGGAGGAGTACCCGTTTATGGAAGTGGTTTGAATTATATATGGGTATAGTAATCAAACTTGAAGGTTAGATAATGTTATAAGAGAAGTCAAATGCTGATACAGTCAACAGTCAACAGAAGCAAGGTCAACAGTACAATTAGCTCTAAGTCAGTATAAATAGGATAAGTGTTATTAGATAGGTGATTAAGCTTTTTAGCCTTTGTAACAAATTTTCTCTGTTTTTTCTGTTCTTCATCTTCTTCGTCTTCCTCCTCGATTCTTTAGCTTAGGTTTTTCATCAATTTCACCATGAACAGAATTTCTAACAGATAATGGGTGCACGACTAGTTTTACTTCTCTATTATTACGAGGGGAATACCCAGAAATTAGCGGCCAGGGTTGGTAGATTATATTTCTGTACCTTCTCCATATCAAACACCTAATTCACTGAAGAGCTGACAATGAGTACTCAAATGTAGGAGGCAAATAACTATACCTATGTGGGTTTATGGATCCCGCGTTTGTGAGATATATATTGTGATCAACAATAAGTTACCAATCAGTACTATTTACTAATGATGACTTAGTTAGATGCAAAGTTGACACAATCTGCTGGAAAATTATTGTATCCGAAAGCGTTTCTTAATTTTTATTACTTGTTAATGATTAGTATGAACTATGAATAGACAAACAATTATAAGAAAATTATTCACAAACAAAGTCAGAAGCTTCGACTTGTGTGGAATACGATCATGCTCTTATTTTTGTTGACCATCGTTGTATTGGTTTAAGTTAAATTTTAGCTCCAAAGTTGAGTATTTAGAGCATCTTTAGCAGACTTTCTATTTTTGCTCTTTAGCTATTTTAGAGAGCATGTTTAGCTTTTTATCTATTTTAGCAGCTGCACCAGACTCCTAAGTGACTCTCTATTATAACTTTTAGCTATCTCACTCCTAAATATAGAGAGCGAGATGAGGCTCTCTATAATTTAAAACATTCATAAAGTAACTCTTTATGTAATTTATAAATACATTTAAACTATTTAATATTTCTTTAAAAAATAATATAAATTCAAAATTAGCTAAAATAGAGAGCACTGATTAATTAGAGGTGGCAAACAGGCCACTAAGCACGAGCCCGGCACCCTTAAAAGCGGCCCGGCACTGCCCAAGCCCGTTAGTGGCCCGGCACGACCCGAGCACGTTAGAATAACGGGTCGGGCTGGGCCTAAGAATATTGGCCCATTGGCCCAGCCTAGCCCGAGCCCGTAATGGACCCGGCACGGCCTGAGCACGATATATTGTGGGCCGGCCCGTTACAAACACAAAATTTCATTTTGTTTTTAAAAATATAAAAAAACTACAATGATGAGATTTGAATATGAGACATTTTTATTTAAAATCTCATGACAATTCCACCAATGCTTTCTTTTATATTGTCAAAATAATGAAACAAAACATTATATCCTTGTTTTGACATAAGTATTTTTTCTAAATATTAAATATATGTTTAGTAATCTCATAATAATACAAGGGTTAATTACAGTTTACCCCCCTGAGATTTGGGGGTGTCATCATTTCACCCCCCAAACTCTCAATTTCACTTTTTTACCCCCTGAACTTTCCAATTTTTGTCTTCCGTGTCCAATTTCTTTGATTCCGTCCAAATTGGACGTTAAGTCTGACTATTTGACCTACTTTGAGGCTAAAATGGTCATTTCAAGGCAAAAAATAAAAAAACTCAAAACAAAAAATAAAAAAACCTTTTTTTCCTTCACTTTTGGTTTCTCTTTCATCTCTCTCTCTCTCATATCTGCAACTCCAAATCTATCTCTCTCTCTCAGAGATCTGCATCTCCAAATCTATCTCTATCTCTCGACACCTCCCTCACGCGCCTCGCCGTCGCCAACTCCTCCGACCCCTCCCCTTCCTTCGAGTCCACCTCTGCCTTCCTCTCCTGCTTCCCCATCTCCAAGTCCTCCGTCAACTCCCAAGTGGACTCACCGATCCCACTCAACTCAAACCCTTCCTCGACCAAATCTCCGCCTCCATCTCCAACCTCGAGAAGCTAGTCGCCGAGAACTCCTACTCCCCTCGTACAAAGTCTGATCGTCGCTGAAAACGGACGACCCACAGAAGGAGAAGATAGTGGCGGCGGCTTACGACTACGAGAACGACCCGAGATGGGCCGACTACTGGGCCAACATCCTCATCCCTCCTCACATGGCATCTAGCCCCGACGCCGACGAGCTGGACAAGCTGGAGTGCCAAGTCACCGAAATGGCGGTGAAGATTCAAGAGTACCGAGCCACTGTACCGGAGCAGCTCAAGAACACGCTGCCTTCCATTATCAAAGCTCAGAGACCCGTTTTGGCTGATGGGTCGGAGCCTGGGACGTCCGGGGATCTGAATTCGGGTAAAGGTCTTTGCTTTTTGGGTTGTTGAGTTATGAGCACTGAGGGTTCTTAGATCTTTGTTGTTTCGTACATTTCTGTGAGTGAGTTTGGATTTGGAATTGGAAATTTGGGTTTTGTTCTTGATATGTGTATTTGGGGGTTTAGAAATTTCGGAATTGGAAAGCTCACTGGGTTTGGAATCGGATTTGGAATTTCGGAAATTTGGGTTTTGTTCTTGATATGTGTATTTCGGTGTCTTTGTTTGTGTGTATTGTGTTATGAAAGTGAAGGACATTATTTCTGGTTAGTTATTAAGTGAGGAAAATTGTGGGCTGATGAGGTTCTTGGCCGCGGAGGAGGAAGAAGGAGGGGGGAGAGAGAGAGAGAGGGATTGGTGAAGAGAGAGAAACCCCCGAACGTGAAAGAAAGAGGGTTTTTTTTTTTTGGCTTGAAATGACAATTTTAGCCTCAAAGTGGGTCAAATAGTCAGACTTAACGTCCAATTTGGACGGAATCAGAGAAATTGGACACGGAAGACAAAAATTGGAAAGTTCAGGGGGTAAAAAAGTGAAATTGAGAGTTTGGGGGGTGAAATGATGACACCCCCAAACCTCAGGGGGGTAAACTGTAATTAACCCATAATACAACTATAGAATGAAGGAAAGAATAATAGATACTAAATCTTCATTATATTAATAAAGATTAATCTCACAATAATATACTAAAACAATATATTTTGAGTTTTTTTTTTCTTTCTTTCTTTCTTATAGTGGAATATAAAAAATTATTAGAAATCTAATCTTAAAAAGCTAAGATTAAGAAAAACGTTGTAGAACTTAATTTATTTTAATTTTCTAAATAGTTAAATAAAATTAATTTTTATTTGTTCAAATTAAG